>NC_090278.1:52369781-52684603 GCF_040414725.1 Anabrus simplex | reverse complement strand
TGAACATTGTTTGTTGTGATGTGCTTTGTGTCTTCTGCTGCCACTCATCTTCAATAGATGGGATTACTGTTGCGTATCGAATATAACAGCCTGCCTGAGAATTGGCGGGAGGTATAGTACTGGTCACGTAAGGCTATAAAAGCAAATATCGTCGCCTTATTATCTTTTTTTAAATGGCTCATCACTGCTGCAAACTTGACTATAGTTGGCATATTGAAATCATTAGACAAAACCACCAACAAACTACGAATTACGATTTATTCGGTTTTTCTATCCCAATCGTTGTTTCTGTGAAAATATCTTCATAAGGAAAGATTTTCATTGGGGTAATCACATAAATGGGATTGTAATTAATAAAGGATACAGATTTCTGCACATGGTTATGAGGGTGTTTAGGGGTTGTAGCAAGGATGTAAAGGAGAGGGCTTATAAGTCTCTGGTAAGACCCCAACCAGAGTATGGTTCCAGTGTATGGGACCCTCACCAGGATTACCTGATTCAAGAACTGGAAAAAATCCAAAGAAAAGCAGCTCGATTTGTTCTGGATGATTTCCGACAAAAGAATAGCGTTACAAAAATGTTGCAAAGTTTGGGCTGGGAAGTACTGGGAGAAAGAAGGCGAGCTGCTCGACTGAGTGGTACGTTCCGAGCTGTCAGCGGAGAAATGGCGTGGAATGACATTAGTAGACGAATAAGTTTGAGTGGCGTCTTTAAAAGTAGGAAATATCACAGTATGAAGATAAATTTGGAATACAAGAGGACAAATTGGGGCAAATATCCGTTTATAGGAAGGGGAGTTTGGTATTGGAACAACTTACCAAGGGAGATGTTCAATAAATTTCCAGTGGCATTGAAATCATTTAAGAAAAGGCTAGGAAAACAACAGATAGGGAATCTGCCACCTGGGCGACTGCCCTAAAAGCTGACCAGTGTTGATTGATTGATATCATTGAAAGAGCCTGTATTATGTAATAACCTAAACATACAACACAAAACACAGAGTAATGCAACAACCCTCAGACGAAACACGTACACTTTGGTCACAGTGTGTTCAGTCTGTTCTGCCAGTATATTGTACTTGACAAATGCAGAACTGTTCCCTTACAGGTATTGTTCAAAATGTCGACCGTCATGATCACAGCATCGTTGGCTTCCGGCAAGTTAAGAAACACCTGCGGGACAAAATTCTGACACCCCGGCGTTTACATTAGAATAAAGGTTTTCAAAGGTCCACATTTTCAATACAATAACGTTTTATTGTGAATCAATCGCATGTCATAAGGGTACTAGTTTCGACACCTGTAATGTGCCATCATCAGCCCTAGATGCAAATTGAACAGTTATATACACATACCTAAAAACAACCTTTTTTTTTGGTTGCTATTTGCTTAACGTCGCACCGACACAGATAGGTCTTATGGCGACGATGGGATAGGAAAGGCCTAGGAATGGGAAGGAAGCGGCCGTGGCCTTCATTAAGGTACAGCCCCAGCATTTGCCTGGTGTGGAAATGGGAAACCACGGAAAACCATCTTCAGGGTTACCGACAGTGGGATATGAACTCACTATCTCCCGGATGCGATATCACAGCTGCGCAATATGTTGGACTGACGAAAGGAGCCGGACAGAGTCTGGCGTCATTACCTGACGTTGTCATGGTTACAGGCTTGACCTACACTAAAGCTATCTATTTCCGCCCGGGAACAACGTGTTGAATAATGATGAAAATTATTTTGTATCCGTATTAGTAATAAATGGGTTCCGTTTTTAAAGCAATGTAAATCCAATGAGCAATACTCTGAATTGCTGGTTCAGTTCTATTTCTGTTTACCTGGCCATAATGCATGTATGGAAAGGTTTTTTTTTAATGAATTCACTATGGACAGACGACAGAAATAGACTGAAAGTAGAATCTGTAAAATCAATGCCGGTATTATTGCTGCAATACAATTTTAAAGAAATATCTTGGCAGGAATTTCATGATTACATTTTAAAAAAATGATGAGTTGCTTTAAAGTGTGTCAAGTTCAGAAAAGTATTATTGATATTAGCATCAGGGCACTTCTGTGTCATAAATATCTTTAAGCGAAGGTAAATAAATGCTGTTTATAGTTTTCATTTATTCGTGTTATGGAGAAATGTGTAATTCCACGTGAGCCGTCCTATCTGTTACTTAAAAATCTATACAAATACCATTGAATATTATATAATTTTGGAGTGGTCTGTAAATTAGGTGTTTTACATAAAGTATGATTTCTTATTATTTCTCTATAATAAGCGTGTCTTTTGGTAACGGACGGTACAGTTCATATGGAATTACCCAAATACACTCGTTGGAACCATAGGCGCCGACTTTTGGTGTTGAGTACAGAGGCAAGGATGAAAATATCAAATATTCTTACGGGAGCAAAAACACGATTGCATCTCCGTACCACCATGTGTATGGGGGCAAATGCTTCCGTGGAGTCGGCGCCTGTGGTTAGAATTTGTCGATGTTGGTGTCCTAAATTTCATCCTGAACATTATGGCAATCCTATGTCCAGGGTATGCGAAGAATTATTCTCCACCACCACATTTCAAAGGAGTCGGTCTTTCTCAAATCTCCAGCTATGCAGGGTCCAGGTTTCGGCACCGTAGATGAAGAGTGAGAACACTATTGTCTGGACTAGCCCTATTTCAAACTTTTCTGAAATGCAGCGATTCTTACAATTGTGAGAGCGTTGAGTCATGATTGGGTGGCGGATGTTGATGAAATAAATACAATATTCAGTTGGTGTGCCCGTATAGGAATTATTACAGTTGAAGTATTGCAGTTTAAAGGGTTAGGAAGGAGAAGTGAACAACATCACAGTGTTATTCCTTCAGTGACAAATGGAAATGAAACACAGAGGAATTTATAGATGTAATTGGAAGAATTAGGACTATGAGTTAAAGGGCCATATTCTCGTTAAATAACGGCTAATGTCACAAACCTTTGGACACATGTTTGTTTTATTTTTCACTCTATCGTTTTATTTTGATGAACTTTTGAAAAAATCAGTTACCCCATACCTGAGACCTCCCCTGACTAGTATACTGCCTCCTGTGAGAATACACACCCTAAATATTTGTTCCGGTTTTGTATTCTCTACCTGCCATTCAATCCTCATTAAATGTCTATGCAATTGATAACACTTAGGTCGTGGAAATGCTTTTCCATTTGACTTTAGCACAGATGGTAATAAAAACGAAATTTTGAGACATAAAAAATAAAATGGCGTATGGCTTTTAGTGCCGGGAGTGTCCAAGGACAAGTTCGGCTCGCCAGATGCAGATTTTTTATTTGACTCCCGTAGGCGACCTGCGCGTCATGATGAGGATGAAATGATGATGAAGACGACACATACACCCAGCCCCCGTGCCAGCGAAATTAACCAATTAAGGTTAAAATTCCCGACCCTACCGGGAATCGAACCCGGGACCTCTGTGGCCAAAGGCCAGCACGCTAACCATTTAGCTATGGAGCCAGACTTTAAGACATAAACTTGAATCGAAACGCCTTCAGACTCAGAATAACATGTTTCGTTCTGTCAGTCAAGGGGAACACAATATCATGGCATAGTATACCGTACATGTGGATAGCAGGAATTTAGGTGCGCCCTACTAGAGAACAGATCCTACTATAGCCTGTCATCTTACACAGCCCCAACACACAGGACTGAACACCTAAGATGTCCCTAGTCCCTAACATAGATAAAAAATGCCAGGAAATTGTTTTTTTAATTGGTAAGTCTTCACACTCTGCAGAAAGCCTGCAGTGTAATACCTTGGAAGTTGAATATAGGTGCGACGAGTGATGTCAGTGAGAACTGATTGTTAGATTGGGGATACAAAGCTGGAACAGGTAGATCATTTCAAGTATTTCCAGGATGGTAATATAGTAAGTGAAATTGAATCAAGGTGTAGTAAAGCTAATGCAGTGAGCTCGCAGTTGCGATCAACAGTATTCTGTAAGAAGGAAGTCAGCTCCCGGACGAAACTATCTCTACATAGGTCTGCTTTTGTTGTATGGGAGTGAAGCTGGGTGGACTCAGGATATGTTATTCATAACTGACATGAAAGTAGCGAAAATGATCGCCGGTACAAACAGATGGGAACAGAGGCAGGAGGGTACTCGGAATGAGTAGATAAAAACAAAGGAATGAACTCGATTGATGAAGCTGTACGCATAAACCACCTTCGGTGGTGGGGTAATGTGAGGCGAATGAAGGAGGATAGGTTGCCTATTAGAATAATGGAGTATGTTATGGAGGGTAAGAGAAGTAGAGGGAGACCAAGACGACGATGGTTAGACTCAGTTTCTAACGATTTAAAGATAAGAGGTATAGAACTAACAACACCATAGAGCTATTTACAAACAGAGGATTATGACGGCGTTTACTAAATTGACAGAGGCTTGCAGATTGAACGCTGAATTTCATAACAGTCTACAATGTATGTATGTATGTATGTATGTATGTATGTATGTATGTATGTATGTATGTATGTAGAGTTTGCAGTAACCTTCTTGAACTTATTTCAAAACCTGAATTGACACTTGAACTAAAATGCCTAATGAAGCATTGTTTCAAATTCGAATCCTCTTACATAATTAGAAGTATCAAAACTGATGTAAAGTCCTGAAGTTTACACCATTTACCTTACGAAAGAAAACGAAAACTTGCACAATGTTTCTTTTGATGTATTCATTTCAAAATACTGCCTCATCATGTGCTCTCAGAGTTTAATCCAGAAAGACCAGCTTTAGGATGACTTTAACTGATTTTAGTTTAATCTTCATATTAAGTATGAATGTACGTATATTATTTTAGTAAATGGTTGTGGTGTATTTGACATACTTGGAGCATGTCTAGTTTGACATAAGTACACAGAAAAAATACGTATTCAATTTATCTTCAGTTTCAGCCAAATATGGCTACTGTCATAACCGTCTAAATTTACTGTAGATGGCTCTGCTACTGTTCAAGTACATTTATTTTTGATATCTTTAACTAGATCGTTAGAGTCGGTCGCCCTGAAGATGGTTTTTCGTGGATTCCCATTTTCACACTAAGAAAATGCGGGGGTTGTACCTTAATTAAGACCACGGTTGCTTACTTCACACTCCCAGCCCTTTCCTATCACATCGTTGGCATAAGACCTATCTGTGTCGGTGCGGCATAATGCAAATTGTAAGAATAAAAGTGAGAAAAGGATGACATGTCGTGGCCCTGCTTATAAATGAACTGCAGATGTGTGCCAAAAATTGACAAGGTTCGAATTCCCAGACAGATTGCCCAATTTTCCTGTTTCTTAAATAGTTACGGGATTGCTGACATACGTAAACAAATTCATTAAGGCGGGGGTGTGGTAGATAATTACAGCCACTATATTTTTTGTTTACTTTTAATATTGCTGTATTGAGTACTGAAGCTCCATATCAATGTCTGTATTGAAAGAAAGTGTTGTATTCAGCCTTTACTAGACAGTGTTTGGCCACAATCTCTTATGTTAATGTTGTTTAACATTGTGCAATTTTTCCTTAATAAAATCGGAAGAAACCTTTCGAAAATCTTGAAATGAATATCCTGGAGCACTTCGTTCCCAATTCACAATCTTTCTAAAAGAATGCTACCCATTTTAGTAGAATATACTGGAATGGTTATTCAGTACATACTAATGTTGTTCTTGTGTTCGTTTCCAGAGGGGAGAAGCTGTATGTAACAAAGGATAAGAGGAGGTCTCAGTCGTGGAAGAGATGTGCCTGTTGGGGAATTGGACTGGTCCTTTTGGCTATAGCTATACTGATAGCTGCCCTAGCTGGAAGTAAGTAGACGCTTTTTAGCTGAGTTTAAGTCATTCTAATGTTGCTGTATTTACTTAAGTTATTTATTTATTTATTTATTTATTTATTTATTTATTTATTTATTTATTTATTTATTTATTTATTTATTTATTTATTTATTTATTTATTTATTTATTTTCATCTCCTACTCGCTCTCCAAGATTGTGTCCATACCACTCTGCAATTTCGAATGAAGTCAGGTGATGCAGGAAATATTAGATTGCCGGGCTAAGTGGCTGAGACGGTTGAGACGTTGGCCTTCTAACCCCAACCTGGCAGGTTCGATCCTGGCTCAGTCCTGTGGTACCAGGCGAGTTGGTCGTACGGTTAGAGGCGCGCGGCTGTGAGCTTGCATCCGGGAGAGAGTGGGTTTGAGTCCCACTGTCGGCAGCCCTGAAGATGGTTTTCCGTGGTTTCCTATTTTCACACCAGGATAATGCTGGGGCTGTACCTTAATTAAGGCCACTGCCACTTCCTTCCAACTCCTAGGCCTTTCCTATCGCATCGTCGCCATAAGGCATATCCGTGTCGGTGCGAAGTAAAGCCACTAGCAAAAAAAAAAAAAAAAAAGCCCTGTGGTATACGTCAGCCTCGTATCGGTAGATGTACTGGCACGTAAAAGAACTCCCGCGAGTCAAAAGTCCGGCACCTCGGAGTCTCATAAAACCGTCAAGAAGTTAGTGGGACGCAAAATCAATAATATTATTAAATATTAGATTAGGAAATGAAATATTAAAGGAAACAGTAGGGAGTAGAATAACTAGTGATAACAGAAGTAAGAAGGACATAAAATGCAGACTAACACAAGCAAGAACATTCTTTCTTAAGAAAAGACATCTGCTCACTTCGAACATTGATATAGGAATTAGAAAAGACGTTTTTGAAGACTTTCGTCTGGAGCGTGGCATTGTATGGAAGTGAAACATGGACGATAACTAGCTCAGAAAGGAAGAGAGAAGCTTTTGAAATGTGGTGTTACGGAAGAACGCTGAAGGTGAGATGAGTAGATTGAATCACAAATGAACAGATACTGAATCGAATTGGTGAGAGGAGATCGATTTGGCTAAATCTGACAAGAAGATGAGAAAGAATGTTAGGACACGTCTTAAGACACCCAGGTCTTGTGCAGTTGGTTTTTGAGGGAAGTGTAGGCGATAAGAACGGTAGGGGTAGACCAAGGTATGCAGATGACAAACAGAATAGAGTAGATGTAGGATGTAGTAGTTACGTAGAAATGCAAAGGTAACTACAGGATAGGGCGGCATGGAGAGCTGCATCAAACCAGTCTATGGACTGATAACCCAAACAACAACATTACCGGGCGAGTTGGCCGTGCGCGTAGAGGCGCGCGGCTGTGAGCTTGCATCCGGGATAGTAGGTTCGAATTCCACTATCGGCAGCCCTGAAGATGGTTTTCCGTGGTTTCCCAGTTTCACACCAGGCAAATGCTGGGGCTGTACCTTAATTAAGGCCACGGCCTCTTCCTTCCAACTCCTAGGCCTTTCCTATCCCATCGTCGCCATAAGACCTATCTGTGTCGGTGCGACGTAAATCCCCTAGCAAAAAACAACATTTATTTATTTATTTATTTATTTATTTATTTAACAATATAAAGGTACACAGGCCTATGCGCAATTAAGTTCCTTCTTGACATATTAAGATTTAAACCCTAAATATATAATAATAATAATAATAATAATAATAATAATAATAATAATAATAATAATAATAATAATAATAATACAAACACGCTTTGTTCATCTCAGTGGCTTAGCCGCTGGCTTGGCACCCGGAAAGCTGAGGTTCGAATCCAGGTTCGAAGATTTGCATCTCAAAATTCACGTGTTGTCAGAAAGGACATCATACTTTTCTCATTTCCTACTATATTAATGTTGTCCACTTCTGAATGTATCTATTTATGTATGGAAGAGATCTCAGATGAATTTTGAAATTAAAACTGGTGTTAGAAAGGGAGATGGACTTTCTCCGATTCTTTTCATTTGCGTCGTGGAAAAGGTTATAAAAGTATGGGAAGAAAAATTTAAATAAGAGGGACTCCATCCTGAGATGATTAGGTTCAAAGCAGAAAGGGGTTGTTGTAAACTGTTTGGCCATCGCTAATGACATAGCAATCCTCTCTGGAAGTAGGGGAGACAGGGTAGACAGCGTTGTACCCTTAACATTTTGTGAAAGAAATATTGTCTAGTTAATTCAATTACTTTTCAGAACATTAATTATTTCCAGATTCGTAACATTATTGTATTCCCCGCTTTACTTATTTTCGTCTCACTTCAGCAATGCTAAGGCTCGCGTTAGTTACACGAAGCACGTAGGCGAAAGTAGACGCTGTCCATTCTGTGTATTTTCCCTTTGATTTTCAAACCTTTCAGATAGAGCAACACTAACGCTATCCGTAGGTGCTGACTGTGGAACTATGACTTTCCTATGGCGAGATGTCTCCGCCCAGTAGACAGACTCACCGGCGTCTCTTCTTGCTCTCATTGGCTAGTATTTGGATCTCTCTTATAAAGGTACTCTTATTGGCTACCATCTTAGATATGCTTTTAATGTTATTAATTTGAATTTACTTTATTATAAGACACGTCTACAAATAAATTAATAATATTTAAATACGAAGCATAGTAAACTTACACCTAATAAATGAATGACAGCATCAAAACCCTTCAAGTAAGTGCATTTTCTTGCCCGCCAATATTAGTTGCGGTATTATAACCCCAACAACTATTGGCTTCCAGTCTTAATAAGGTACTCCAGAATACGCATACGGAAAAAAAATTGCTTAACTTGATGCTGTATATTCCGTTAAAGTCAGTTTCTAGTGAACGCGCCATGAGTGCATTCAAACGAATTAAAACGTACCTATTTAAGGAATTGAATGACCAACCAGAGACTGTCTAACGTGGGAACTCTAGCTATAGAGAAGAAATTTCTGTGGAATCTTAGCAAGACGCCTGACTCCAAGACGAGAGTAGGCTAATAGATATATTTGCGGGAATGAAAGACAGGCGGATTTACACGAATATTGTTTAAGGTGACTTGTACGAACGATTTATTTCTTATTTCTCTTATTAAATCTAGATACCGTTAACAATGAAATATATTGCTATTTTTATTCTAAAAGTATGTTGTTATTTGACAACTCCTGCGGCCTGTTTCGTCTATATTTAAAAATGAAGCAAGTGCACGTAGGGTTATAGGTTGTTATAGGGTTTGTCTTATTTTCAGAGTTATTAATATAATACTGAATACAGATGTATGCGTCGAAAATAAAATTCCATATAATAATATGACTTAAACAGTTTAAATAAAAGAAATCTCTGTCTACCCCCTTACTTAGTTCACGCTTCGCCACTGTCTGGAAGTATAGAGACTGCCTTAGAACAACTCAACCTTCTGAAAGAAATGGCAGGAAAAGTTGGACTTCAGATATCTTTTGAGAAGATGACCATTCCCAGTACTAAAAACAGAGTACGGCAAAGTCAACAAGGTTAATAAATGTAAATACCTAAGTGAAACAATTCAGATTAATGGAAGCAAACGGATCAGGAGTATGAAAACTGGAACTAACTAAAGATACCTACGGTAATAAGAATCTCTCAAACACTACAGCACAGTAATCAAACCAGAGAGTCTGTATGCCTCAGAATGCATGTTCTCTATGAAATCCGGTGAAATAGAAGAGATAGGGGAAAAGGAAAGGAATATATTGAGTAAAATCTGGAGACCATTGAAAACGGAGGAAGGAGAGTTTTAGACATAGAGGAATAAATATCTATACAAGGACGAAGATAATGAAAGGATGTCAGACACGACCAGTAAGAGGAGAATTAAAGTTTTTGGTCACATAATGAGGATGGACAAGAGCAGATTGACAAAACGAGTGTTTAACCAGGTTTACAATAGCAAGAATGGCAGTCAGTGGATCTGAGGAGTAAAATTAGATATGACAGAGACTGGAATAACAGAAGATATAATACAAGGCAGAACAACTTTCAGAAGATAGAGATAAAAATTCAAGGGTTTCCATGAAAAGGAGGAAGCATCAAAGTGAAAGAATGAAGAACGATTGGAAGTCAAGAAAAGGAGGGTCAAGATGTATGCACAGCGTTACCCTTTCCGTGGTCGTTAGATGGCCAAAATCGAAAAGAAGTATTTAATCAACTTATACATGATATATATAATATGTTAATGCCATAGTGGGGCAGTGGAGTTTGACGTTACATGGTTATATCCCACTTTGAAAAAATCGATTTCTCGATACCCTTTATCCAGATGATCAAGTAGTCTTTGCCAATAATGAAGAAGAATTGTAAAACTCAGTACACCATCTTCATTTGTCAGCAAAACAGTAAGGTAGGCCAAACTTTAAGGACATATTCTTCACATGAATAAGAAGAAAATAGTGTTATGTGCCAGGCCTGTCTTCTTCGGTACTTCCTGGAAAGGAGTGGTGAGTCAGACCGGAGAGTTCACACTCGGCCTGGTTTCCCAATTACGTACTTCGTCTGGTTTCCCCGTGTGCTTTTTGGAAGGTGTAACGAGATTGTTCCGTCTCTAGCCGAGTCGCGAATGTTCCAGTATCTATTACCTAGATATTAGAAGGAGGCTAGACGCGAACATTGAGGGAGTGTTGGAGTTCAGTCGTCGGACTGGGGCGACACCAGTGCTGATCGTCATGGTGGAGTACTGTGTGTGTACTGCCTTGGAGTACTGTATGTGTACCGACGTGGAGTAAGCGATTGGAGCTTAACAGTGTTAATTGTCATTATTGTGAGTATAATTGTAGCGCTGACTAGCACTGTTGAGTTGTTGCTGTTGTGTGCCCGCTGTTCTTGAATTCGCTGTATTGACTTTGTGAATTAGTGGACTTTCTCTGGAGTCGAACCAAGAAACAATTATCATGTGTGGTGATGGTGTTCGGAAGCCCTGTGTTCAAACTTAGCTGTCTCCGTGCAGCTATGTATGTGTGAAGAGACTGACTTTGCATGAGCAACATTGAAAGGCATGTCAGTCAGGATTACTGTCTCCCAGGTAATACTAGCGAGCCGGACCGCCTGCTGTGTGAAGAGGGCAGAGACTTTTGTAAACGGACAGCAATTAGTGGGGCCTGGTCATTCATGGATGGATGTATACGTGTGTGTGTGCTTCAGAGCAAAGAGGATAGAATAGAATAGAGATGAAACTCAATGATAAATTTCGGTTCCAAGCCACTTGGCGCTAGTAGTTTTAGTCTCTTTTCCGAGATAGCGCCACAGTGTGCATTCTGATGCAATACCTTAGTATTACTATCAACAGATAGCGCGGAGAATTAACATCCGGCACAGTGACGCACATCCGGGTATGCTTACGGCTCCTCCCCCATCCTTTCCCTGCCCCTCGCCCCCCCAGCCCATAAACGGCGATAATAATGCAGTTCTACTACTTCCATGCCCAATACATTGTAATTCATATATTTTTATTTCCAAGTACTTACTATGTTGTAAATAATGATCTGATACCCCTAGTTCGTATGGCATACTATGTTACTGAGAACATAACCACACACCTCAAAGCAGCTTTAATTTCAAATGAATGATTGACACATTTACACAAAGCTGATATTATAACAAATAAGAAATCCCTTCGAAAGCAAGACAACAGAGCACACCATATGCAAGAAAATGGGGTATCACATCAATATCCAAGTACCACATGAAAATAAAAATAACAGAATTAAATGCACTGAGACAGGAAATATATAGAACTACATTAATAGAACCATTCAGCTTTCAGCCCCTGATGTGTACTCAAACAGGAAATACAGGATTTCAGGAGGACTGGCGAAGATATATTTCAAATAAACAAGCACAAGGAGCGAAGATTTACAGCACAAGCACATGAGCACTTGGAATTCAAACAACACAAATACTGTAGCATCATTGGAACTATCGATTAAAATCGATATAAGTTCGAACAAGGTTAATCGATTGAGTAAAATCGAATTCGATGCAATTCAGCAATATTATCTCCACAATGCTTGACGTTTTATGACTATTTTAATTTGTTAGAAGGGCTCACTGATTGAGGTTAGACTTGAAATACTTTAAATACTTGACTTCGAGACAAACTGCCTTTAATTATTAACAACGCTCATTTCATGCTTTCTTGGGTGCTATCTACAGAACGTGTAGGTAACTATTTATGAATGACCTCCTGCGCCATCTAGAAAAAGAGACTGAAACTACCTGAAGCTAGCTACAGATTGAAACCAAAAGCCCTATTAGAGTTTCACCCCCCTGCTTCAGAGTGTCTTATTTTAAATAGAAAGGGGAGCCGTAAGAACTCGAGAAGAAGGAAAGGAAGATTCTGAGGAAAAGTCTGAGGCCGCGGATGACTACTGACGGGACCTGGAAGAAAAGGAGAAATGAGGCGCTCTACAAGTACAATGAAAAGATCACGGACACGATGCGGAAACGAAGGGTGAAATTCTAGGGGACACCTTGTAAACATGAATGACAAACGACTAATCAAAAACGATCTACAGATGCATCATGGGATTAAAGGCAACCTCCAGTCGGGTAGAAGAGGTCAAGAGGGATGCAGAAGAATTTGAAATTACACTAGAGAGCACTATTTAAAAACGCGCGATTAAAATTTGCCGAATGTGGTAGAAAGAGACTTTAATGTCGCGATTTTGCATTTTAGGTATAATGTATCGCAATAGGTGTACGTAGCCTAAGTTTATGTTGTACATAATATACTTTTAACTAGCGATAAGTGTTTTATGAAAAGTAAATACGTCAAGACAAGAGCATAAATAACACCAGTCTGCCTAACACGTCTAAATCAAATAACAATAAATTTGAACACGTTATTTTTCGTTAAACAGTGAACCCCCAGATATTTTATCCACGCCCCGTCATTACATACATCAGGTCTTTAAAGTGACCCCACAGAAAAAAAAGTCTGGGAGGTAGACAGAGTTATGGTTTGTATCCTCACAATACTTGTCTCCATACCCTTTTACTCCCCTTTAATTTATTGAACAAAGATTTTTCGTACCCTATGGATTTGATATAATCTGTTCTCTTCTTGATATGTGCGAGAACCATTCTTTGAATGTTGCCTGGTATATTTATGACATCATGTCCGCTTTTGTGGTGTAGTGGTTAGTGTGATTATCTGTCTCTTCCGGAGGCCCGGGTTCGATTTCCGGCTCTGCCACGGAATTTGAAAAGTGATACGAGGTCTGGAACGGCGTCCACTCAGCCTCGGGAGGTCAGCTGAGTAGAGGTGGGTTCGATTCCCACATCAGCCATCCTGGAAGTGGTTTTCCGTGGTTTCCCACTTCTCCTCCAGGCAAATGCCGGGATGGTACCTAACTTACAGCCATGGCCGCTTCCTTCCCGCTTTCTTGTCTATCCATCCCTCTACAAGGCCGCTGTTCAGCATAACAGGTGAGGCCGCCTGGGCGATGTAATGGTCCTCCTCTCCAGTTGTATACCCGACCCAAAGTCTCGCGCTCCAGGAGACTGTCCTTGAAGCGATAGAGGTGGGATCTCTCGCTGAGCCCGAGGGGAAAACCGACCCTGCAGGGTAAACGGATTAAGAAAGAATAGTACATTATTCAACAAGCCTATAATGACAGTAAATAAGACACGATTATGTTTATAAAACGACCGAAGTGAGTTTTATAATGTTCATACGACTGTCTTAATTACCATTATAGGCGAGTTGTACACAGTGACAGGAAGGGAGGAGAGTAGAATTCGGGCCAGTGAAATGAAATACCTCAGAAGTATGACTGGAAAGACAGGTTGAGAAACGAAGGAGGTCTGAAAGGAAAACCTAAATGACAGAATTGATGGGAGTAAACTAAGATGGTTTGAGCATGTAAAGAGGATGAAAAGAATACGAAAACAGATGACGCACAGTAGCGGCGAGTGGGAATTAAAAGTGCGGGGGGAAAAACAACAAAAAACACAAAGAGTACCCGGGTTTGTGGGATATAGTGGACGGACGGACGTGTGGGTGGGGCTGGGGGATATACATCAAAACTTAAAACAAAAAAAAATAAAAAAGCTACAAAAGCGCAAGGTTTCTTTATGCTCTCTGAACGAATTTCGACAGAGGTAAATGTTGACAGTTTTGTTGTTGTTGAGAGTTTGATTCCATGCCATACAATAAAACTTTCACCAAAGGAACAATATTACACATGCATTACAATTAAATAGAAGAACCGCGTGATTATACAATTAAAACTCATTCAGTATTTGACTACACCCTAAGAAACTAATAGACACTAAAGAGACTCCCAGACTGACGCATGCACGCGGCAAGCGGATGAACCATACCATAGTGTCCATGCCCTTGGCAAAACCTGCTACCCTTCCTCACAGCACATGCAAAGTCTCCACTACTTGCTGTGGCGCTATACAATCGATTAGACGGTACGAACGATATTTTGTGCGCATTTCCGCTAATAATTGTCTTAATAATTAGCTCTTCTAGCGTTTATCCCAGAGTATGGGGTCCGCTGTTTTGCTGCATCTCATCCATTTCGCCCTATTGCTGACATCTTCAGGTTTGTGTTAATAAATAAAGAAAAGAATTAGGTGATAAGACAACAGGGCTTGTTTTTAATAATTCCTATAATTTCTAGTTTCAGACGGCCAAAATGAAATAAAAGTGTAATATTTTCTCTAGAAAGTGGTGGGGGGGGGGGGGGGAGGCGACTGCTCCCCTGTGCGCCCCTTAATCGCCGCTACTGGATGATGGAATTGAAGTTCGAGGGAAAGAGAGTGAGAGCGACACCTAGAACAAGGTGGATTGATTCAGTAAAGAGGAGTGCAAGAAGAAACCTGGATTGGGGCAAAATGATGAAAGACGAATGGTGGTGGAAGGACTGAGGAGGGGGTGGGTAGTGCCATGTTATGGCGATCCTTCTGGTCCCGATTTTACCAGTTCGTTGCGAGAAAGTTCTAATTTCCCTGCAAGGTCAGTAGTGGTCGGTGGTAATAGGTTTAAATTACGTTTCTCCGTAGAGATGAGATATAACCTATGGCCTGACCTCTCGCCCAGGTTCATACAGGTTACAGCTTCTTCCACGGTACCTTGACACTGCTTCATTTTATGTAGGAAAGGAGGTTTTGTTAAACCTGTATTTTTGGGGCCATGACATAGTGCTTGGCGTCTGCTTGCATAAAACTTGTTGACTATGAAATGAAATGGCGTATGGCGTTTAGTGCCGGGAGTGTCCGAGGATAAGTTGCAGTTCTCTTGAATTGACCTGCGCGTCGTGATGAGGATGAAATGATGCTGAAGATGACACATAAATCCAGTCCCCATGCCAGCGAAATTAACCAGTTATGGTTAAAATTCACGACCAGAGATCAGCAAGCTGGAGCCGGACTGTTAACTACGGTTCACTTTTCATCGAACTCCAGAAATTCTAATCTTAGATCATGTGAACTTGGTTTAGTGCTGACCTGAGATTAACAACAGCGCCAAGCCGGAATGAAATGTGAGGGCAAAGAGTAATTATATGGCACTGAATGCCAGTCCCAATCCGACAGATGAATCACCATCAGCAGCGGAGAGGTGGTATCGTCCTGATTGCGAACAAGTGGGTACCTGAAGGGGATGATTTGGGTTTGACACACAGTAGAGTCGAGATTGCGGCCAGACATAAAGTAGAGGCGCTTAAGCGAGAAGATAATGAGCAAGAATATATCATTTTATATATGTCACGCTGCTTATCTAGGTGGATTGTGGCAGCAGTATGCATCACTAGAGGCACCTACAGTCTTCTGAAGCAGAAATATTAACCCTCAGTTGGTACACCAAGTTCTGGTACACACAATTGGAATACTGGGTAATACACAAAAAAGTTAAAAGCATGTAAAAAAAAAACCCACTTGTTTCCAAATAAACTGACTATTTCACTTCTTATGTATTATTTTGAAAAAAAATCAATATTCTAAAGGCTAATGCCTTCTTTCATTGGCATAATAATAATAATAATAATAATAATAATAATAATAATAATAATAATAATAATAATAATACCGCGCGAGTTGGCCGTACGGTTAGAGGCGCGCGGCTGTGAGCTTGCATCCGGGAGATAGTGGGTTCGAATCCCACTGTCGGCAGCCCTGAATATGGTTTTCCCTGGTTTCCTATTTTCACACCAGGCAAATGCTGGGGCTGTACCTTAATTAAGACCACGGCCGCTTTCTTCCAACTCCTAGGCCTTTCCTATCCCATCGTCGCCATAAGACCTATCTGCGTCGGTGCGACGTAAAGCCACTAACAAAACAAGAAGAAATAATAATAACCTATTAATAATAAAACTCTCACTAATCCACCATAAACAACTACCCCTCTAATGTTAAACAACAAAAAAGATAATATTCTAAATGGTAAAATTACCTCAAACTAAATTATTAAACAATTTCAATAAGAAAAATATTTTTTAAATATGGTTAGGTTATCTAATACATCCCAATGTACCAGTTAATGTTAATACTACTAGAACAAAAATTACATATGAGACTGTTTTGAAAATTGTATGTGTTTTATGTATCTCACGTCAACACCAATCTCTTGTTCACAATCAAGACACAACTGGAGAGGTTAGGAATTGAATCCAGGCTTTTGTCGCGGAATCTAGGGATTACAAATTGTATACTACTGTACAAGCTCTCCTTCCCTGCCGACCACCCAACATTCTAATGGGACTCGAACTGGCTAACCACGACGCCAGACTTGACGCTTTAATGTTCATGGCTACCAGGTGGGCTTACTGTTAATGAACAGTTCTTCTTCTGTATAACCTAAAACTTTATATCAATAATTGTGTATTGATTAGTTTGTAGCATGGGTTTTTCTACTGGAATGAATAATAACAGTGGCAGCGATAAGGACCCCGCAAACCCCACGGAGCGGTAAGGAACAGACAGCTAATGTTCGAATCACATCAATTGAATCGATTATTTCAGAAACCAGTCAAGCGCCAAGTCCGTTATTTTTGGGAAAATGAAAAAAAAAAATCTGTCTAGCATCAGACAGAATGTTATGGCCGGGTTTTTAATATTTTAGCTTGAAAGTATTATATCTTTTAATACTTTATATCTAAGAAAAAATATTTGTGCTTATTAACTTTGCTGTAAAAAAAATCCGAAAAATTTTCCACTTAACTGGTTTCTGAAATAAACGAGTGTTGCAGACATATTTTTATGGGATAATTCTTGAATTTTGAAAGGATTTCGTCATAAAACCCATATTTGTGGAAATAGAATATATTTTAATAGATTTAGACTGCATTGCCAACGGCCGTAGCCGTGCTGAAACACCGGATCCCGTGAGATCTCCGAAGTTAAGCAACATTGGCGTGGTCAGGAGTTGGGTTGGTGGGGGGTAAGGGAATGGAGGAGCGGAAAGGAACTGGCCACCCTACCGCACGTAAACTCCGGCTCAGGAACACCTCTGCGGAGGTTCGGACCTGCCTTCGGGCAGAATAATCCGTACCTTACCTTAGACTGCATTGCTGATACAAATATAATTATTAAAAGGATGAAATCAGCAATGCCTGCTCAACATGACAGAAGGTAATAAAACCTCATAAACAAACTCCACAGCACATTCTGTCTCTATAGTAGGCCATTGGTAAATGCTGTCATAAAAGTGTTCATATCCCATCAGGTAACGTTTTAAGGCAATTAGCCTACGTCACGTATCTTCTCGATATTGATGGGCACCTAAAACAAGCAATAACAAAGAATAATGTAGGGCTCAGACCAGGAACTTCTTTGTCTGAGTAAGAAATGTAACCTTCTCATTTTACCGTTGCATTTCGAATAATATTACGCGTGTGAGATACAGGTTCGCCGGGCTGAGTGGCTCAGACGGTCGAGGCGCTGGCCTTCTGACCCCAACTTGGCAGGTTCGATCGTGGCTCAGTCCGGTGATATTTGAAGGTGCTCAAATATGTCAGCCTCGTGTCGGCAGATTTACTGGCACGTAAAAGAACTCTTGCGGGACAAAATTCCGCCACCTCGGCGTCTCCGAAAACCGTAAAAGTAGTTAATGGAACGTAAAGCTATTATTATTATTATTATTATTATTATTATTATTATTATTATTATTATTATTATTATAGATACAGGTTCGTCTTCTGAACTTTCAGATATATCACTGCGATTATAAAAACACTGCACTAAACAAAAGAAACATTTTTTCAATCAGTTGTTCACAAAACTACGAGCATGCGATTCCAGAAACACAAAAAGCAAAGCAAAGTCACCTCCGTACAGGCAATGAAGGCCCTTGGAGGAGTGGAAGGTAAAGGCTTCCACCATTGTTAACCTCGGCACGTGATGGGGTAGAGTGGTTAGCTCTACGCCCGGCCGCCTTTGTCCCGAGGAATTAACCTGGTACTCATTTTTGGTGTAGGCTGAGTGAACCTCAGGGCCATATGCACCTCCGGAAGTGGAAATCTCGTTTCTTAAATTTTACGACTTCCTGGCAGGGATTCGAACCCACGCCTTTACCGCCTCGCCCAGGCAGCCCTTTCCAGAAACACAGCAATGACAATATAAATCAGCTTTTCTGAACTAAACCAACGAAATTCAACGTAATACTTGACCATTATAGGAGGACGTTTCTTGACTGGTTTCAGTACCAAAATGTGCGTATGCTCTCTTAGTAACATATTCTGCCATTGACTCATTTTTTGGCATTGACTGCTTTCTGAAATAATCGATTCAATAATACGGATAAAAATATCTTTCCACTTACGCTTTTTATCTGAAATTTGGTTCTCGATTGTTCTGTTTTTCTTCCTAGTGGAATACGTTAGTGAAGCGGTTAGTCACTGCTGTTTTACCGCTGAAGCCCGGTTTCGATTCCTGGTCGGTTCATAAGCACTTTTTGCGGGTCAAAGTGGAAGCTTTTTAGTCGAGTGACCAGGACACTGGTCTTCATTTCGATTTCCGAAAGAGCCTAGCCGCGAATGGCAATTGCCACTTGCTCGGGAAATTGATGTGGGTTTTTTTTTTTTTTGCTTGCTTGCTTTACGTCGCACCGACACAGATAGGTCTTATGGCGACGATGGAACAGGAAAGGCCTAGGAATGGGAAGGGAGCGGCCTTGGCCTTAATTAAGGTACAGCCCCAGCATTTGCCTGGTGTGAAAATGGGAAACCACGGAAAACCATCTTCAGGGCTGCCGGCAGTGGGGTTCGAACCCACTATCTCCCGAGTGCGAACTCAGAGCTGCGCGCTCCTAACCGCACGGCCACCTCGCCTGGTGGGAAATTGATGTTAGTAAGCTATCTGTCGTTCTTCATCCCTTTTCATCTGTATACATAACTATATATACATTTGATAGCACAATAAGACTGAAAGCTCCAATGTTATATCAACTATTTTTTAAAGCGTAGGCGATGCATGTTTTCCATTTTTATTCTGCCCATACACTCCACTACTAGCTAGTTTCACCCATTTCAACGGAAACCTATAGACTACTATGTGACTCTCATCTCAACATTCAATTCCCGAGTTCATATCCGAAACCGAAGTAAGTGATAAAAAGAACATTGTCAGCTTCAACCCACTTATTATGTCAGAGCGTCTGTGTGCTGTCTTGGTCTATCAATGCGTGTAGACAGCGGGGTTGGCAGTTCTGCAAATGCCTTTCTCATTTTCACTATCGGGAACAGTACTGCTGCGAGAGCCGCAGACGTTTTTTGTTTCAAAGTCTGAACAAAAGTTGAGCTAAAAGAAACGAATAAGAGAATCGGTGCCTTAAAAAGCGTCTTACAGTTTATTATTATTATTATTATTATTATTATTATTATTATTATTATTATTATTATTATTATTATTATTATTATTATTATTATTATCATCGTTGCGTCGTTGTTGTTCATTGTAATAATATACAACACTGTACTACGAAATAAACTTGTAACTTTCCGTATCAGGAAACGAGGCGTCCATTTTCATTTATTGCAGTGGGGAGGAGTGCCCCGAGCTTCTTAGCGTCGCTACTGAACGATACATAAGGTTATATAATCGACCCCAGAGTCAGAATGAAGCATTACATCGGCCAGCGGGAGGAGGTTAACATTGGAGAAAGGTACATCTACACACCTACAATCGAATTCTACAGGGGGGGGGGGAATCACCATTAGAATGTTGGCCGGTAGAGTAGGGGAAGTGGTGGTGTACAATTTCTAATCACTAGATCGCGTGTCAAAAGCCTGGATTAAATTACAAACCTCTCCTCAGTGTTCAAGTGAAGTGAGGGCATATGACACTGTTGATGGCGATTTGTCCGTCGGATGGAGACGTTAAGCTTTGAGCAGATCCCTTGGTGCTACTCGACAGGAGTAGACTACATGCCGACACCGGTTCTCACCTTCTCCCTACCTTATCATCATCATTCCCAAACATCCAGACGCCCAGGTTGCCTATGGATTTCAAATAGAAAGACCTTCACCAGATGAGCCGAACATGTCCTTGGACACTCCCGGCACTAAAAGCCATACGATAAATAAATAATAACAATATAATGTTATTGGCTTAACGTCCCACTAACTACTTTTATGGTTTTCGGAGACGCCGAGGTGGCAGAATTTAGTCCCGCAGGAGTTCTTTCACGTGCCAGAAAACGTTCCAACACAAGGCCGTCGTATTTGAGCACCTTCAAATACCACCGGACTGAGTCAGGATCAAACCTGCAAAGTTTTGATCAGAAGGCCAGCGCCTCAACTGTCTAAGCCACTCAGCCGGGCAATAAATAAATAAATTTACGGAGAAAGTATTGTTTTGGAGAGGTGATGGTACTGGGTTTAATGGTAGGAGCACGTGGCAGAATACATAGGTTTTTAAATTAATTTCTGGAACAGATTTGGCTTACAGAAATCCAGAATCCATCTTTTGGTAGTCGCCACTTTACGGAAATCTTTGTAAATTTTAAAATCACATCTATATTCTCAGTAGTTCCCTTTACGCCTAATACCGAATGTATTGGGCGTCAGATAGAAAGATCTGCACCTCGGACACTCCCGGCACAAAAAAACGATACAAAAAATATAAATATTCTCTATCCTTTTTCGTGCCTGGTACGGTACAGCACTACATCAAGGGGTGGCGCGTGGTATTGTTACACTTTATTTGTTGTCCTTTCTTCTGTTTTCTTTTTTAGTTTTAATAAACCTAACATTCCAGAATCTCTTAAAATCAACCATCTTTGGTTGTTCAATGTGCAAATGCTTCGTAATGGACCAATAAACGCTGCCAGCTTCAAATCAAATTCAGGGGGTTTGCTTTCCATGGGGAACTCTCAAGCGGACAGCGCGGCTCAATGTAGTTTCAGTAAGGATGTACGTAGCATCAGGTAGCACGCTCGCCAGTATCGGTCCTTGGGTGTTGCACATGACCAGCAAACTCCCTATTGAGAAACAATGCCAACTGTCCCCGTTAGATTGTACCACTCTGCGGGGATGACTGCATTCCTGCTTTCTATATTTTTGCAACGGTAATTTCTTTTCCACGCCATTAGAATACACCATCCCAAACCACCCACAATATTACCAACATTTTGCATCACTGAAAAACAAAGGCTAAATTTTCAAAACAGGTGAGGTAAGAATGACTCTTATTTCCTGTATTTTAATTGCCAAATATATGTCAGTTTTAATAAGAATGTAGTTCATTCTTCTTCTTCTTCTTAATCTGTTTATCCTCCAGGGTCGGCTTTTCCCTCGGACTTAGCAAGGGATCCTACCTCTACCGCCTCAGGGGCAGTGTCCTGGAGCTTCAGACTTTGGGTCGGGGGATACAACAGGGGAGAATGACCAGTACCTCGCCCAGGCGGCCACACCTGCTATGCTGAACAGGGGCCTTGTGGAGGGATGGGAAGATTGGATGGGACAGGCAAGGAAGAGGGAAGGAAGCGGCCGTGGCCTTAAGTTAGGTACCATCCCGGCATTTGCCTGGAGGAGAAGTGAGAAACCACGGAAAACCACTTCCAGGATGGCTGAGGTGGGAATCGAACCCACCTCTATTCAGTTGACCTCCCGAGGCTGAGTGGACCCCGTTCCAGCCCTCGTACCACTTTTCAAATTTTTGTGGCAGAGCCGGGAATCGAACCTGGACCTCCGGGGGGTGGCAGCTAATCACGCTAACCACTACACCACAGAGGCGGACATGTAGTTCATTACTTAACAATAATAGAGTTTCTTGTTATTTCTGTAAACTATAAAAATGTGACATTGAAAATTTTGATGCAACACCCAGCTTTAGATACCACCAGCCGCCACTGCTACAATCATAAACAATATATTCTTTCATTTCTCTGCTTTGCGTCCTCAATTCGTGAAAGGTATATAACGAAAACTGCTCTCAAGTGACATAATTTGTTACTACAAACATGTACGGTAGCTATAACCGAACTCAAAGAAATTGCGGACACGGGTTTTAAATTATGTTATGCTTTTATCCGTAGAAGATGGTTTCAAAAGATCCCAGCTCTGCCAAGTCTGATGGTATTTGAAGGTACTCAAATACGTCAGCCTCGTATTGATAAATTTACTGGCATGTAAAAGAACTCGGGCGGTACAAAATTCCAACACCTTAGCGGCTCCAAAAACTATCACAACGACAACGCCATCACTAGATTCACAATTAAGTATTTATTTATTTTCCACCTAGTCGATACAATGATTGCTTAAGGCAATTTTTAATGGTCAAGTGGTACATGTTTCGTATATTATCAACATCTTCAGCCACATAACACTGTTTAGATGAAAAATATATAAATTGACAAATTAATGCTTAAAGTTTTAAGGACACTTCCTCTAAAGCATTACTTTTTCAATTTATATATTTTTCATCTAAACAGTGTTATGTGGCTGAAGATGTTGATAATATACGAAACATGTACCACTTTTCACCATTAAAAATTGCCTTAAGCAATCATTGCATCGACTAGGTGGAAAATAAATAAATACTTAATTGGGAACATGCATCATTTTCAAAAATATTTTTTTTGAAAAGTACACCAATGAAATAGTACGTAAACGTATTACATTGTGGTATGTTGCCTTGTTTTCTACCATTAAAAAAATATTTAATAGTGCCTTTCCGCAAGGCGAGTGAAACGGCCTCTGACGTAAGCGGCGCGCTGTGACGTCACGATCCAGTACCGCATGGAGCTCTACCAGCCGTTGTGCATCAGCCGTTGCTAAAAGCCGATTGTTTATTATTCATGATCGCGAATAACTTCAAAATGACAGAAGAAAGGTTCATAACAGCACAATCAGACAATCTATCTTGAAAAATAGTGACTTTTGTGGCCGCAGAAATTCGCGGATAACAAGCAAGTTTGTAAGTGGCGTCTTTTATATACGTGCAATGTACTGTAACCCATAGTATTAGGATAACAACGAACCTGGATAGGTATCACATCACTTTCAACATTTCCTTCTAGACTGATTCCCCTATTAAAGAATAACATTACATTTTCGGGCTTTCAGCATTAGTAAAGTAAGAAATCGGATTTCAGCACTAACATAAACATATAGGTTGTATTATAGTACTAGTCCGCTTCTGTGGTGTAGTGGTTAATGTGTGCCACTCCCGGAGGCCCGGTTTCGATACCCGGCTCTGCCATGAAAGTTGAAAACAAATAGTACGAGGGCTGGAACGGGGTCTATTCAGCCTCGGGAGGTCAACTGAGTAGAAGGGTTTCGAATCCCACCTCAGCCATCCTCGAAGTGGTTTTTCGTATTTTCCTACTTCTCCTCCAGGCACCTAAGGCCACGGCCGTTTCCTTCCCTCTTCCTTGTCTATCCCTTCCGATCCTCCCATCCTCCAACAAGGCCCCTGTTGAGCATAACAGGTGAGGCCGCCTGGGCGAGGTAATGGCCCTCCTCACCAGTTGCATCACCATACTCAAAGTCTCACGTTCCAGGACACTGCCCTTGAAGTGGTAGAGGTGAAATCCCTCGCTGAGTCCGAGAGAAAACCAACCCTGAAGGATAAACTGATTAAGAAAGAAAGAAAGAAAGAAAGAAAGAAAGAAAGAAAGAAAGAAGGAAAGAAAGAAAGATCATAGTACTATAGGGCTATAATCTATCATTCCCAAAAAAATATATATTTATGGTTGGGACAACTGGCCTACCGTCTTCCAGGGCCCATGAAAGAGAATTAAATATCTTTGTGGAGGGAAAAAGTTAAACATGATAAAGATAAATATGACTTCATCTAGTTTTCACAAGTCGGGCTGAGTGGTTCAGACTGTTGAGCTGCTGGCCTTCTGACCCCAACTTGGCAGGTTCGATCCTGGTTCAGTCCGGTGGTAGTTGAAGGTGCTCAAATACGTCAGCCTCGTGTCGGTAGATTTACTGGCACGTAAAGTAACTCCTGCAGGACTAAATTCCTGCACATCGGCGTCTCCGAAAATTGTAGAAGTAGTTAGCGGGGCGTGAAGCCAATAACATTAATTACATTTGGCTTTTAACAAGCTGAGCATATCAGGAAAGAAAAGTGTCCTGTTGACATTTTAGTCGCTCAATACAGGAATGTCTTTGGGTGCTGTGACTTTTACTTTTTTTTTTTTTTTTTGCTTTACGTCACACCGTCACATATAGGTCTTATGGCGATGGGACAGGAAAGGCCTAGGAATGGGAACAAAGCGGCCGTGGCCTTAGGTACAGCCTCAGCATTTGCCTGGTGTGAAAATGGGAAACTACGGAAAACCATCTTCAGGGCTGCCGGCAGTGGGGTTCAAAATCCACTATCTCCCGGATGCGAGCTCACAGCTGCGCGCTCCTAACCGCACGGCCAACTCGCACGGTATTTTTACCCTTCGGTTTATGACTTGGCTTGTATAACCTAAAACTTAGGCTAAGTTGGATAATATTTTAAACACCTACATCACTATTTTCACCTGTGTGCAATTATGTTATTTATTTCATTAATATTATGATAATTATTATAATTGAGCATTGTTAACTTATAAGGCCCCAACAGACAAGCATTGGTTTTGTGTAGAGTTATACATTTGTTAAATTCACGTTGTTTCCTTTCATGATGTACACGCCTATTCTTTGTTACATTATATAGTATTTAGATATAGCCTAAATTTATTTACCAATTAAGCTCTTCAATAAAGACATACACAACTGTCCTATGCCAAGATATATTGGTAGAATTAGAGCTGTCAAATGGTTCATAACCCCTTTGATTTATTATCTTGATATGGATCACCCAAAACATAGGTTAGGTTTGGAGAATACTTTAATAATCAGCATTATTTAATGCACTGTTTGTTACTTTCATATTCCAAGATGTAATTGAAGCATTTAAATAAAATCCATTTCTCCCTAGTTTTAGCGTCTTTGGAACGTTTATAAACAATTTGTTTATGGTATGCGATGTGCTATTGCACATCGGAACTCTACACCATTTATAAGTTTTCTGCCTCACTGTCTGCGCAGGATTCATTTTAAGTCTAAAATATACCACTCAGATTATTATCCAATGTATAGACCTCGAATTTAACCATACTAGACACTAACGTAAAGTAGAAATACGCGAAGTGTATCCTGCTTCTCACAGCACACTATGTGTATTTCGTCTGCTAATTCAGCCAACCTGTACGATGACGTCAGGCCAATGAGATCGCGTACTTGCGTGACGTGACATTTTCGTAGATTTTTATCATGTTTGGAGTTATTATTTGTACATTCTGATCACATTTTTGAATTCTGCATGCAATTTTGAATCAGATTAGCATATTTTTAATTAAAACCCCGGATCATGCATGTTCCCTATTGTGAATCTATTGAAGTGCGATACGGACCATGAAGCTGATTTTATGTAATGCCATCACTATCGCAATTAGTTTAACATTACGACTGGACAGTATTTCCACTTTGGTAATGTTTTCTGTTTATGGACTTAATAAAAACCTAAACTTGCAGTTGTTATTTTCTTACTTCTGTAACCTTTACCCTGTAGAATATATTTTTCCAGAGCAATGACCTATAGTTTTCACGGACTTACACGTTTCCTGAAAGTCCAATTTTTACACCCCCACTAAATCAAGATGGCGGACACAATCTATTGGATGAGGTAGAAAATAGAAAAAAATTTGGCAAAATGATAGCTTTTAACCTGTAACCAACGGAAACAGTCCAGGATGTTCAAATGTAACTTTTTACCCCCGGAAGATATCAAAATATGGAGGCAATTTTAATGACGTTGCAGACCATTTCGAAGTAATTGGTGGCTAAACGGTAAGTCGGATAGCACAATCGCGGCTCAAATTGGAGAGATCTTCAACTTTGGTTCTATGACTTTCAGTCGTATCTCGATCTGTTTGCGTTAGATAGAGCTGTATGTCTCGGTTTTAGGTCAATTTAGCACATTTTACACATATATTTTATAGTTTGATATACTTATAGGAAAGATAGAATCATCACATTCGACACGACCAGTGGCCACATGCAAGCCAAATTTTATGATTCTGGCTGTAACATAAGTATGTGAAAAAGGAAGGAATGTATGAAAACTGTACACAAATTTCACGCTCTTAAAAGTTTTTAACTCAACCTAACATATAAATAGAAAAGATACAACAAAATGTCATAGGACCATCCGTTTAGACTACTAAAAATGGCATCTGTTGGCACAATCCATTTGTCGATATGACTTACCGTTTAACAACAGTTAATCTCAAAATGGAGGTCTGTAATTATAAACGCTGCACACACTTCTGTACTTCTATCTATTCTACATTCATATATGGTATATAAATCGAACTCGACTTTTAGCGATCTAGAAATGGGAGGCCTACATTTTAATGAAATCTCCCCAAATTGATAGTGACTGTCAGTAGGAATGTGATGATTCTATCTTCCCTGTAAGTATATCAAACTATAAAATATACGTCTAAAATGTGCTAAATTGACCTAAAACTGAGACATGCATTAGGAAGATTCGTACCACTTAGCTGACAGAAACGGAAAAGGACATTGTAAAACTGGGAATATCAGATCTTCAAGATAGACGGTCTGTACGACATACCCTGAAATAAGTCCAGCGATTTCAGGAAAAACCCTGAAAGAAAGGTACTGTTTGGACATATGAAAGAAAGGAGTTACACCAACAGAAAATGCGAGAATACTGGGCAGAGATCAAAGTCCAATAGTTGAACAAGCGTGGTTGAAAGTAGACCCATTCAAACCAAGAAGGGAAGAAGAAGAAGAAGAATGATGATGGTGATGTCAATCACCTTTAGAATCTCAGAGAAGCTTGGACCAAACAAAATAATTTCTCCAGGTCTACAAATGCCTATTTGTGGGCTAGCTTTACTTTTTTCAATCTTCTTAGATCAGACAAAGACGTGTAAAATGTGCTAAATTGACCTAAAACTGAGAAATGCTAAATCATTGCAAACAATACAGTGTTTTCTTTTTCTTCTGATTGCCTGCAGCTGGAGTTATTCTTGCCCAAGAGGAGCCCATCATTGGCTCAGATGCTGCCAGACAATTTGGAAGTGGAACTACCGAGAGCCAACCAGAGTCTTCTTCGTTTACACCACCACCACCATCTCCTGAATCTCCCGGCCAACCCCCTACAACGGATATGTCTGCATTGTATGGTAAGTACAGACTGTTTCTTATCAGTGTAATAAACAAGGTATATTGTCCCCACTTTAATTTAGTTCCTAGTTTATCTCTCTTCATTTTTTGTATTTGTTTAAAACAACATGTGTTAAATGAAAGGTTTTGTCTAAAATTAACTGCACTTTGCATTGCATGAATTTATGCATGGCCATTTGGCCCCTATACATTAAATGTCTGCCAACCAATAATTTTACATTCACTTTTGTGTTGTAGTTCCTCGAGTGTTGGAAGGCCATCTTGTTCTGGACAACAAGGAGTTCATGTCTGAATTGCTTGATCCCAATTCCCCTCAATTCCAGACCTTGGCTCGACAGTTGGAAGAAGAGGTGAGTAAACGCTCGGATCACTTGTCCTCCTCGTAAATAAATCCAGGTTTTTCATAAGTAGGGCTCTGATTTCTATGACCTAAAATCTCTGTAAATGTGCATGCTCTTATGCCCTAAAAGATACCAAAATAGCCAAGAAAGTGACTGTGTGGTTTGGGTCATGTTTAAGTTCAGGAGATAGTGGGTTTGAACCCCATTGTAGGCTGTCCTGAAGATGGTTTTCCATGGTTTCCCATTTTTACACCAGGCAAGTGCTGGGGCTGTACTTTAATTAAAGCCATGGTTGCCTCTTTCCCACTCCTAGCAATTACCTATCCCATCATTGCCACAAGATCTATCTATGTTGGTATAACATAAAGGAAACTGTAAAAAAAAAAAAAGTTTAAAGCAGTTTCTTCAGAAGTCCAAAACCAAACAATTTTCATCCAGAATCCAATCGGACAAGTATTACAGTGTCATTTTAGACAAAGTCTGTAACTCAAATATCTTGATTAGACCCCAATTATCCCGGCCCACATATTCCAGCTGAACTGCTGCTGATAATTTGCTGGCACTAAACCATTGGGGTTCTGCATACAATCCCACAGATGACTGTTATGAAAGTTGAAGATATCACTCCGCGTAAAGGTGGCCTCATCTGTGAATAGGATGGATGCCAAAAATCCCAGAATCGTGGTCGCCTGGTGAATAAACCAGTGGCAAAACTGCTCCTGATGTGGAAAGTCTGTTGCTAGTAAGCCCTGCACATGCTGTAAGTGATAAGGGTAGTAACAATTGTCATGGAGAATGTTCCACACGGTCGTCTAGCTTACCCTGTATGGGTGGGCCAACTGCCTGGTACTGACATGGCGGTCGCCTTCCACAGTATTAATCACATTTTCCTCCACATCTGGTGTCCGAACAGGGCGGGTACATCCTTCATGATTTCCTGCTTCCTTAAACGACACTGTCTCAGACAAACAGTGAAACACTGTTGCAAACATTGAGTGTTGTAGTTGTTGTCGGCAGGGATAGGTCTTACATGTGATAAAATTCATTTTTGGGTCCGTATTGAAAGTATTTGTATTAAATAACACTTATATGTTTTATTATTCATCCACCTATTCAATTCAATACAATCTTAAAAATTAGGACTTTGTCCTTATCAAAATTGTTAACATGAAATTAATATATTAGATGGTCTCCCGATACAACCGTGCTGCCTGTTGCCATTTGCCTTGCCGTAAGTAAATACCCTGTCGGCATGCTCTTGAGTTGAATACGGAACCACTGTGTGCAACGCTGTAACACATCCACTACCCGGTAGGTCAACACAAGAAATTACTCGGACACAGCGGTACCAATGACTTTGGCAGGAGAGGGCGCTAGGGCATGACGTATGAGGAAAAGTACCACCCTCTAGGAGGAAACCACGCATACTGTAACTGTGGCGGCATGGTACAGTGCATATTGGCCTGCAGTCTCTGTAACAAAGTTTGAATGAATACATGGTCGCTAGCATGGACACTATGCATTTCCGGACATATGTTCATTAGACCATTTTTTTTCCGTATCCTCTCCGTGATCAGTCCCTAGAGTTTGTACACGGTGGAAGAAATCACCCTGTATCAACACGTAAGTACTTACAGTGATCCCTTACTATCGCCCCATCAACACAGTAATTAAAACTCCAAGTGCTTTTCCTCTTAGTGAAATTTACAAGCTGGCTTTTCATCTTATTTACCATCATACTGTGGTCTGCTGCCCATCTACAACTTTTTCAAGGTCTCTTTGCACTCTGCCATAATCCTGTATCTTACTTATTAATCCATACAGCAAAATGCCTTATCTGCAATTCGAGTTCTTTGCTTATCAAGAAGTAAATATAAATAACCACCTAATCGATACTTTATTAATGCCTCAGGCAAAATTGAATAAAATTAAAACTTACAGGACATGTTTCGACCACTTATTTATACAGCTGAAGAGGACCACTAAGTGGTCGAAACATGTCCTGTAAGTTTTAATTTTATTCAATTTTGCCTGAGGCATTAATAAAGTATCGATTAGGTGGTTATTTATACTTACTTCTTGATTAAACATCGATACGGTCATGAAATGGACAACTTGTAATTCTTTGCTTATATCGTATATCATGCCGTAGTCATTTTATCAGCTGTTGAAGTTAACCAATCAGAGTGCTTAGCAGATGATTAGAAATGGGCACAGGAGGCAATGTTGCTAAGTGTACACGTGACTTACGAAAGTCGATCAAATATAAACGGGACTTTTCTTCCTGAACATCAACAGCTGGTAGGACTGGCCCTGCGCTTCTGATATGCTTAGGCAGGACTTTTAGGAGTGGGGAAAGCGTGCTATTAGATATTTCCTGCCGTTTCGTCAGTAACGCTCATGATGTCGAAGCAACAGGTGCACCCGTCCACTGCGCAATGCATAATTATAAAATTTCTTGCTCATGAAGAACTTACAGCGGTGGAAATTTGCCAGAGATTGACTGAACAGTTTGGTGATCAAACATTGTCAAGGATGCGTGTGTTTGCTTGGCATAAAAAGTTCGAGGAAGGACGAGAATGTGTGGAAAATCAGCAACACGACCACTGTCCTCGGACCAGCATTACAGACGAAAACATTTGTGCAGCTAAAGACATTATTGCTGATTGATTTCTTGCATGAGTGACACACAAAGAATGCTGCTTACTACAGCGAACTGTTGAACAAGGCGAGGGTTGCATATCGCTGCAAAAGACGAGATCAACCGATTCTACAACAGCTCTAACTGTCTCCAAGCTACAGGAAATGTATTGGTCTACACTTGATCATCCTCCTCACAGCCCAGACTTATTGTCCTGTGATTTCCATTTGTTTGGACCACTTAAAGAATCTCTAGGAGGGAAACGATTTGAAGATGACGAGAGTGTTGAAGACTTCATGCGCAACTGGCTGATGACACAACCCTATTCTTTTTACGATGAGGGCATCAAAAAGCTGCCCATACACTGGGACAAATGCATTTCCAAAACAGGAAACTATGTGGAAAAATAAATTGTAATTGCCTTGTGTTTTTCAATAAATGAATTTAATTTTTTAAAAAAATCCTGTTTATATTTGATTTCCCCTCATAACACCGACTTGAGAGCACCAATCAAAGAAAAAATTTCACCAAGAGAGGAATTTGAACACAGATCTCAGAGCTGACAGGGTCATGCCATAGTAAGTATGCTACAGTGACACCGGATGGAGCCCATGGTTTGTTTTGTCTTTGATCCAGGTTTCTCAGCATTGGTAGCTGCTAAGCGATTACGGAAATGTTCGTTAGTGGCGATCTGGTATGCATACAGTGGTTTTGGACTCACATTGCAACACAAGCCACATACAGATTTAGCAGCACAGCCTCATAGAAAGCATTTGAATTCGCCCGAGAAGTGATCTGATTGGCTTACTTCAGCATTTGATAAAATGACGATGGTGGAAGATATTGATTTTTTTTTTTTTTTTCAGATTTTCTATCTGTATGACCAATTCTCTAATGCTCATAAACCTGATTCACTTTGTTTCCAACCAAACTATGTATATAAGAAAATACAAGGGCCCAGTTATACCGCCTTGTGAGGACCCCCCACCTCCCCGTTAATCATTACTGGATCATGTAATGATTCACCTATTCTGATTCTCTGAGTTCTGTTTTCCAGAAATTTAGCCACCAATTTAATCACTCACTTATACTGAAAAATCCTTTTTTTTTTTTTGTTTTTTTTTTTTTTTTTCTAATTTTTAAATTTATTTATCATATGGCTTTTAGTGGCAGGATTGTCCAAGGACATGTTTGGCTTGACTGGTGAAGTTCTATTTCATGCCCATGGACGAGCTCTGCATTTGGGTGTGGGATGATGATGAAAGTGAGGTAGGGAAGGGGTGAAACCTGGTGACAGCACAAGCCTACTCCTGTCGAATAATACCGAGGCTTAATGTCGCCATCTGATGGACAGATCACCACCAACAGTATCATGTACCTCGCTCTGTGTGAACACTGCAGGAAGGTTTCCTACCCTACTGTCCTGCATTCTCATGGTGATCATTCTTTCCACCAGCTGGTATCTACGGGTCATGAAAGGTCAAGACCCATCAAGAAATCTAATGATGAATTTTTTCACAGATTACAATACTTCCTTCTCTCACATTATCAATTATCGAACTGAGATCAAGCTGAACGACTGTAAAAATTCCTACCTGATAAACTATGGTTGCAAAACTTAATTTCCTTACATTCCCTCTCTTGACTGTTGGATGAAAGTTGTGAGTTAGATAATGAGTTCAAATCCCTAGCTTTATATTCTGATCCCGTCTGTTCGATGACAAGTTTCCAACACTCTGTATACAGCAAACTTGTACCATTAAATTTAATAAAGATTTGAACTCATTTTTTAATGTTATCACAGTAACCGGGTGCTCAGTCTAATCTAGCATCTGTCTTTGCAAAGATTTACCAGATTGGTTTACGAACTTAAAATATCTGAGTGTGTTTATTATTATCTTTTACAGTTGATGACGTCCCTGTTCGACCTGCAAACGCGGCAGTTTGGTGCTTCTGATATAAACCTGAAAGTCTACAAATTTGCGTAAGTATGATGTTCCAGCAGAGAGGGCTAATTATCCTTACAATTCACCCTTCAGATTTCATTAGTACAGTAGATTCCTGAAAAATCAACTTGACATTCTGTAAACCTCAACATCTTCAGAAGTTTTTCTTTCCACAGTGGATAAATCATGAAATTAGCCACATTATTTTATTTCTATACTTAACACTGGTCAAACAGTATGACTAGGGCAGTAAGTTTTTGGAACATACTGTAATACTATACATAACAATGCTTTGCAGTTTATAAATCTCACATTCACTGCTTTGTATTGACACTACAATAACCTCAAAAGGAAGTAATTCTGGTTCTTAAAATCTTAAACTTATTACTTTTTTATATTATTATTTGTGAATTGAGCACTGATCGACCATTGATCAAGCTACAATTTCATATTTTCTTTGTCTAAGGTTTCTTCTTCCTCCAGAACTCCTTCATATGGGCGCTATGATGTTTCTTCTGTTCATCCGTCCAGGCTCTTCCCGTCTTTGCAGTTCTTTCGACTTGAAATCCTTCCAAATTTTGAATCATGTTCCGAAATGTTTTCCTGTAACATCTGAACTTCCTGGATGTTGGACTTCTCTAGATCATTACAAACTTAATCCATGCCGTTGTTGTCTTCTTGTTCCACAGGTAGTCGAATAAATTTTTTGTTAGTCTGGTTTTGCCCATTCTGTACATGTGTCTGAGAAATTATAAATCTTCTCTTTTTCATGGTCTCTGAAATTTTCTCCACATTTTTGTAGACTTCATTGTTGTTCCGAAGTTTCCAGTCGGTTTCAGCCTGGACTGGGCCCGAGATTTTCAGTAGTATTCTTCTTTCTAGGCTTTTCCAGCTTCTCCAATTTGTAATTTATCAAGAGGCATTCGCTGGCATACAGACACTCTGTTTTTTTACTACAGTGTTTTAATGCCTTATTTTGGCATTCTATACATTCCTTGTTGTAGATGTTTTCAATCAGTCTGTAAGCTCCCTCCATTTTTGAGATACGATTATCTACAGCAGCATTCTCTTGTATGATTTCACCAAAGTATTTGAACTTTTTATTATTATTAACATTATTAATATTTACAAATATCATATTTTTTTGCTACATGTTCATCCATTTTATAGGACTTCTTCACCCATTACATTTGATAAAATATATTGGTATATGATTAACCCTGGAACCGTACACCTAAATTTCAGGGACACTAATCATACACCGGGGCACTGAATACCACAAAAAACAAACCTAAAAAAAAACACTAATTTGACACATTCAAACTTACAATTAGTTTTTAAAATCTCATGAAATCTGTGAAATGGATTATTTTCGATAAATCATCATCACCATCAGTGTACCACTCCAGTCGCCCGGGTGTGGTTAACAAGCCTCCTCCACTCCTTTCCGTCTCACCACTTTTCCTGCCACATCCAATTCAGCTTCTCTAATGTCCTTCCAAATCTGATCCATCCACCTTCTTCTCGGTCTTCCAACTGGTCTCTTTCCCTTAACTTCTCTCTCCAATTCCCTTCTTGCTACCCATTCCTTTCCCATTCTTTTTACATGTCTGAACCATCTCAAGTCTTGCTTTCTGTATGCTCTGTACTAACAGTTCTGTATTTAGCTCTTCTCTGATTTTAATATTTTGAATTCTATCTCTTCTTGTCTTTTTAACCGATATTCTTAAAAATTTCATTTCTACTGCTTGGATCTTACTATCTTGTCTCTTATTAGTTACCAGCATTTCTAGTCCGCATGTTACAATTTATATGAAATACTATTTATATAATGTTAATTTCATTCTCTTGGGTACTTTGTCATATCATAAAAGCTCTCTGACTCGATGATGAAATGTTAGTACCTTTACTTAATCTGTTAATTTCAGGGTTGATTTCATTACTTCCATTAATAATACTACCCAGATATGTAAACTGTTCTACATTCTCTAACCGTTCTCCATCTGTGTTCATTTGGCTTCTCTTTTTCTCTTTTCCACAGTGCATGACTACAGATTTCTTTTTACTAATTACCATTCTAAACTCTTTCAGATTTTCATTCCAAACGTCCGGTCTCTTTTGTACTTCCTTTTCTCCCTTTCCCCAAATCACCACATCATCTGCAAATGCCAAAGCATTCACGTCATCACTACTGATACTCTGTTGTACACAGTTTATGATTTCATCCATCAATACAATAAACAATAATGGTGACAGTGCACTTCCTTGCTTGAGACCTTTCTTTGTATAAAATGTTTTAGAGTCTCCACTCCCCACTTGTACACAGCCTCTTAACTGTATCATAAGCTTTTTCCAAATCCAAAAATACGAAGATGATTTCCTTGTTCCTTTCCAGATGTTTTTCCATTATTGTTCACACTGTAATCATCAAGTCTATTGTTGATCTATGTGGTCTAATTTCACCTGATATGCTGGGACACATTAAGGGGAAAAAAAGTTAACTGAGTGGAAGTGCAAATGATAAAAGCTACTGTATGTAAAAAAAATTGTGTTAGTAGTGTGAAGATTAGTATAGGAAAAACAAAATGGTTTAAAGTTGAAACTGATCTCCGACAGGGAAGTGTACTATCCCCCATACTATTCGTCATAGTCATGGATGAAATTCATAAGAACATTAAACAGAGATTGAGAAGACAGGCAACAATACGTAAATGAGTATTTGCAAATTAGAACAGCTCTGTAATCGCTAGTAATGAAATAAAATTAAATTAAAAGGTCACATTTTAAAAAGAATTTCTACCTTTCGGTTTCTTGGTACTACTTTATGGTTTTTCTTTACAAAATTTGGGCACTACCCCAACATATGAGTTTAGAATGCGAATATCTGTTGTTCATCGTAAATAATAGTGATTTTAGACATTTTGGATAGTCATTACGTATTCCACATCTGCTGTTGGTTGACTGGATATCATAAATACCAGTTTATTTTACGCAATAGAAAGGCGGATGACCGGATGAGTTGGCCGTGCGGTTAGGGACGCACGGCTGTGAGCTTGCATCCGGGAGATAGTGGGTTTGAATCCCACTGTCAGCAGCCCTGAAGATGGTTTTCCATGGTTTCCCATTTTCACACCAGGCAGATGCTAAATTAAGGCCACAGCCGCTTCCTTCCAACTCCTAGGCCTTTCTGTTGTATGTCCGGCGCTTCCTTCTCGCTCCACCAGCCAGCTGCACGCGCGCCTGTGTATCATTCTGCTAGCTTCGACGCGCAGCCCTCAGTGCGCGTGCCTGACCATCGAGTGTACTATAAATAGGAGCTCCCTGCCTGCTCACTCGCCCACTTGCCCGGTGTCCAGCTCCAGAATACACCCTACGTCGAGCACGGAGGCTACTCCTCTTGAAAATGTGCTTCGACCAGGTGGACTGAATTTCTGGCAGTACGAGGTTTCACCTCTGGTCACCGCTCCCTTACCTGTTTCCGCTGCCTATGTTCCGTAATTCTTTTACAAGCCATTTTCATTCCCTAACTTATGCAAGCTCCCTTAGTTTCGCTAGGTGGAATTTCTTAAATCAATTGAACTTGCTTTTTAGGAATTCAGGCACTTCAACAAACAAGGACTCTCATAAACATTTATGTTAGTGTGCCAGATAGTTCTCGACTATCAAAGTGTCAATTCACGAAGACTATCTTTTCAAGATAGAAGTGTATATAAAGACTGCAAACCTGTACATATTGTATAAAGACAGACTTTTCTCAAGATTCAATATTCCTTTTTGCTTCAAAATAAATTTCAATTATTTGTGTAAATATCATAAAGTGAAGCAATAAAAGTTGTGTTTTGTAAACTTCATCTTTGGTTACAACACTTTCCTATCCCATCATCGCCATAAGACCTATCTGTGTTGGTGCCACGTAAAGCCACTAGCAAAAGAAAAAAAAAAAAAGGAAAGAAAGGCGGATGGATGCCTCTGCATGTTGATGAGATTTCCCATCCTTGTCTTACCCAGGATCTCATTAATTCTTCTCCCAATGTCAAAATAAGTTCATCTAAAGCAGAAAGGGAAAATATATATTCTGTCACATCATCTTCTTCACAATGTTTATTTCCATCTTCGTCTAGAGCATTGATGAAATCATCAAAGATATCAGGCTCAGGCCTATATGATTCTGATAAATCTGTTCACTGCTTTCAAAGCAATTGATTTCAAACACGCTTTACACAAAGTACAACGGTACATGTAAAAAGAGCACGAAAAACCGAAAACCATATACCAGAAAACTGTATGCCCCAAACATAGTTTTTGGTATACAAGCAGTCGTCACTCATTAAAAGATGAGAGAGTACGAAGGTCAAAGAAAATTCATGGAGGTAGAAGACTATGAGGGGGTAGCAAACAACAAATTACATATCATATGAAATTAATTTCGTTTTGGTCCGTATTGAAGATTTATCGCTATCAACAAGGATAAGAAGGTTCACGTATTCGATACTGCATAATACGTTAATATTACCAGTATTTATTATATCGGGACTAGTTTTGACCCTTGTATTGAGTCATCTGCAGCCTTAAATTATAAATGGAAAAGAACATTAAATATAACTTGAAAACACCAACACCTAATATAATACTTGAAGTATTGATGAAATATGTTGTGGTTGCACATGAGTCCATTAAAACCAATGTCTATTGTTTTATATTAAGACTATGATTATCTTAAAAGAAAACTTGACACAGTTGTTAAACATATGTGCTAGAGACATAATGCCATACTTTATGAAGAATTATTCAAAATTAATCATGTTCATATTTTGCTCAGATGTAAGATTCTTTCAATCATTACTGATAAATAGGGCTCGGATGTTTAAGATCTAAAAATAGCCCAAATAAGCAAGCAAATATGACCTCAGAAGTGATGAAATATGATCTGAAAACTGCAGAAATATGACATAAAAATTAAAAAATAGACCGGAAAATCATTAATCTAAATATGGACATTTTTTAATAAATTATAAATCGAAAGGGCAATTCCTTTGACATATATTTGTTAACTTAATTCTTTATTCTTACTTTCATATTAATTTTCTGAATATACATCTTTAGCAGTTATTCACAGTCTATTGTCCTTGATTCACTTATCGAACATTTGTGAATACATACCTATAAATTACTGGTACTAAGCTAATCAGATCACACAACATTTTAAAAGTCAAAACATGTTTGCACCTTATAGTGGTGGTTTGAAATATGAGAAAACAAGAAATCAATCTATTTTTTTAATATTTTGGAACGTTCAAGCCCAGATTTCATTAATACGTATCATTAAATGCGTTAAAGTTAAATTTAGCACCACAAAACGAATTAAGTAGATGTCTTTCAATACATTATGGTAGGGCGACACAGCCTATAGTGCAAACTGCCATACCTTTTCCATTCTTCTCCGTGGGTGGAATTGAAGTGTATGACAGGATTCATCTTTCAATCATCAGGCGCAAAAGACGTCCGATTATCACTTAACACATTCTTGTAAGAAGAGAAGCTCCTTTCTATGTCGCAAGGTTATTGTTGCATACTTAAATCATGTAAAAGGTGCAGTGAAGTCTATGACCTTCATTCTATACAAACGGTATTCCACTTGTATTAACTGCAGATATAATACCGAGAAGCAGTTTTGTGAACACTAGTTCGCATTTGACAAGTTGAAGACGATTTTGCACAGCTACAGCTGTCGTCAGACCGCTGAAATATGACAGAAATATGACGTTTCTACAATAATAGGTCAAATAACCAAAATATGCATTTATATGACAAATAAAAATCACTTAATTGTGACGATTATCACCTGAATCACACCAAAATCCAATCAGGCAAGAAAATAGAGACAAAGAAAAAATATCACTTTTCCTAAACATCCGAGCCCTACTGATAAATAAGGCGTTCTTCTATACTATGATACATACTTATCTGTCTTTGTTATATTTTTCAGGCCTGGTAGTGTAGTGGTGTATTACTACATAGCCTGGGTCTTCAAGGAGGGTATCCGTAATGCACCAGACCCCATCACTAAGGATGCAGTTCGTCAGCGGTTAGAACATACTCTTTCTCGGTCCAATGGATTTCTTGGAAGTGATCACCATGTAGTGTCAGGATCCATCGTCGCCAATCGTAAGTATTCAGTTCCCTCTCATTATTTTTTATCTAGAGAAAAATCAAGTTATGTATAGCTATCGGGTGTCCAAAATTAAACTGATGGTGTTCAGCGCAGCACAGCACAGGCTGTAACGATTGTAGAAGTCTGAGATTTCATAGATATGTTAACTAAGCATTGCGCTCACGAATTATGTCACAACAATTATTAGTTCCAAGTCTTGCCACCAGGCCACGCAGACAGAACATGCAATTTTCTGTAACTCCGACATCAGAATGTTCTTCTGGTGGAATTGCATTGTGTCAGTTCCTTTGTTGTTGCAGAAACAACCATTATATTCAGCTTATGTGACTGTTTGGTATGGTTTTACAAGCTCCTTCATTCTTGGTCCGTTTCCCTTTGAGGAGATGATCCCTCGTGGGTGTGTTAGGTGTACATTGACATCTGCATGTTATAGGAACCTCCTTGTGCAACATATAATTCTAGCTTTGCAAGAACGCAACTGTGACCACACCATTATTTTCATGCAAGAAGAGGAAACAGCACATATCGCTCGCCAGGTGAAAGATTTACTGCGAGAAACTTTCAGTAACAACCACATCATCTCTGGGCATTTTCCAGATGCATGACCTTCAATATCCCCCAACCTAAATCCATGTGACTTCTGGTTATGGGGATATTTTAAGGATCATGTCTGTCAGAGATATATTCGGTCTATACCTGATCTAAAGGCTAGCATACAACGACATGCCGTTCTTATTTCACCTGATATGCTGGGACACATTAAGGAAAAAACAAGTTTTTTTGCTAGTTACTTTACGTTGCACCGACACAGGTAGGTCTTATGGCGATGATGGGATACGAAAGGCCTAGGAGTTGGAAGGAAGCAGCCATGGCCTTAATTAAGGTACAGCCCCAGCATTTGCCTGGTGTGAAAGTGGGAAACCACAGAGAACCATCTTCAGGGCTGGCGACAGTGGGATTCAAACTCACTATCTCCCGGATGCAAGCTCACAGCCGCGCGCCTCTAACCGAACAGCCAACTCGCCCGGTGAAAAAAAACAAGTTAACAGAGTGGAAGTGCAAATGATAAAAGCTATATGTACAAAAATTGTCTTAGTAGTGTGAAGACTAGTATAGGAAAAACAAAATGGTTTAAAGTTGAAACTGGTCTCCGACAGGGAAGTGCACCATACTATTCATCATAGTCATGGATGAAATTCATAAGAACCTTAAACAGAGTTTGGGAAGACAGGCAACAAAAGCCATGTTGTTTGCAGATGATATAGTGATATGGGGTGAGGATGAAATGGAAGTGCAAAAACAAGTAGATGTATGGAATCAAGAGATAGAAAAATTTGGGATGAAAGTAAGCACAGGGAAAAGTAAAACAATAGTGATGACAGGGGAAGGAAGGAAGGAAGGAAGGAAGGAAGGAAGGAAGGAAGGAAGGAAGGAAGGAAGGAAGAGGAAAGATAAAACTGAATGGTAAAATTCTGAAGTGGTTAAAAGTTTGAAGTACTTGGAAAGTGTGGTCGCAGAAGATGGAAAGATAATTGAGGAAATTGGGAAAAGAATACAATAAGCAAACAGCTTCTTCCAGAGTGTAAGGGGTATTTTGTGGAACCAAGATGTCCCGAAGAAATGTAAGAAAGTATTATATTCAACCTATTATGAACCCATATTGACCTATGCAGCTCGATTGTGGACTACAACAAAACGAGAGGAGAGTAGAATACAAATACAGGCAGCGGAGGTGAAATTCCCAAGAGGTATCGAGGGCAAGACCAGAAAGGATAGAATTAGAAATCAAGAGACAAGGAAAATGACAGGAATCTTAGTATTCAAGACAGGATAGAAACAACAAAGCTAAAGTGGTATGGGCATATGATGAGAATGGGAAAAGAGAGAGTGCCAAAAAAAGCTTTTCAGAGAAGCTAACAGGAAAGAGACCACGAGGAAGACCCGGAAAGAGGTGGGCAGATTCAGTGTGGGAGTGCATAGAGAAGAAGGGAGGAAAACCAGAAGATGTACTTAAAAAAGGAGAAAAGTGGTGGAGAAACACGCTGCAATGGAGGTCCTTGATTCACAACCCGACCCGGGAAGCTGGAAACAGGAAATGAAGATGATGATGATGATGATGATGATGCTGCGGGCAAGCTTTGACCATAAGTAAAATTCTTTCAAGAATAAAATTACTGTGTCCACCTTTTCAATACAATTTCAATTCATTGTAATCCTACATGAATTCCTACATGAATTATAATTCATGTAGGATTTAATCACTACAAAATATAATTGTATTGAAAAGGTGGACACAGTAATTTTATTCTTGAAAGAATTTTACTTATTGTATCTTCAATATGGAACAACCTTTGACCATGCCGTGTTATGAATGCAGTAAGTTTCTGAGTTGGGAGGCCTTATCGAACAGTGTTTGTAACCATAAATCCTAATAAACCTGCCAGAATCACCGTTATCGTGTGTTTGACCTATCCTTCCTTTTTCTGCAACCCTACCCCTGCTTGCAATGCCATATTTTCACCTGGTGGCAAAACTTTGAACTAATAATTATTGTGGCATAATTCGCTGGCGTATTGCTTAGTTAGCATATCTTCGACATTTAAGACTCCTATGGTCATTACAACCCATACTGTGCCACGCTGAATACCGTCAGTTTAATTGTGGACACCTGATATACAGATAGGATATGAAAAAAGTACGCATAACAGAACAGACAGAAATATAGAGAGTGTAATGGTAAATGAGGATGATCCAGAAACAGAGAGTGATATTGCAATGGCAGGGATGGAAATGGCTGTTAAATAAATAAAAACAGGAAAAGCAGCAGGGATGGATGAAATATGTGTGGAAATGATAAAGTCAGCAAAACCTATTGGTCTACATTGGTTATATACTCTGCAATGGTTTACATGGAGGAGAAAGAAAGTACCTAATGATTGGTGTAAAGGTGTAATAATATCAGTATTTAAAACGGGTGACAGGAAGCTATGTGACAATTATAGAGGAATTACACTGTCACAAGTAGCCAAAATATTGGACCTTGCTTGTGCTAGTCTGCATTTTATGTCTTCCTTACTTCTGCCATCATTAGTTAGTAACAGACTTCCTTTAAGAGTTCATTTCCTAATCTAATATTCTCCGCTTCACCAGATTTCATTTGACTGTACTCCATTACTTTTGTTTTTGATTTATTTACTTTTTATCTTGTAATTCTTCTCCAAGAGTGTGTCCACACCATTAAGCAATTTTTCTAGATCTTCTGCACTCAGATAAGATAACAATATCATAGGCAAATCTCAGAGTTTTGATTTCCTCTCATCATCATCATCATCATCATCATCATCATTGTTGACCATCTCCAGTTGCCCGGGTGTGGTGTACGAGCCCCCTCCATCTTTGTCTGTCCATGAACCACTGTTCTCTCGTGGTCTTCTCCCAATCTTGTCCTCTCTCTTCAACATTTTTCTTCACCAGATCAGTCCATTTTTCTCTGGGTCTGTCCACTGGTCTTTTTCCTTTTACTTCTCTTTTATATTCTTTTGTATTATCTCCTTGAAGTCTTGCTTGCACACATCCTTCTTACATGGCCAAACCACTTCAGTCTTGCTTTCTGGTCTTCTGTATCATGATGCATAAGAACTTCATTTCTGCAGCTTGGAGGAGCTGTCTTGTCTCATTAACGTGATAGTTTCCAGACTATACGTAAGGATGGGTTTATAATAGGATTTTCTCTCCTTGGATCTAAATTTTAAATATTGTGTTTCAGATGTAATTGACGTGTGTCAGCTGATGAATGGAGGCTGTTCCCATGGCTGTATGTTTGATTACAATGAGGCAGCTAACTTTATATGCACTTGTCCTTCTGGCCTGGTCCTTGATAGAGATGGGAAGAATTGTACTGATAAAGGTAAGAAATTGTATTCAACCAGAGTTCACTCTAATCAAAGAGAAAGACATTGCATTATTTTCAATTTAATTTATGAAAGCGATTTAGAAAATAATTTCTGATTTTTTTATGACCTATTACATGCTAAAAAATGACCTAAAAAAAACAAGAGTTAATATGTGTGAGATGGAAATCTCCACAAGTGGAGATCCATAGTGCTGATCATATCTTATATTCACATTTTGATTTCTCTCGTGTACACAGTTCAGACGACAGTGGAGGAGCCATCAGTTTCTCGAGTGCTCCATCCTGATGCTGTTAACTATCCTGAGCCAGAAGGTAATCCAGAACCGGAAGCAAACCCGGAACCTTCACCGGAACCAGAAGCCAGCCCAGAACCGTCACCTGAACTTGCAGTTATCCCAGAATCAGACACTTCAGCTGAGCCTGAACCAACCCCAGAACCTGGACTGGATTCTGATCACTCACTGGAACCTGGAGTTAGCCCTGAACCTGCTGCAGAGCCTGGAGTTAGCCCTGAACCTTCTGCAGAGCCTGGAGTTAGTCCTGAACCTTCTGCAGAACCTGGAGTTAGTCCTGAACCTTCTGCAGAGCCTGGAGTTAGCCCAGAACCAACTCCAGAACCTGGATTGGATTCAGACCACTCATTGGAACCTGGAGTTAGCCCTGAACCTTCTGCAGAGCCTGGAGTTAGTCCTGAACCTTCCCCTGTAACAGAAATGGTGACAAAACATCATCAACATCCTGATGATCATCTCAACCACGCCCAATGGGAAAATTACGAAGGTCATCATCACCAGCATCCAGGAGATAAGGACGAAGAAGAGGAGGATGAAGAAGAAGAAGAAGGAGAGGAAGAAGATAATCAAGATTATGATCATGTTGATGATGATCATTACGATGATAATGAAGCTAGGGGTATGGGTCATCCTGATTATGAAGACGAGTATCGTGATCATTTCCACAACGCGGCGCCGTCGTCCTCCGAAATGCCTCCGCATGCAGGCGACAACACAGTGCACACGGGACATATCCCACCATTCGTTCAACAGGAGGAAGATGAAACGACTCCACAACCGGTCGAGAACACTCAGGTCCCTGATACCAAAGAAGTGATGCCTCACAAGCATATGGAAATGGATCAAAGTCTTCATGTTGCTACTGACATGCCGATCACTCACAATCACACATCCGAAAACATGACTCATATTTTGACTCCTGAACCAGGGAGTACGTTACATGAAGCAATGATGAGCACACATAAACCAGACGAAATGATGAATATGACTGTGGAACCGGAAAGCCAAAGCGAAGTATCTCAGGATGGCAAAGAACACCAGGAACACATGCATGATATGAGCCACAATGTAATGGTCGGAGGCGAACACAGTAATGATTCAGAAATGTCAACAGTACATCCCGATATCTCCACTCCAGACACAGTTGACCCACATGTGATTAATGAAATGGGAATGACAGAATCTAACCCTCCTATAGCTGCTGAAGATACAACAGGTATGCATCATTTAGAAGATTCAACAATTCTACCAAAGATTTTGAGAGATGAAAATGACATCTCTAAAAATCCCACTCAGGATGCAAAGAATGAATCATCTGAAGTAATGAAAGAAAGTGGCCGAAATATCTACGGTAACAGCGCAGAAGAACCGACCTTCTATTTGTTCGATAAAGAAAATGACACGGTACTCAACAGCGAGCTGATGATGAACAAGAACGAAAGTGCTATTTTGGATACAATGACTACAATTTTGCCGACCACTACGATTATGGATATGGATGGCGAGACCAAACAGTCCGATAAAAATATAGGCGTAATCATGAACGAACACATTGATGAGGCATTGAAGTCTATGGATAATATCAGTGAACCAGAAGGTTCTACTTCAGCTGGCTTGACTGATGAACAAACAGTGAATGAAATGATGGATAAACACGTCAGTGATATAATGAAGGAACTTAACATGACCGAAAATTCAACACTGGTTCCTCTTCACAAAGAAAATCAGACTCAAGAAAACAGAACTTCTCTTTTTGACTTTCAATTACTGTCAGAAAATGACACATTCATTAATGCTTTGTCTCCTGAAGACTATGAAAATCACGAACTTCATAAGCCTGAAGACAACACAACTGAGGAATCTTCTTACAAACATCTTAATAAAGCACCTCGTCTGGATGATGATGCTATGAGTGAAAAGAATCCAAATGACAAAGATAAACCAGACACAGTTGATATTTCAACTACAGAAATGTCTCATCTGGTTTCTGTGGAAGACAATTCAAGTGTGGTTCCCAGTGAGCTTGAAAAGCAGAAGAATATTGCAGTTTTGAATGAAGACTCCACTGAGGAAGGTGTAGAGATGTCTTCGACTATGGCAGTTCAGGCAGAAACTGCTACAGTCTCCATGGCGGACATGGAGGAAGAGAATTTTAATAATATTCATGATAGTATCACACCTAGTTCAAAAGTGAATCAGTTAAATGAAACTTCAGTTGAATCTATAAATTCTAAATCAAATGAAAATGATCTCTTTGCAGAATTACCTGCGTCTGTACATAGCGAGACATCCAGTAAGTCGGCAGTGGACGAAATGACAACTGCAGTTACTCCTAGCAGCGAAATAACAACAGGAAGTGAAATAAGAGGTATGGATGAGGAAATGACTACTTTGATAGTGAAAAATGAACCAGCCGTGCTTTCTTCAACAATGGAAAGTTTCGTGAATGTATCTCCCAGCACAGAGGAACAACATTTGAATTCTTCATCAGAGGACAATTATATTGATGATACTCTTCCAGGTGTGAATTTCAACAAACAACTTGTCTTGAATACTACTACAGAGATGGTGCAAATGGAAACTACCAGTGAGACAGTTGTGAAAGAAGAAAATTTGTCAAAGAATGAATTTCATAACAGTATTGATGGAAATGTGGTATCATCCTCGGCACCTTTAAGAGATGAAGAAAGCAAACCTGTGGTAGATATAACCACCATAAAATCTGTGGAAGAGATGGAAAGCAACTCAACAATGTTACCAGAAACTGAAAGTGTAACAAATAAGGAATTGGGTATGGAAGAACACCATCACACAACAGAATCACAGAACAGCAGCATGCCAGTTTCCACAACCATGGCTAGTTTATCGAATAATTCAGCTACACCAACTCCAGATGAAAACCACATTGAAGACGAGCAATTCAGAAACATCCCAGTTGTCGTAGCTAAGGTAGAAGATGGTGACGAAGTTGTAACCGCAACAAGTTCCTCTGTTAAATTTGTGTCAGATCCCATGCAGCCAGAAAATGAGATTGAAACAGGAATTAAAACTAACTCTACAGGTGGAGAGGAATTGAAAGATGTAGCGACGACAACTGATTCTGCGATTAGAACCAATAACAATGATTTAGTCAAAACTGACACATCTCAGAGTACAGAACCTCCAAAGGCTATTGAAAATCTTGTAAAATCGGGTGAGGAAGAATTGCACAATATTTCTGAAATTATTATTACAACAATGACTCCTTCATCGTCACCTTCACCAGTAGGCAATGAATCGGAGAATATTGTTGGCAGTAGAGTGAATGTTGATGAGAATCCAGTAAATGCTTCTACGTCCAACAGCACAGAAAATGTAGCAATCGATGTTAATGAGTCTCCGCTGCTTTTATTGCCGCAGGATACCGACCCTGCCAAAGAAGCATTCAGCAAGCCAAATGATTTCTCTGAAGAGAACGTGGAGAATAAATTAACAATCGAGGCAGGTAAGACAACTTCCACGACAACTGCATCATACACAAGCGACATCCACGGAGTTCCCCCAAGTGCAGAAGGGAATGTGATCCCTCCAACATCGCAAAGCGTTCTTTTGTTGGATCCCATCACTGGCGAAATTCACCCTCGGTCAGAAACGGATGAATCTCTTAACATTACAGCACCTGTGACCGAGACTCCTATGTTGATAGTAGATGGGAATCAACCTTCAGAGAATAGTACGGTCGATATTGTGGATCAGATTGCACCTGAAAGTAAGGAGGAAGTGAAGAAGAAGGACTTGAACACTGTCGCAAGTAAGAAGGCAATCCATTCATCTGGTGATCTTGCCACGAGTGATGTAGAACCTAATAAAACTCTTATTGGTACATTTGAAAAGAAAATTGGGGATAAAATACAAAAGTTAGAGAAAGAACACAGTAAGAAGGTAGAGAAATTTGGAATATTCTCTCTTTTAGATGATGTACCTGCCACTAAAGAAACCGAGAACATAACTTCTACAGAAGAGCCTATCATGGTCTTGGGATCCTCCACAACTCCTTTGAGTGAAAAATTGGCACCACTGTCTTTAAATGATTTTGTCACTCCAGGTTTAACTAAAATCGAACAGACTACGCCTCCTTCCTCCACAGTTTCCACATCTTCTGAATCTTCAATAACTACAGAGAGCACGGAAGTTAAAGTAGCAGAGATAGTAAGCAATTTGAATGCGGTTGATGAAGAACTGGCTTATAAAAAGGAAAAGAAGAAGGTAGAGATTGAATCGAAAAAGTCTCCAAAACTGGAAGATAAAATAAGCAGTGGTAATACTGCATTGATAAATTCAACTGATGATCAATCGACTAGTGAAATTTCGGGAACTGCATCTCAAGAAACAACTCTCACACCTCTTGCTGCAGGACTAGAACCAGCTGTTGAGCACGAAAAGCCCATCACTATGATGCCTCCTGAAATAAGGGTTCTAACACCAAATCCTCCCCCATCAGATGTTGATAATCTTGTCCACGAAGGGAAACCAATAGAAGAATCATCAGTTACACCCGCAACAACTGTTGCAAGTGTAATGTCGACGTCCGAGATAGTAAAACCTGTAGAAGTTACAACCCAAAGAACTCAAGAAGTAGTTCTCACAACTGTATCTACAGCCAAAGATAACAGTTCCGCAATGGATCTGGAGAATAAAACCTCTATTAATGAGACCTCAAGTGTTGCAACAACGACCACTGAAAGTTTGGATAGCATGAAGAACTCTTCAGTTATCAACACTGAACTGATAGCAAAGCTCAATCAATCTATGAACCCTGCTCCAGCCTTCGCACAAGATGAAAATAACTTGAGCTCCAACATCCAGGACTTGAGCCTGGAAAGTCGCATGGGGGACATGAACCTTGGGCAGGAGGGGAACATATCCGGTTCACGAGTGAAGGAACTCGGGCAAGACGGTAACCTGACGGCAATGTTATCTTCCTCCCTCGGCTTCTCCAAATGTGCAGCTGGTAAGTAACAACATATAAATCTCATTTTTTGTCCCGTATTGGCATCAACTCGACGAAGGTTAGGTTAAATGGAGAATCCCACCTTCCAATACTTACTTGTTGTTTTACTGCTAGTATATGAAAAAAATGAAATGGCGTATGGCTTTTGATGCTGGGAGTGTCCGAGGACATGTTCAGCTCGCCAGGTGCAGGTCTTTTGGATTGATGCCTGTAGGCGACCTGCGCGTCATGATGAGGATGAAATGATGATGAAGACGACACATACAACCAGTCCCCGTGCCAGCGAAATTAACCAATGATGGTTAAAATTCCTGACCTTGCCGGGAATCGAACCCGTGACCCCTGTGACCAAAGGCCAGCATGCTAACCATTTAGCCATGGAGCCGGACACTGCTAGTATATGTAATAATATAACATAATCCAGATTAAAATCTAATTACTTTATTTTAAAAAGTACATGTTTCATTCCTAATGTGGAACATCAACAACTAAAAACGATACAAAAATTGGCATAAAATAAATTTAAAAAATCACTTATAATGATGATAATAATAATAAGATAAAATGTTCCTTCAGGTTGGGTTAAAACCTCAACAAGTCAATGTTTAAGTTTGAGATAAAAAATCTGACATAAAGGATCTTCTTTCTTCAAAAACTGGAGAAGTATGTACTTTTAATATCTTGAGAGTAGACTTAAAATGTAAAATTTTAAAATTCGATGATCGGTGGAAACTCCTAAAGAGTAACTGAAGTTGATGTTAAGTTTTTTGTTATCAAGTTTTAAGATGTTGAAGGAGTCTCCCGGCCGGTCTTGCTATGTTTACTTCTTTTCTTATGTTGTCAGCTGACTTGAGTGTATTGTTATTGTTTAGGAGTTTACCCCGATCATCGTATTTTAAAATTTTAAAATTTTTCAGTTTAGGTCTATCCTCAAGATATTAAAAGTACATTCTTCTCCAGCATCATCAATAAGTGTTTTTCTATTTTGTTTATGCCAATTTTTGTATAATTTTTAACTGAAAATGTTCCATATTAGGAATGAAACACATTTTTTTAAAATAATGTAATTCAATTTTAAGCTGGATTATGTTACATAATTACATAGACTAACAGTAAAAAACAAATAAGTATTGGAAGGTGGGATTCTCCATTCAACCTGACCTTAGCTGGTAAATAGAGTGATGTTGTTGTTTAGGTTCATCAGTCCTCTGACTGGTCTGATGCAGCTTTCCATGCCCTCCTATCCTGTGCTAACCTTTTAAATTCCATATTATTACTACATCCTACATCTTCCCTAATCTGTTAGTCATATTCATACCTTGGTCTACCTCTACCATTCTTACCTCCCACACTTCCTTCAAAAACTAACTGAACAAGTCCTGGGTGTCTTAACCCAATCGCTTTACATTTAATGGTCCCACGTGTTCGCTTAGAAATCAAATTTAAATTGTCCTCAACACAAGTAAGTTACCTAGTCAGAACTGCTGTGCACCACTCTGAGATAAATGCCATAAATTGAACAGCAACCAGAATTTTCACGCACAGTTTTCCGTGAAGCATTCAGGGTAATTATTGTACTCAACAACAGTGATCTTAGAATGAATAATTTTGTGGTATATCTCGAATTATTCAGTTATATGTAGAGGCAATTCACACTACTCATTGTCTCTCGAGAAATTGAGGTCTCACTACATTTGTCTTTCCTCAGTATAATTGGATGCAAGGCTTACGAACCTGGGACATCAGAATGCAGAGGGTAAAATAGGCCTTAATTTCATGCTCATTAGTGTGAAACCACTTTTCACCATCTTTTTCCATGTGGGTCAGGTAATTGTTCCATAGGATAAATACTTATTTTCCGCACAATATGGGAAACGACAGGTCCATAAGAATACAGACAACTCCAATAGAAAAAGAAAATCCACAGCCTATTTCCAATCATTCAACCGGGTCAGGAATGGAATGAATGAAGCTCCTATCTAGCGGCAAGGATAGGAATTGTGCCAGCTGCTGAAGCCTGTTGCCCTCTTCTGGGGCAATGATAAATGACTGACGGATGAAATGAAATGTTAATGGAGAGTGTTGCTGGAATGAAAGATGACAGGGAAGACCGGAGTACAATTCCAATAGAGAATTATCTAAATATTTGTCTCTCAGTTCTCCAGATACCCCTGGAGAGCCTGCAGTGATGAAAAATTGGTTTGTTATCTCTATTACTAACCCACACACAGTCACTGATTTAGTTCCGCACGCGGGAATTTAGGTACGAATTCACTGTCAATCGTGACAGATGAAATATCACTTTCACTTCAAATCTCTTCTTCAATGTTATCACAGTCGCCATCACTGTCTTCCGAATCTATAACACGTTCAGTTAACTCAGCAATAGCATTGCTGTCACTTGCTTATACTATGCCCGCAGCCATGGCTAGGGACCTGACTGACACCTGATGAAATGTTTGTACTTTCAGAGACTACAATTAGGCAATAAATAACGGTGCAGGTTCTTAGAAGGAGAGCTGTAAACAAGCCACATTCATGTTCTATTCATAGAAGTTCACAAAAGGGAAACCCTTGCAGGGGTAATCAAAGTATGAGCTAGTACATACGACTCGGCGAGGCATGTGCATGTGAATGTCTCATCATTTGAGTTTAAGGCCTGGCTAATGTTCGCGTGAACGTCACGTCAGTGAGTCGAATGGGTTAATATGTTCTCTGCGGCAGTGAATTCTTCCTTATAATGAAGTCTATTGTGTCTCCAGGTCTCGCCCACATATACAGCCATCGTTTGTGGCGTTTGAACCAAATATTAGCAAGGACTAAATTATGATCGGTGCAGAATTCAACTAGCCAACTTCATCTTTTATTCCTTTGTCCCAGTTCGAATTCTCCTACTGTATTACCTTCTCTTCCTTGTCCTACCACTGAATTCCAGTCTCCCATCAAAATTAGATTCTCGTCACCTTTTACATATTGTAGTAAATCATATATTCTTTCAGTTTCTTCATCATCTGTTGAACTAGTAGGCATATAGAACTGCACTATTGTTGTGGGTATTGTCTTGGTGTCTCTTATTGTTAGAATGTGAAACTAAAGTCATATGGTAAAAAAAAAGCTAATAGTTAGTTCCTTCTTTTTATTTTTTTTCCCTACAGTCCAGTTCCAGTGCATCAATGGTACTTCTCGCGAGGGCGCATACTGCGTCCCTCTCTCCGCCAAGTGCGACTCTGTGCGGGACTGCTCGGATGGTTCGGATGAGGACGGATGTGTGGAAAAGGGTTGCACTGGCAATTTCCAGTGTTCCAACGGCCAGTGTCTCAAGCGGCATCTGGTCTGCAATGGTATCGTAGACTGTAATGATGGGAGCGATGAAATCAACTGTGGTAAGTTTCATTACTAACATTCAGTTACCCATTCTTTAATCCAGAATATAGACTAGAAGTGACTATAGAATTTGTGGTTTCAACTCTCTAACAGTATTCTTAAAAAAAAAAAAAAAAAAAAAAAAAAAAAACCATTGAAATTTTAAACATGCTTGTGGCAACTGTAAGTTTTATTTTGACCTTCTCTGTTTCAGATTCTTGGAAGTGTGAATTTGACGAGTTCCAATGTCCGTCAGGTCGCTGTATCCCGGTCCTGTGGCAGTGTGATGGCAAACCGGACTGTAGCAATCACACAGATGAATTCAACTGTCAGAGTGAGTAATGTGCTGGATACAGTATAGTTTCAGTTCAGGGATATTTATTTTATGTTTTATCATTAAGCTCTTAGAATATGGGTGAAAGAGTTCAAGCACCTTGGTCTGCCAGACCAAGAAACGAAAGTGGCATCATCAGAGGATATCCATAGCAGAATTGGACAGGAAGTCGTAACATTTAGCTAACTTAACCCTTTCGCTTTCAAGCTCTCAGCTGATGGATGTGTGAAAAATGTCAGCCATATTTACCCAGCTATGCACACACTTGAAAGTTTGTAAACTTATAGAGTATATATCACTTATTACCACTGTAAGCGAGTCATGTCTCTAAACCAGAAGGGTTCAATTTTTTAAAATAAAAAATGTGGAAACAAAGTTACATGTTTCATGTTTTGAAAGTTTTGAAGTAATTCTGAGAAATGGTGCTCACTGCACTGTTATATTATTGTTTAATAGCATGATAAATATCAAGATTCTATGTGCATTAGATCCAAGGATAGATTAAATTGTGTAAAGTGATGTATCACTGAAAAAAATGTTAGCTATTTCTGCATAAAATACAATTTTCTTACTGTAGATGCTGGATTATTATCATCAGCTAAATGAAGTCTCTTCACCATGTCACACGCGATAAATAACTAGGCCAAACCTAACTGAACTTTATCTAACACTTCACTAACAAAATGCATCTAATTACCTAAGAAAACTGTTTAAATAATGAACTAGCAAGTAAACTAAGTATAATGCCTGTGATACTGCTTAATTTCACTAAGTAATCAGTATCATCAACAAAAACAGAGAGAAACACTCACAGGTTTGCCGCCAACCACGACGTAAGCGAAACACCAAATTCCAGTGGGCACGTTTTAAACTCTAAGAATATCTATAAATATGGATAGTCGACAGTTCCCGCAAAGTACAGTGTAAGTTAAAACTGTGCTCTTCTTATTTCATGCAAAATGCTGCTATCTGGCATGTAAGTAACGAAATAACAATAAAGTCCAGTAACGATGGATCGTTACCATGACAGTTTTCGCAGGAACCATGGGTACCGATAGATCGTTACCTTGAAAGCATAAGGGTTAAATGGTACCTCTAAGTCATAGCATATGGTGACAATGTGGCAGTTATTGCAAGAAGCTCTTAAAGAGTACTATGCTTTGTTAGAAGAGAAGCAGGTAGTAGTGTTGGTGGTGATTATTGTTTTGGACCTAGAACTAGAGGTGATTATAAATAAAACAAAATATATTAAGACAGAAGATACAAAGGGAGCAAGAGGAAGGGGTGGGAGGGAATATCAAAGAGTTACAACTTTCAAATACCTAGGATCAGTAATAACAGTGGACAGTAAAACCTCTGTGGAAATACAGGAAAGGATAACAAGTGGGAACTGATGATGCTTTTATGCCTTGCAAAATATGTTTAACCCTTTCCCGCCCTTAGCGCCCGACTCTTCACTTTGCCTTCCGGTCCTTAGCGCCCGAAAGCGCCCGGCTGCATTATCTGCACACTTATGCGAGCTATGCGATAGTTTTTTATTTTCTCCTGCTTTGAAGTGTTTATGAGGCATTTATGAACACGCAGGACGATCTACAAGGCTTAGGAAATGAGAGAAGAGCAATAATCTGTCTTGACGTCGCCTAGGAAACGGTCTTGAACTTCCGCGAGCGCGGGTCAGCTGTTTCATTCGTACACATGGCAGGATTGAATACTGCAGATATTGAAAATGAGCAGAATATAGGCGAAGAAAGTGACACAGAATCGTTGAGTAGAGGTGGAGGTGAATTTTCAGTGAGGGAATAACGTATCAATGAAGATAATTTTAGTGATAACAGTGATATAAGTGAAAACGGATATCGAGAATTCGGAACTGATTGCGATGCCGTGGTATTTCAGGTAACACAAATATTTCGTTTCGTTACTCCGAATGATTATATGGATGATGTTCCACCTGTCCATAATTTCGAAAGAGTATTACAAGAAATATATATTATTTTTGACATATGTTAGGAGGAGACAAACTATTCAGTGAGATAACCACTTGCATATATGTCAATGCAGCATTCAAACAGGTACATTCCAGAGACATAGATACAGAATGTGAAGACACTTGCTCAGGGGAAAAAAAAGCTGATATACAGTACACATTCCACTTCCAGAGTCACGTGGTTATTCGTTTAGAGGGATTCATACAACATGAGAATGTGACAAATAGAGCCTACCTTTATGTCGAGTACCATAATTAGGCAGGTGGAGGTTTGAACCAACAACCTTATGACTCAATGAATGCAGAAATGGATGTGATGGTATGTTTTCTAATATTATTGAAAATTTGAATACATTATAATCAATTTTTTAAATTATATTTAACTTTTTCTGAAACAGTGTGCTCTGCTTCCATTTTTCCTAAATAATAGGGTGAAATCTGGGGATAAGTGGACTGAAAATGTGGGCGGGAAAGGGTTAATCCAGGAATGTCAGCAGGAGGACGAGAGTAAAAATATACAGAACAGTACTAAGACCTATAGTAATGTACAGCTCAGAACAGTGACTGTTGCGGTGGGAGAGGAAGATATTGGGAAAGATGTTTGGAGCAGTTAGAGATGGAGAATGAGGATAAATGTAGAGTTGCAAGAATTGTTTGGCCAGCCAGATATTATTGTTAAAATCAAACAAGGAAGAATTAGGTGGGTTGGTGGTGTCCAGAGAATGGAAGAAACCTGTACTGCCAGAAAGGTTTTTATAGGAAAACTTGAAGGAAGCAGGAGGAGAGGAAGGCCCAGAAAAATACGGATTGACGATGTTGAGGATGACCTTAGAAAGATGGGAGTGAAATGCTGGAGAAGGAAAGCCGAGGAGCAAGATGAATGGAAGCAGGTGATTAAGGAGGCCAAGGACCTACGTGGACTGTAGCGCCAGCCAGCCAGTAAGTAACTAAATGGTACCTCTGGAGGAAGAAGAATATTGCACACAAGAAAAAATCTGCCTCTCGGACACTTATCCTTCCAATACTCCTATAAAGGCCGGTTCGCACTAGGCCAGAAATTTAGTCCAGTGGTGAGTGAAAGGGAATGGTTCAGAAATGGAACTGGACTAAGACAGTGGGAGTGTCCTGTCACCTCTTTTATTTCTAAATGGTTATGGATGAAATTGTAAAGGAGACAGAGGAAGCATGTGGGAATAGGGAGATGAAGGTATTGCTATTTGCAGAATCCAAGCAGGCGAGATGAAATTCTTTAGAGGAATAATTGGGAATACACGTAGGGGTAAAATCAGAAACATAGAAATCAGAACGAGAATTGGATTCCCTAAACTTTTGCTGTATAATTTGCTTTATGTCGCACTGACACAGATAAGTCTTATGTCAATAATGGGATAGGAAAGGCCTACAAATGGGAAGGAAGCAGCCGTGGCCTTAATTAAGAAACACCCCCAGTATTTGCCTTGTGTGAAAATAGGAAACCAAGGAAAACCACCTTCAGGGCTGCCGATAGTGGGGCTCGAACCCACTATCTCCCGGATGCAAGCTCACAACTGTGCACCCCTAACCGCACAGCCAATGTGCCCGGTAGTCAGTATTATAAAGGAGAGCAAGGAAGCATATTGGAATAGCGCGATAAAATTATTGCTATTTTGAACCCAAGCAGCAGAGATTAAATTCTTTAAAGGAATATTTGAGAAGACACAAAGGTATAAGATCCAAATCAGAAATTGGAGAAAGAATTGGATTCCGTAAACTGGAAGACAAGGTAGAGACTAGTAAGCTGAAATGATTTGGACACATGATGAGAATGGAAGAGGATAGAGTTCCAAAGTGGATATTTACAGAGAAAATAACAGGAGGAGGACAGTGGGGAAGGCCCAGAAAGAGGTGGATGGATGCAGTGATGGAGAGTATACAGAGAGAGAGCAGTAAAATTAGAAGAATATTTGGAGGAAGTAAGGGAGTGGTGCAGAGACAGAAAACTGTGGAGGTCCTCAATTCACAACCTTACCCAAAAGACTGGAAACTGGAAATGAAGAAGAAGAATTGTGGTCTAGGAATGAACAGCAAAGAAGTACAAGAGCAACTTGATGCACTGAAAGAGAAAATTAAAAAGTATGGTATGAAAATCAGCGCAGAGAAAAGCAATGCCATGGTGACTTCAAGAGGAGAAAGACAAGGGGAAGGTAATGTGAAAATTGGTGGTCAAAGCCTTGAAAGTTTTGATGGTTTCAAATACCTGGGGAGGGAATTAACCCAATGGACTCTCATTAAAATACCCCTGTGTGTCACACTGACTCAGATTTAAATTCCAATGGAGAAGCTGTTTATGCAGCACAATGAAAAAAATATTGTTAAAAGAAAATTATACAAGATATTAACCTTAAATTTTGTAATAAGGTGAATGAATACATGTACTAACCTAAAATGATGTTCTTGCGAGATAGACTTCAAAGTACATTTTAATTGTGGAGGCCTGGCGCGCAGGTTTTGCTCATCATCACTCTATGAGTCACTAGTGGTATATACATTTCCTGACTCAACACTTCCTCACACAAATTATCGCCTTCTAATTCCTGAAGATCTTCACTTACACTAACGTTGGAATCACTATCTAAAACACAGTTAATTAACTTCACTAATTCTTCATGTTCCGAAACGCGCACACTACTAGTTGCCATATTGACTCCTGGCTTGGAAGGAATTTGAAATATTTCTGAGTCACCCTACACACGTGGTGTGAAGGTCAAACAAGGGGAAACTTTGACATACCCTCGCGTCAACCTTGTAGTATACGAAAATCTTAACGCAAGAGCCATGTCTTGTGAACTGAGCGGACTATAGAAAGATATCTGAGCACTGGCAATGCCCGGGCCCAACTTGTAATCCAAGTTCATTGTGTTAATGCAGAATACAAGGCTGGACATGGAGATTAGCAAGAGGGTGCAACGGTGCAGTGCATTCTATCGGAATGTAAGCAAATACACTATAGACAACACTGGACACTTCCGTATTCCCCTGTACTAAATCAAGAGACATGTTGACAGTGGTGCACCTGGTGGCCTGACCTTACACATCAGGTGGCAAGGTTCAAACTACAAAAGTTGCATGTTAAAATTCATAGAAATAATTAAAGTAAAAAAGACTGTTTGCTTTGTTCTACTACAAAAGTTGAATGTTAATCTTGAAAGAAACAGTGAAATTCAATAATGATGATTCTGTCCAGATCCTTGGCTCAATGGTCAGCGTTGAGGCCTTTGGTTCAGAAGGTCCCGGATTCATTTCCCGGCTGGATTAGGGATTTTAATCACGTCTAATTAATTCTTCTGGCTCAGGGACTGGGTGTTCATGTTTGTTCCAACACGTTTCTCTTCATATTCAGACAACACACTACACTTCCAACCACCAGAGGAACATGCAATAATAATTACTAGACCTCGGATTTTTAGGTGTGTAAATGAAATTTTAGCTGCGTAAAGTAGACTCTGGAATAGGTTCTGAAATATGTTTAGGCAGCTTCAATTTTACGTATTTATTAGGCATCAGTTTAAAACCATGTTTATTTTGCTAACTGAAAATAACTCTTTAGGGGGAAATCGTCGGCCGCTACTCGTTACAGAGAATACGTTTTTCTCCTGCAGTTACTCTAAAGTCTGTTGGCTCTGTGGAGATGTCACTGATGACTGATCAAGCCAATCTTTGCATGAAGCATGCAGCCACACAAGTCACATCTAAAGGTGGGTGGAGGACGTGGTTGGATCTGATGTAGTTTCCGCTTTTCATGTTTTTCAATTTCTTGTCTGCGACATGCCTGCTCAAAAAGTGAGACACCTTTTGCAGTAGCCTTGCGCCAGAGAACACAGGTTTGTGCAGTTGTTGCCCGGGTGTTAGCATTTATGTTGGTCTTCTTAAGCCGGTCTTTATAACGTTTCAAAGGAGCACCTTGAGACCTTTTGCCATCACCAATCTCTCCATAGAGAAGTTGTTTAGGCAGTCTGCTATCATTCATACGCTGGATGTGACCAACCCATCTAAGCCAATGAGTGATGATAAAGGCTTCTATGCTGTTCATATGCGCCTTGTCAAGAACTGCTGCATTGCTCATGTAGTCATCCCATTTGATGTTCATGATGGATCTAAGTTTCTGCTGATGGAAGCGTTCCAGTTTCTTTTTCTCACGACGATAAAGTGTCCAGGTTTCACATCCATATAGTAATGTTGTTATGACTACAGCTCGGTACACCATTAGTTTGGTATATAATTTGAGATCCTTATTCAAGAAAACTCAGTGAGAGAGGCGGCTGTAAGCTGCATGGGCAGAGCGTATTCAATTTTCCACATCCTTTTCTGATTTGCAGTGTGTAGTTAGAATACTACCAAGGTAGGTGAATTGGTCTACTTGTTCAAGAGGTGTTCCTGCTATGGTGACATTTGGTTCGGGGACAGTAACCACCTGGTGCCGGCTGAGCAAGTACTTTAGTTTTATGAGTGTTGATGGTTAGACCAAATCGTTCATAAGCTTCCTTAAAACAGTTGAAGCTCCTCAGGTGTATGGGCAGGTGTTGCATTGTCATCAGCATATTGAAGCTCCATTATCCGAGTATTATGAGTCAGTCTCTGAGAACGGAGCCTGGTTGGGTTGAACAGTCCGCCCTCATACCGAAACTTAATTTCCACACCCACATGGTCGATAGTAGAAGTAAGAGGAAATATATAAAACAAGTTCCACTCACCTCTTTGCTGCAAACATCACAGAATATAATTTTACCATCCGATGAGAAACGGGGAAACTCCTGTAACCACTTCTTAATTAAAGATGACTTGGAACCTCACACTTTCGGCATAATTCATAGTGTATAGTGTACTGCTGCACTCAGTTTCAAGGCCATCCCACTAGGTGCGCTGGCAATCATTATCTTGTGATGGTGTAAGAAACATTGTCTGGGAAAAAGGAAATTAAAGAGATAATGTACAAAATGTACTATGCACCCACATTGACTTACATTGCTGAGACCTGGGCAGTGACAGGAGGGGAGGAGAGTAGAATTCAAGCCAGTGAAATGAAATACCTGAGAAGTATGATAGGAAAGACAAGGAAAGGTCAATAGTGTAAATAAATTGTAAAGTAAGCTTTTAATAAACTATTGAACATGTGTTAGCAACATTTTCCCTCAATAACTGCCATTAATTCCTCGCTTCCTACAAATATATAATTTCCTCTGAAAGAACCTCAACTTTCTGGCATAATAACTCTGTGAGAACCCACCACTGAAGGGGTTGAGTTTAAATTTTAATTCCTTTTTTTTTTTATCTAACTGAATCTGAATATTTTTGTAGAAATGAGATTTATTACATGTGTCTCTAATCTGTAATTTACTGCTCCTTCTTCGAACATTGTGCTTATCATATTACATGATACTAACTTTCTATATATGACTTGGATTTTATACAGGTGTTCTGTTCCGTTACTTAAATCCTTAAAATCTGCTTAATGAGAGATGTTTGTCTTAGGTTCTTGTGGTAATGACGAGTACCTGTGCCCAGAAGGATGGTGCATCCCCATGACGTGGAGATGTAATGGAGAGATGGAGTGTGCCAATGGGGACGATGAGAAACTGTGTGGTACGTACCTTATAATATGTGGTTCAAGAGTGGAAATTTCAGGCTTTATTAATCTTTAGATGATAGCAATTTTGAATCAATGAAATTATAAAACACATAACACATTAAATCACTCAAGTAAAATAAAGAATTTGGTTTGGTATCTAATTGCCAGTTATAGGATATGAATGCACAAACATGGATATTCTCTCCTTCAACTCCAAATGATGATCAGATCTTTTCGTCATTCCCAGCAGTGTTTATTCCATCTGGTGCCAAGGTGGCTTTGTTATAATGCTCAGACATGTTCCGTTACGTGATATCATGATATCCTAAATGGTCTTGTCCTGGCAAGTGGCACCAAGTTCGAGGAACTGCTCTGCCTTTCTTCCTCTCAAAGACATCAGCATGTATAGTAAGAAAAGATCCTACCATTTTCAAGTCACTAAGGATCTATTTTGTGTGAATCTTAAATTTTAAAATCAAATATTTTTGTAATCATTTGGTAAGTAAACTCATATCCTTGCCCCAAGGTGGTGCAGCTTTTTTCAGGCACACCCCCACACCACATACCAGCCCTTTTACCAATCTTAAATTTCTGACAGTATTGTGAATTGAACCTGGCCCTTCAAGGATGGCAGCTATAGCACTAACCATAATGCTATGGAGGTGGAAAATTATTTGGTGATGACTGTATACATCCAATATCTCAACATGCTCCGAAAATTAACACGTTTAAAAGCTCGTGGGATACTCGGCTATGAGTAATGATTCTTGTACTCAAACTTTCTTACCCCTCCTGCAAGGGGCTCTTAACTTGGAAGCACGGGCTGGCGACTGTAAGGCCCTTAGCCGAGTCCTGGCATTCCTTTCACTTACTTGTGCCAGACTCCTCACTTTCATCTATCCTATCTGACCTCCCTTGATCAAATCTTGTTCTTTTTTGACTCCAGCAGTATTAGAGCCTTTCATTTTCATGCCCTTTATGGCCCTTGTCTTTCTTCAACCGATACCATAATTTTTCAAGTGTTTGGTTCCCTTCTATTTTCCCCTCTAATTAGTGTTAATAGAAGATAGTTGCCCAGTTGTACTTCCTCTTAAAACAATCACCACCACCACCACATGATTTCGTCAACTTGATAAAACAGGAAAATTTCAGCTGTGTTCGCAAAATAAAAAATTGTATGATTGTGTCTGTTACAGAATGCTCTCTGGATCAGTTCCGTTGTAACACTGGTGGATGTGTTCCAAAATCCCAGGTGTGCGATGGTGTTGAACACTGCCCTGACTTCAGTGACGAATGGAACTGTGTACGACTTCACAATGATACCATGAAATTACAAATAAGGTTCGTAATCCTGAAGAAGTTCTGTTTGCAGAGTTACTAAATTCATCATCATCCTTTCCCCTTATCCAACGCCTGTTGTGTTGAGGCATTTATGGCATTTCCCCACCTTCCTCTCTCCTTTCACCATTCCTCTTCCATCATTTTGTCCGAGTCCAGGTTTCTTCTTCTTCTTCTTGTACTCCTCTTTATTGAATCGATCCACCGTGTTTTACGTCTCCCTCTCGCTCTCTTTTCCTTAATTGTTTTGTTATTCTTTTCTTCTCCATCCTCTTTACATCTCCAAACCATCTTGGTTTACTCCTATCAATTCTCTCATCCGTCGGTAAATGCAGAGAGGGTCTCGGACCACAAGTGGCCACGGCTCTACTGTGGCTGTACGCCTCTGCATTCGGGAGATAGGACAGGGCTGGACCTCATGGCTGGCCCCAACTGTCGGCTGTCCTGAGAATGGTTTTCTGTGGTTTTCCATTCTCCTGCACTAAGGCAAATGCCAGGAAAGTTCATGGTATAGGTCAGGCCGCCGACCCCCTCACTTTCTCCAAGCATCTCCTTCACTGTAACAAATCTCCCGGCCTGAGAGACGGCTTCACCTTCTAAGTGGCCCCCCCTCCCCCTTCAGGGGCAGAATGAAAACATTGCAGTAGTAGTAGTTCTCTCATTTAGGTTTTACATTCTGACCTTTCTCACATCATTTCTCAATCTGTCTTTCCTATCATACTTCTTAGGTATTCCATTTCGCTGGCTTGAATTCTACTCTCCTCCCCACCTGTCATTGTCCAAGTTCCGGCTACATAGGTCAATATGAGTGCATGATACGATTTATACATTTATCTCTTTACACTTCCTTTATTCCAGGCAAGGTTTCTTACACTCTGGTAGAATGCATTGCCCTGCTGCACCCTCTTGTTAATCTCCATGTCCAGCCTTGTATTCTGCATTCATTCACTCCCTAGGTATTTGAAACTGTCAACAATTTTAAGGCTTTGACCACCAATTTTAACAATGCTTTTTCCGTGTCTTTCTTCTCTTGCTATCACCACGATCTTGTTTTTCTCTGCACTAATTTTCTTACCATACTTTTCAGTTTTCTTGTTCAGTACATCAAGTTGTTCTTGTTCTTCTTTGCTGTTCGTTTCCTAGACCACAGTATCATCTGCAATTAGCATTAACTTCATTCTCCCTATTCCCATACGCTTACTTCATCTCCTTTACAATTTTGTCCATAACCATTAGAAACAAACGAGGCGACAGCATACTCCACTGTCTTAGTCCAGTTTCATTTCTAAATCATTCTGTTTTTCCAACCGGTGTCTGTACGCTGATGACACAGTCGTTGTACATTTTGACACTGCATTTCTAAATTATGAGGGGGATCAAATATAAACAGGATTTTATTTTTTATTTAAATTCATGTATTGAAAAACACAAAGCAATTACAATTTATTTTTCCGCATAGTTTCCCTGCTTTGGAAATGCATTTGTCCCAGATTATGAGCAGCTTTTTGATGCTCTCATCGTAAAACGAATAGGGGTCGTGTCACCGGCCAGTTGCGCACGAAGTCTTGCACACTCTCGTCATCTTCAAATCGTTGCCCTCGTAGAGCTTCTTTAAGTGGTCCGAACAAATGGAAAGCGCAGGGCGTTAAGTCCAGGCTGTAAGGAGGATGATAAAGGTAGTCCAGTGCATTTCCTGTAGCTTGGAGACAGAAGGCAAAGGACCCGTCTGGAACACGCTTTATGGAACTGTAGGTCATTTGTGATGAATGCTTGACAGCTTCCATAACTGATTCCGACTTGTTCTGCAATTCTGATACTCTCGCCATTGATCGTCGTCAATAATGACTTTAATCGCATGAATGTTTTCATCTGTAATTGGTCTGAGAACAGCGATCGTGTTGTTGATTTTCCACATGTTCTTGTCCTTCCTTGAACTTTTTATGCCGGGCAAACACGCGTCCTTGACAGTGTTTGATCACTGAACTGTGCAGTCAATTTCTTGCAAATTGCTGCCGCTCTGACTCCTTCATGAGCGTTGCACAGTGGACGGGTGCACCTGTTGCTCCGATATCATGAGCATTACTGACGAAATGGCAAGAAATATATAACATCATGCTCTCCCCACTTCTAACGGTCCCGGATAAGCATAGGAAAAGCGTGGGGCCAGCCCTACCAACTGTTGATGTGCAGGAACAAAAATCCTGTTTATATTTGATCAACTTTCGTAAATACACTATCCGATCGAAATTATACAGACATCACTCTGTACACGTAAGCAAGAGCCTAGCCATCATTACGATCACTATTGCTACTTCAGTAGTTTCAGAGATATTGAGTATTTTCCTAAACATACATTCGCTGGTGTATGAAAACCCTTTTCAGCAGTATGTTATTCTGTTTCCAGGTCTGCAGATGATACCTGGCACCCAGTGTGTGCTGACAAATGGGATTCGGACTGGAGCGACCTTGCCTGTCAAAATCTTGGCTACAGCAAGGCTACCTTCACGGAGAAGCCCACTGGTCCCGAGGATAACCCAGCCGCTAGCGATGTTGGCTTCTACCGCCTTAAGGACAGGGCAGGAGCTGTAGCAACTGGTGTTGGATCAAGACTAGCAGCCTCCTTAGAAAAACCTGAGGACAACGCCACGTGCACCTCAGCTTCGCTGCTAGAAATCTCCTGTCAGGACTTCAGTAAGTATTCTTTAATTGCAGAACTAAAATATAAGAATATAACTATTCTTTGAATACATTTGAGTCATGTATCAATTATATTTTCATTGTATATTAGCTGAAGAAGTCCCATGCGCTCGCTTGGAAATCAGATTTAAATCGTCCTCAACATGAGTAAGCCATCCAGTCAGAACTGCTGCGCACTGCTCTGAAACAAATGCCATAAATGGAACAGCAACCAGAATTTTCACGCACAGTTTTCTGTGAAGCATTCAGAATACAGTAAAACGTTAATTCTAAGTCATTGGGATGCATAAATCAGACTTCGAATTATGTGATTCCGAATTAACCGCCAACTCGTAGTTCAGATATGCCAACCCTTGCTGCGTCACAAAATATTCGTAAGACCTGTTACTGCATGCAGTTAACCTTGATACACAGTAGTTTAAACCTTTCAAATGCCATAGAAAAAAAATTCTAAAACGTATCCTGCAAGGTGCATTTACAGTATTCAGATAACGCACTTGGATAACTCACTGACAAACATAACCTCACACAATGAAAGAAAAAAAGCATGATTCAAAGACGAGAATAAATCTAAATTCATTGCATTCATTGAATTACTGTACTGCATGCATTTTAGATGTTCTGTACTTGCACGGAAAGTACGTACCCGATGTCCTCAAAACATCATGGCTTATCAAACTTTTCTATGACGAGGGGAGAAAGTCTTTCGCTTCAGTCTGCATTACAAGTTTACAACACATTACAGTGACTCTATCCTTGTACAAATTCCCGCTATGGTACTTCTCTCAATATTCTTCTCATAATTGCCCATCACAAAGTATTTTAAGACCCATTAATGCATGCATTCTACTTCTCCGCACACTGCCTGCTACGTGATATTGTGGCGTTCCTCAAAACGTTGAATACAAAAGAATTATGATTTTACTCGAACTTTGCAAATATGAAGCACAGTGTAGACGCACCTAAGTGAGTGAAAGCACGGAAAACTACCCCCGCAGGTTCCGGAAGACGAATTCTATCATGACCTCAATAAATTTTGAATCTAAATTACTCTGAGAAATACTAACTTTTTAAAATGTTGAGGCAGTTTTGTATTAAAAGTTGAATTTTAGTAATGGGGACCGACACTGTTCTTTGAATTACGAATTATCCGTGTTTCGAATTAAACATTTTAAATAATATACTAAAGTATATCATGTTTCCGGGAACGAGAGCTGCCTCGAATTAAGCAAGATTTTGAATTAACCGATTTCAAAGTATCGAGGTTCTACTGTAATATTGTACTCAACAACAATGATGTTAGAACGAAGATTTTGTATGGTAAATTTCAAAACATTCAAGTATCTGTAGGGGCACTTAACACTGCTCATTGTCTCTCAAAAAAATCTGGTCTCAGTACATTTGTCTTTGCTTCAATATAATTAGATGTGAGGCTTACAACCCTGGGACATCAGAATGCAGAGGGTAAAGTAGGCCTTAATTTTATGTTCATTAGTGTCAAACCACTTTTCACCGTCTTTTTTTTTATGCGGGCCCGATAATTGTTCCATAGTATAAATATTTGTTTCCCACACAATGTGGGAACAATGGGTTCATAACCTCCAAGAATACTAACAATTCTGATACAGAATTATATAATATTACTCTCTCAGTTCTCCTGATACCCCTGGAGAGCCTACAAAGTAAAAAAAAAATTGGTTGGTTATCAGTGTTATCACTATTACTAACCCACACCCAGTCACTCTTTTGGTTTCGTATGCGGGCTTCTGGTACGATTTCACTCTCACTCGTATCAGATGAAATATCGCTTTCACTTCAAATTTCTTCTTCAGTGTTATAATAATCGCCATCACTGTCCTCTGTATCTAAAGTACTTTCAATTAACTCAGCAATAGCATTGCTGTCAGTTGCTTATACTACGCGCAGAACCATGGCTAAGAGAATGACTTACACCTGATGAAATGTTTATGCTTTCAGAGGCTACAATTAGGCAATAAATAATGGTGCAAGTTCTTAGAAGGAGAGCTGTAAACAAATCACATTCATGTTCTATTCATAGAAGTTTGCAAAAGGGAAACCTTTGCAGGGGTGATCAAAATATAAAGCTAGTACATAAGACTTGGCACAGCACGTGAATGTCTCGTCATTTGAGTTTAAGGCCTGGCCAATGCTCTTGTGAACATCACTTCAAATGAGTTGAGTGGATTAAGGATGAAACTTGTACCAAAAATGAATGAGCAATTTGTAATAAGTTACAGATCCTAAGAATCTGATCGGTATTGAATGAGGTGGAACCCAAATGATTTTCTTTTGAGATTATTATATGGTATACCAGGAAGCATAGAAATTCCTCCACTTTCTGAGTTGTGCTCTGTGCTTGGAATGTTTTACAGCGTCAGTCTCCATCGCTTCAAGTGTTCTCGGGTTATGAAGTTGGGATCGAAAGATGTACGAGGTTTGTCCGGAAAATACGTATAAATCCGTCGGGGTGACGTATCACGTATCGTGGAGGCGCCGCCAGGTGGCACTGCTGTTGTCGCCAATCTTCTCAACGCTCAGTTCGAGTCGGAGAGCTCTGCGTGTCAGTAGCAGTGTGCGGTTGCTTGTTGAAAGTTACCCGTTTTCACCTGCCGTCGGTATGGAGCTCTCTCTGATTGAGGAACAGCGCATCAACATCAAGTTTCTTGCCAAACTAGGTAAGAATGGCCGTGAGATTTTTGAGTGTTTGCAACAAGTTTACGGAGACAATCCTTCATCACGACAATGTGCCCGCTCACACGTCGCTCGTTGTGCGTGAGTTTTTGGCCCGAAGCTCAATCACCGTGACAGACCACCCGCCTTATTCACCCGATTTAGCCCCTTGTGACTTCTTCCTGTTCCCGAAATGCAAAATGGTGCTTCGGGGGCGGCACTTGGGTGATGTGGAAGCCATCAAGGGAGAAACGACACGGCAACTGAACAGCATCACAACTGAAGACTTTCAACAATGTTATCAACAGTGGAAACGGCGTTGGCAGAAGTGCATCTTGTCTCACGGAGAGTACTTTGAAGGAGACCATATTGTAATACCTGAATAATTGTCAAATAAAGTTATTATTCAACTTTTATACGTATTTTCCGGACAAACCTCGTATAGATGTGACAGATATGAAATATAAGTTTTTTAAATTCACATTATAACAATGTACTGAATGAGGAGGATACTGTATAATAATACATCATTGTTATAGTGATTTAAAGATTATTAGTTTAGCTGTCAATACAGAAACATGAAATTTATATTTTGTTGTACGTACGACAGGCGTACTATATTGTTTTGCACTTTATTTTTTTGTACATCTCGGTATGGTTCACTTTTCACTTTTGAAGGTGGTGACGTGTAACTACTGTCTTATTCCACCCTTTGGTAGCAGCACACACACACAGGGGCCAATGAATGCACTCGTCCTAGCCATTTCATACCAACACTGTCAGCATAGGAGCAAGACAACATGGAAAGCAACTGTCTGGGACAGTGCTATATGATTTGGTTCCTATGGAAAGAAGGCGTGACCACTGCAGAAATTTATCGGCGCTTGGTGGCAGTCTGTGGAGAACATGCACCGTCACGGAAAACAGGTTACAACTGAGTGAAAGGTTGGAAAACAGGGCGCACACATCGGTGGACAAGGGAACCAGTTCTGGAAGGAATGTGACAGTGTCAACACCAGCCAACATTGCCCGGGTTGAACAGGCCATCCAAGGAAACAAATGCATCATATTTAAAATGGAGGCAGCCACAGGAATTAGCCGAAACACCCTGCAGCGGATCGGGCACGGCCACTTACGATTGGGGTGTCATCCACATGGTTGCCTAGACTCTTATCTGCAAACGAAAAGCAGAGGCGTGAGGACGTTTGAAGAGAACGTTTGCAACACCATGACCAAGATCCAGCCAACTTCATGGCTAGGCTTGTGACTAGTGATAAGACATGGCTCCATTAGTATGAGCCACAAACGAAACAACAATCAATGCGTTGGAAGCATAGGGGCAGTCCAACGCCAAAGAAATGTTGAACAGTGCCATCAGTTGGCAAACGAATGGCAACAGTCTTCTGCAACACAAAGGGCATCATCCTCATTGACTGACTGGAATTTGAGGCCACAATTAACAGTGAAGCGTATGTGGCAACCCCTAAGCGCTTACGTCGTGCCATTCAAACTAAGCGGCCAGGAAAATGGGCTAAAGGTGTGCTTCAGAAACATGACAATGCCCGGCCCTACACTAGCCGAGAGATCACCGCTGCCATTGATCAAATGGGATTCACGGTGCTGCCACACCCACCATATTCTCCTGACTTGGCACCAAATGATTATCACCTGTTCGGGAACAGGAAGAAGCCTCTGCGTGGTCACCGTTTTGCAGATTTGCAGAACTGGACACAGCTGTCAAGGCATGGGTACGCAGCACTCCGAAAAAATGGTTTCAGGAAGGTCTGGAGAGACTGACACATCGATGTCAAAAGTGCATACAGTTACAATGAGATTATGTTGAGAAGGTGGACATAACAACTGATGTGTAATGTAGTTCATTTGGGTAGAAAAAAAAAGTGTAAAACAATACAGTATGCCCTTCGTAAGTATGTAATGTAATATTAGAAAGGGGAGATGGGCGGGATAAGACAGGAATGAACAGGCCAGTGAGGGAAAAGGGAGCAACATAAAAGGAGATGAGGACAAACATGGAAACGCATAGTAATAAACTGTTCTCTTCAAATAGATGGGTTGTCTCGTCATAAGTTCCGGTTCTTCTACATCCTTGTATGTTTGTATGCAGAATATTAAAAAGAACCAAGATAGAATAATATTCACTTGCAATATACAACTCTTTGTTCTTTGAATTACAGAAAGCTAATTGTGAAAATTCCTGTCTATTTGTTAAGAAAAAACTAAATGTCATGTGTTCTTGTGTGTTTTCAGCTTGTGGTATCCACAGTACTGCATACGCCTCCCGCGTGGTCGGGGGAGACGGAGCTACAAACGGACAGTGGCCCTCAGTTGCTTTGCTGTATCACACCAGGCACAAGACAAGTTGTACAGCCAGCATCATTAGTCCCAAGTGGCTGCTCTCCTCCTACAACTGTCTGCATCTCAGGTGAGACGGCTAGGTGGAGCCAATGACAATCCCTGATTCACACCAGGCTGTACGCTAATTAAGGCCACGGCCAATTCCTTCCCACTCCTAACCTTTTCCTGTCCCATCATCGCCATAAGACCTATCTGTGTTGGTGCGACGTAAAACAAGTTGTAAAAAAAAAAAAAATTCCCCAATTCTAAATGTAGAGCAGTCCATTTGGTCTCAATCACTGTAGGAAAAATATGAGGGCTGGGGTATGAATGTGGGATCTGCCAGGCAGGAAGTGTAAGGTGCTGTGATATATACGAAACTGTCAGCCATGAAAACCTTGTGCTACATAATACTTACAGAAGTGCCAACTATTACGCGTTGTCCATAATTATTACAGATTTCACCTCACGATTATGGCATTACGGTCAAAGGGAAAATTATTACGGAAAAACAACGTTAACACAAACAAATATATTTTTACAGAAAGAAAATAAGAGAAGATGTTCAATCCTTTCCAGCATTTCTGCTCAACCTTCTTCGTTTCAATTTTTGTGAGTTGGAAACAATACTTATATTCGATGGTCACTTATTTTAATACTACCCATAAGCATTGTGAAATTCATTGTGTGAATGAAGGAGCCACTCTGTTCTTCTCCACTATAATGCAATTTTGCATTTACGGAAATAAGGGCTACATTAAGCAAATTAATACTGGAATCACTTATGGTTCAGAAGACGAAACTGTCATCACAGGGGAAAGGATGCTTCAAGAATATCTACACTGAAAAACAGCTGCTGCGAAACAAGTTACAAAGAATGTTTTATCACTGAATTAATAGACAGTGAGTAAATGTTATTGTATAATATGATATACTTTAGAAAGAACTAGGAGAATATCAAGGAGGTTTCAGACCCTGGAGGAGCTGTCCTGATCAGATCATGAGTCTTAAGTTGATAATGGACTATAACAGGAGAAGAAACAGAGATATGGTGATAACATTTGTAGATTTCAAGAAAGCTTATGATTGCATCCATAGAGAATCTCTGTTTAAAATTTTAAGACACCTTGGACTACACCCCAAATTAATAAACATGATAAAATTGACTCTCACCAATACCAAGTCAAAAGTGAAGTTTAGGGGTGAAACATCAGACATTTGAAATTAAAACTGGACTACGGCAGGGAGATGGGCTCTCACCACTATTATTTAACTGTGCTCTAGAAATGGTAATGAGGGAATGGTTTAGAAAATGTCCCCCCAAAATAAAGATTGGCCAAAAAATCAAAACAAATTGCCTGGGTTTTGCTGACGATTTAGCATTACTAGCAGTGGACATAAAAGAAGCAAAAACCCAGATATCAGAACTTCAAAACATTGCAAATAAAATTGGCCTCAAAATATCATTTGAAAAAAACAGAAATTATGCCCCAAAAACCAACACAGCTAAAAGAAGTCACCATAAATGGTAATAAAATCAAAATAGTAACTCAGTTTAAATATCTTGGAGAAGTAATAACACATAACTTAAATGAAAAAATCTCAATCCAAGTAAGAACAAATAGATTAGCTAAAGCACAAAAATTAACATGGGATATCTACAAAAAGAAATGTCTATCAATAAATACAAAAATAAAACACTACAACACAGTTATAAAACCGGAAGCTACATATGCAGCAGAAACACTCTTTTACCTGAATAAACAATCAAAGACTGACAGACTTCAGAAAATTGAAAGGAGGATTGGAAGAACCTGTATCAACAAAAAATATCAGAAAGATGGACAGTGGCGGTTAATACCTAACAAAGTCGTGTACAAAGAGCTAGAACCCATTACAGATACTATGCGTAAGAGGAGACTGAGATTCTTTGGACATATCATGAGGATGCAGGACTCGAGACTTCTGAAACAACTAGTACAACACAATCTCGTCTCAAAAAATACCACAACAGGATGTAAATGGATCAGAGAAGTAAGAGAGGATCTGAAGGAAATAGGCCTTACAACAGAAGACACCAAAAATAAGATAAAATTGAATACAAAACTCAAGAATACAAACCTCCGCTTTACCCTTACACAAAACAAACCAACAACACGCACATTTTCAACTGAGGAAAGGGCACGAAGATCGGAGCGTCTGAAGAAGTACTGGGAGGACCGCAAAGCCCCGAACAATCCCTTCAAAGAGACCTGAACGACGGACTGACTAAAGTGATCCTATGTGGTCATAAAAGAAGAAGAAGAAGAAGAGAAGACTGCTGACGGAAAGGGAAAAGGGTGTATCATTATTGAGAAGGGAGGAACATGCTTTGGACGTGACTCAAAAATTTTGTAAGGGATGGAGGGTGATTACTGATAACCCACTTCGAAGGTTGGCACCTCTGTATTTATTCTCAGAGAGTACAGTAACATTTATGGTTAACACTCAAATTGAAGCGTGTCTGTAACAGTCACAATCTGACTAGAGTCTATAGATTCAAGAAGACTAGGATATGTTATTCAAAAAATAATTTAGTATTTTTTAGCAATGCATACGTATCTATGTGGAATATTTTTTTGCTCCTTGAATGGCTGAAGATGTATTAATAAAGATTGGAGGGACCACCTATTCAGTACCGTAAATTGTATGAGTGCAAATCAGAAAATAAGTTGCACTAGCTTACCGCGAGAGCACGCTGTGTGCCGTGACCGTGGCTAATGCGGAGCAAGCTACAGTAACTGCTGACACATCTGCTAGGAAGGTTGATGTGGTATCCTGTCTTGTTGTGTGTGCAGTGCAGGCTAGGCTCAATTGCGCGTCAACTGGATGTTCACTCCGAATTGGAGGTGCTTGCAACGATCAGATTTCTATGGGCTAAACGGCTGAATTGCACGGACATTCATAGTGAAATCACTGCTGTATATGATGAGCATGCAATTTCTCGCTGAGGTATTGTTAAGTGGTGTAAGCAATTTGACGCCGGACGTGCGGATTTTACGGACGAATATTGCGAAGGTAGGCCCGCAACGTCTAGTACCTTGCAAATGCTGACCGTGTTGATGGGATCATTAGAGAGAATCGGCCCATAACACTGCAGGAAATTGCCAGCATGCTGAACATTTCATATGGCAGTGTATTCTCCATTGTTCACCATCACCTTGGATTCCGTAGACTGTGTCAAAGATTGGTCCCATGTCTGCTCACTGATGTTCACAAGGGACGTTTCCAATCATCACTGGCATTTTTGCGACAGTATTCTGTGGAGGGCAACGAGTTTCTGGGACGAATCATGACAGGGGATGAAATGTGGGTCCACCACTTCACCCCCGAAACAAAGAGAACATCGATGGAATGGGTGCATCATACCACATCACCACCATGTAAGAAGGCCAAGGTCCAACCTTCATCAGGAAAGGTAATGGTGACAGTGTTCTTTGACACGGAGGTTGTGGTGCACGCGGAATTTATTTCGAAAGGCACAACAATCAGCTCAGCTTCTTATTGTCAAACGTTGAACTGGTTGCATAAGGCAGTTAAACAAAAGCGGCGGGGAAAATTGAGCGCAGGTGTGATTTTGTTGCACGATAATGCAACACCTCATGCAGCCTGCCAAACATCCAAACTGGTGCAGCTATTCAAGTGGGAGGTATGGCAACGTCCTCCATACAGTCCAGACTTAGCGCCATGCGATTATCATGTGTTCGGTAAGCAGAAAAAGGATCTTGGTGGACGACAATTCCAAAACGATGAGGAGATGAAAGCAGCTGCCTCCAGGTGGTTACATAGCGCTGGAGGTGATTTCTTCACATCCGGAATTGAAAAGTTGGTTGACAATTTCGAGAAATGTTCAGTCTCTTGGGGACTGTGAAAAAGTGAACTTACACTGTATGTTGTCATAGCCGTGTTGTGGTAGTTTCACTTGGAAGTGTAACTTACTTTTTGGTTCGCCGTCATAATTATTTATTTAATCATTATATATTAGGGACTAGTTTCAACCCTCCACTGGGTCATCATATATGTGTAAATAAATAATTATAACATATAATTTATGGTATTGAATAGGTGGACCCTCCAGTCTTTGTTAATAGTGATAACTGTCAACATGGACCATAATGAAATTAATTGCACATGGCTGAAGGTGTCTCTAAGAGAGAGATGAAGCACGTCCCATTGATGTTATTCTAAAAAAAGGAATAAATAATTTCCAGTCTTCTAAAGGTAAAATTTTCCTCAGAAGTTCTATAACACTTGAGCCTAACAATTATTTAAAAAAAACTCATTAGTTTGGATATCTTCTTGTGTAGTTTGTCCAGTTTGTAGTGGTAGTAGTAGTAGTAGTAGTAGTAGTAGTAGTAGTAGTAGTAGTAGTAGTAGTAGTAGTAAGCAATAAAATATAATTTAAATATAAATTTCAAACTTCTTATAACTTGGTTTACCGAACGAGTCTCCCATGTCATTAGGATCATGTAGCTATGAGCTTGCAGTTGGCAGATAGTGGGTTTGAACCCCAACAGCGCTGAAGATGGTTTTCCGTGGTTTCCCATTTTCACATCAGGCAAATGCTGAAGCTGTACCTTAATTAAGGCCATAGTTGCTTTCTTCCCACCCTTAGCCCTTTCCTCTCCCATCATTGCCAAAAGACCTTTCTGTGTCAATGTGACATAAAGCAAATTTGAAAAAAAAAAAAACCTTGCTTACTCCAAAAGAGAATATTTTTTCGCCCATCCTTAAAACAATATTACAGAGCTTTAATTACATTTTTTGTTAAAGACCTTATTTCTTGTATTACAGAGACAAGCAGATGTTACCCACCAACTGGGTTGCTTTTGGTGGAGGCTCCATGTTCGAAGTGGACAAGCCAGAGACTCAGATCCGAGAGGTACAGAACATAGTGCCGTACCCACAGGTCAAGTACAATCAGTTCCTATTCAACAACGACATTGCTCTTATAGAGCTGTCCCAACCTCTACAGTTTACACGCTACGTTGGAGCCATCTGTCTTCCCGAGAAGGACATAGAGCCTAGACAACTGTGTGTTACTGCTGGCTGGGGATACACTTCACCTGGAGGTGGGTAGTGAAAATAATCTTTGTAAGTGAAAGTCTCTAATCTGTAACAGTATTTACTAATCACTTTCATCATCAGTCACTACTGATCTGCATTTCTGCTGCCCAGGTGGCAGATTCCCTATCACTTGTTTTTCTAGTCCTTTCTTAACCCTAGAACTGCTGCAGGTTTATCTGTCAAATGCTTCACTTATTTTCCTCAGTATACACAGTGAAAATCAAATCATGCCTATAAACACATATTAATCCTAATAAATGCATATTATACACCTGTAGATAGCTGAAAGACTAATCTACATCAAGATAACACAAATAACAAAAAAAAAAAATGTTAAATTTCTAACTTGTAAAATACAATTATGAAATTTTTTGTACAAAGGAAATTGTTGAAATATTTTACTCAAACAAAAGAATTTCTGATCATTTATTCCTGAAACATGATATTCTAGAACGCACAATTATATTCTTGTGTATTCCCCTACAGTTCTCCAGTTTTCATTTTGAATGCTAAATAAAATGCAATTTTTCATTGAAACGGATTTTGAATTCTTTTCACGAATTTTGAACCTACAGCTTATCTTAGTTTTCGTAGATCGATTTCTTCTTTCCTGTGTTGTGATCGAAGTCCGTATAACAGTCTGCACGAATATCAACGTTTCACACTTATCGCTTTGCTGGTTTCTTCAAATACTGATGTACTGCCAATAATAACATAACCTGCACCATCTTGAACATCATTCTGGTTATTGGAATTTCCCATTACTTTCGAGCCACCTTGTACTTTGTTGTCACTTTCACTACCAGTACTTTCAGTAATAATTTCCTCGTTGTAATTAACACAATAACCACTGTCACCATCAGTACTGTCACTAAAATCTTCGAAAATCAAGCGCTTGATTTCAGAATCATCAACAAAGCGTGCTGCCATCTTGATTCTAAGAACATATGAAAGTACTTTCTAAAAGTATAAGTATTCAGCTGGTATCTGTATTCGTGCCATCTGGTGTCCAATTATAAATCTACAGCAGAAGAACGACACCATCTCTCAGAAAGACAATCGCACTTGGCGAAGCAGTGCACAGTCTTCCAGAAAGACGGTCCACAGTTTCAGGGTTAAATAATTTCAAAGAACTTGTAAATTTATCGATCATCTCTCTCGATAAAGTACAGCAATCCGTAATTGAGTGGATGCACGCAGAAACAGGCTAACCATCAAATTTGTGAAGATTAAGTTAGATGCTGCCACCTACTGTTAATGATATAAACTAGATTTACTGAAGTGGCATACCATCAGGGAATTACCTATAAAGATATATAAGGCTTTGAAGTTCTTGGAATATCTAAATCATCTTGACAGAATTGTAATATCGGGGTAACTGATTGTTACTAACAATTTGCATATGATAGCGCCACAGTATCGGCATCGTAGCAAACATTACGGAATTTGGTAGTCCATGATACATGTCCATTTTGAGACGATGTTAATTAAAAATGGGATTAAAGAAAAGCATATTATTATTTTAATTTTAAAAATGCATTGCCTTAGAAGAGTATTCATTGCACTAAATCAGTGTAAATTATAAAGTGTTATACGGACCTTTACTGTTTCTTACTGGCCATATTGTATGTTTAAAAACCAAGTAAAGATGGCTTCTGTTTTTGAACGTGATGATAATTTATGTGAACATAATCAGAGTTCTACCAGTGGAAGTTACAGAAAACGTTAAAAAATATGTCAGAAACTAGGAAAAGGAAGTGGGTGAGTGGTGATTCTTACATTGCATACAGAGGTGAACTGAGAGAAAAGAAAAGCTTGGGCAGAGACTCCAAATTTGTGCAAAAGTTAGTAATATAATAGAAAAATCGTAAAAGCATTTTCTGTTTACACATTCTAGCCCAGTATTTTGTGTTCCATTCACCTCCTTGGCTGAGCGTGTTCACTCAGCTCCACGAGCGGACTGAGGAGGTGCAACATTCGGAGATCCAAGGTTTGCATTTTGATGCTGACAGCGGCTATCCTAAGTCTGGTTTTACCGTGGGTTTATCCGTATTACCTCCAGACAAATGCCGGGATAGTATCTTATTTCAAGCCCCCCAGTACCTACTCCATGATGACAACCAGCTATCATTTGAGGAACCCTTCTTCACTTGGCCGGATTATTATTAAGTGGCTGCATCTGGACATAATTTGTCCCACCCCTGTTGAGATTACCAATAAAATGGTTAAACTTGTTTGCCAATGTTAAAAATAATTCTACTTCTTTCAGATAGAAACAAAAAAAATGTTAATTTCATCCTCCATTTTTTTTTTTTTTTTTTTTTTTTTTTTTTTTTTTTTTCATCAGTGAGAAAGTGTTTTCTCCAATTTAACCCTTTGCAGTCCAATATTCTGTCACATGTTCCAACAGTCTGGTCCACATTAGTTTTGCACATTTTTACCTAGTCAGATTAAACTCAGAACATTTATTAGTAACTATAATTATATTATTATGATTATTACCATATATTCTATTGCATAGGAATTAGTTTCCATAATAATTTTTGTCATCAGTGCAGAAGTGACAAATAACATAAAAACTGAAGTGGAATGATGCAGCTAGGAGGAACCTACGGTTTCCAACTTCCAATCTGATAAATAACTTAGTCGTTTTCATTCCCATTTGTATGTGCAGAAGTATTTTCAGCATGACTGTTAATCAAATTATCAACACTGAGCTGAGAAGCATCATCATTGCCCTGTACCGTATCCCCTCCTCCACCCCGGCCCATTACCTTCGCGCATCTTATTGCTTTTGTAGCAGTAACTGGAAATTCCTTTTCTGAATATTCAGAAACAGAGCATATGATGGTCCGGGATCATTCCGTTCTTTTTATTTATGCACAGGTCCAGTCGCTGAAGTTTCATTTTCAATGCTGGAGTTCACTACACCATCTTCACTTGATAGTTCTCTAAACTCTTCGTCTAATTAAAATAAATAATCATCGTCACTGCTATCTAAATAAACATGCATATGTATTTCTTCTTCATTCATTTTTGCCCCTCTTATATCGTAAATTCAACTGAGACAATTCACATTCACAGATAAACAGCCCTAATACAACAAATGTGCAGACTACTCAGTGTAAGTTGACAGGCCATGGGTAACCATGACGATATACAGCTACATATATCTAGTATTATTTCCATGGAGATAACAGAACAGCTTCCTTTGCACACAAAAATTTGCTCTAGAAACTCCAAGGATATCGATCGACCTCAATCAGTTCAAAGAATTTCCATAAATAATCTCTCAAGTAGAATGAAACACAATGTCAAAGTGACCTCGATGTTGGACCAGTTACAATAAACCATGATGTCGAGGTCACCTTGACGTTGGACCGGAAAATATTAAGAAGATAATGGTTATAGCATTTTTGCGTGCTTCCATTAAATTATTATTTGTTTTTAACTTGTAGGTAATCTCTGTTAATTTCTGTTTCTTCTAATTAGTGAACTAATTTTTAGTCACAACCTTCTGAAATGCATTAATGAATTATTGTTATCGTACAGTATGTATGTCCAAACCTTGTCCCATTTCTCTACATGATCGGGTGTAAAGTGAAATGAATCTTCGTAGCGAGTCTTTACGACCGTATGCCGTTCCTGACGTCAATCTCATCAGAAGAGTTAATGAGATGAAATGAATGACGTGATATATGATAGCACGAAGGGAGAGGGTGAAATCCATTGCTGACACATAGCCTACTCCTGTCAAACAGCACCAAGGGGTCTGCTCAAGGCTTAACGTCCCCATCCGATGGACAAATCACCATCAACAGTGTCATATTCCCTCACTCCATATGGGCACTCTGGAGAGCTTTGGAATTTAATCTAGGCTTTTCGCATGCAATCTAGTGATCAGAAATTGTATACCACCACCTCTCCTACCCTGCTGGTGTCAGATCATACAAACTTGACACATTAACGACCATGGCCACAAGGTAGACTGATGTATATCGTGCTTATCGATTCATTCATTTATTCATTTTGCCATCACTGAATTGTTCTTGTAATCCGTTCGGCTCCATGGCTAAATGGTTAGCGTGCTGGCCTTTGGTCACAGGGGTCCCGGGTTCGATTCCCAGCAGGGTCGGGAATTTTAACCATAATTGGTTAATTCCTCTGGCACGGGTGCATGTGTCGTCTTCATCATCATTTCATTCTCATCACGACGCTCAAGTCGTCTACGGGAGTCAAATCAAAAAGACCTGCATCTGGCGAGCCAAACTTGTCCTCAGACACTCCCGCACTAAAAGCCATACGCCATTTCATTTCTTGTAATCCATAACACGTACCAGTTTAAGTCTCTCAAATATATCTGTGGAAGGCAACAGAAATTAAAATTTTCATTACTGTAATCCCACTTCAATATGGAACCCAATGAAATTCATAACTATAGAAGGCAACAGAAGCCAGGAGGTACACAGTTCGACTCATGCTGATAGATACAGCTGTGTACCTACATCATCATGGCGAATATGTGACGACTTCACTGACAGAAACATATTTTTCTTTAAAAAAATATAACAGCCATAGTCTTGAGAGATTCATTGTATATTTCCTGCAAAGAAGATATAACAATCTATAGCTGTTACCAATTTCGGCTGCTGAGACCTTCTCATTTTCTCAATATCGCTGTGAATGACAGACAGAATTAAGGATTTTATATGTATAGATAGAGAGGGATAAATTTAGATGGTTTGGACTTGTGAAGAGCATGGAAGAAGGAGGAACACTGAAGCAGGCGATGGAGTCCCAGATAGGATGAAAGAGGGCATGAGGGAGACCAAGACCAAGAATGATCAAGAATTGCATAATTAGAAGAAACCTAGACTTAAATACAGTTAAGGAAGAACAATGGTGTTCAGGTAGAAGAAGTTGGAACGGTGCTATAAACGTTTCAACCCAGCGAGGTTGGAAGAAGGAAACACGATGATTATGATGATGATGATGATGATGAGACATGAGTTGTGTTTGATATCCTTTGTCTTGCTTCCTTTTCTACCTCACTTCTGCTTTGTAATATTGATCCCAGATATTTGAAGGTCAGTATTTGTTCAAAATTGTGTTCATCAGTGTAAACACTAAAAAGGTTATTAATATAAGAAGGACAGTGACAGGTCACCATCCTAGTATGTGTTTTTATATAAGACTTTATTTCTGACTTACTTGTTCTTTTTCATTACTTGTACTTTCTCTTAGATTTGTATGTATTTTCCTGATTATGAGAGAGGAATATCGTATAACTGATCTGATCACTTTTCAGAGATAAACTTCAGTCAGTACCTTCACTACCTGCCGATACCCACAATAGATTTAGCGGACTGTAACTCGACCAAACACTACGCTGGCTTCATCACAGAAAACGAGATCTGTGCGGGCTACACGGATGCAGAAAGGTCACCATGTTATGTAAGTATAAACATTTCTTTATTTGATATTTAGCAAGTTGAATTGGTGCTACCAGATTTCTCAAAATAAACAAGAAGTAGCCTATATCAGGCCATCCAACCAATTTTGAACAAATTCCAGTCAAATTTCAAAGAGAACTGATAAGGTTTCAGTGTAACACAATTTTGAAAGATAGGTTGCTCCCGCGTAGAACTGGGCTCTAGGGGAGAGAGGGAAGCCCAAGGGAGTCAGATAGCGAGTGAGTAAGAAAGGGGCACGTTAGATGAGACATAGAAATGCAAGGTGTCTGGGTTAAAGGTATATTAATAATATAAAATTTAATAACTTGAGAAATAATGGAGATATTTATTGGCGGTTTGTTTCTACAAGTAGGGTAACTCAAAATGTTTCCTGTGGTCACTTGTGGCAGGTGTTACCGTGTGCATGTAACTGCGTTGTTCACAAGAAACACGCGCGCCAGTAGACAGTAGTCGTGTGGACTCCACGGCAGAAGGTGTTCTGTTGTATTACGTTTTGCTGAATGAATAACAAGAATTTTTCTTTTTTAAATGGAAATACTGTCATCCCCATCCAAAGAATTGTAAATCATAACTTGGTGGACTTAAACCATGTATCTTTGTAAATTGTAACACAAAAATTATAACGTGACAGTTTTTTAATGTAGAAATATAAGAAAATGAAATTGAGTGTTTTATATCGAGCGCAGTATAAATCACCTCAAAATATCTTGAAAAGGTTGGTTTTCTTGTGATTATAGCGTCTTTTTTTATGATGATGATGATGATGATGTTTGTTGTTTAAAGGGGCCTAACATCTAAGGTGATTGGACCATATCGTCTTTTTTTTTTTTAAACACTGTACCCCAATGAACATTTCGCTGAGTACTGGTGGAGAGTTTCGTAATCACAGCAATTGAACGTCACTCCTGCAAAATATGTTTGTTCTCTTGCTTCACTGGGCTAGCCGCAGCCGGCACCCAGCTGAGCACCTCTGCCTATAGTAAGTGGTACTTTTTCATTCTCCTTTCTCATTTCTCCTTTAGCAGGTTAGCAAACTTGATTTGCTAACACGGCGGGGCCACACAGTTTGGTCTGCCACTGCTAAGCAGAGTCCTGGAGGGGCGTGCCATTCCAGCTGATGAGTCCAAATGGCACGTCTGGACGAAACTCTGCATAATGCACACGGCCTAACCACCCAAAAGCTGGTTCTATTCCTGTGATTTTAAGTGGTATTTTTGTTCATCACCAGAGGGTAGAAGAGATAAGCAATAAAAATAAAATGAATTTTAAAATAAAGTGCGATGAAAGACTGACAGGATATTATTTCTTCTTACCTTCTATGTTTGCTTTTTATTTTTCTACTGTTTTTAATTAAAATTTTAATTTAAATCAAATCCTATTAATAATGAAAAATTAAGGTACCGGTAATGAAACAAGTAATTGATTCTGGTTGTTAAAGCAACTTATATTTTATTTAGCGTGTGGCTTTTTGGATACATTCTCAGAAATATTATTCCATTCATCACTATATTATAAACAAACATCTAGTTCTTGGATGTATCTGATGGGATTTGGAGTTGCCAACTTTTGGAAAGAGCTATCAGTAAAAGACGCGCGACAAAAATCTAACGATTTTCAACGTACAGGTTCCCTATGGGAATCAAAATCTATATTACCCCAGCTCGACGAAAATAATAATACTTTTGGGCTAAAAAATACAATAATTCATGCTTTAAACAGGATACTTCAATTAAATCATATCTACTTACATCATAGGCCAATGATTTGTAGATGAACATAACAATCAAGAAGAAATCCACGTTAAACAACAGCAGGTGTGATGAATATTAGTTTGGAGCATACATAACAGGACTTCCTTGATAAATTAAGCAGATATGGAAACTTGTTTAACGTAACACAGGCAAGAAATAATATAATACACACTGAAAATCACACGCTAGTTCGACTTCAAAGTCATAGTTGTGGCCTTTTAAGCTTCCTGTAAAAAGTCCTGAGAAAATGTTTTGTCATAACAGGGACCAGAACTTCTGGTCTTCAAAATAGAAATAGACTTCAGAGATTCATTGGACATGGATGATCTGAACTCTGTTCTATTTTTCTTCACAAGGCTGAAATCAGGTTCACATTCTGCATTGCTATGGGGTCTGGTGAGAATAGACAACATTACTCTAGAAATTCAATTATATTTAAGACTAGCTGATGTACCCGTGCTCCGCTACGGGATTCTACATTGTATAAAGAATTCTCGGTTGGGTAGTGTACACGTTGTGAGCAAGATTATCTTAAATTTTATAGCTCTTAACGTTACCCTAGAAACGCGACGGGAGGTCAGCAAACATCTTTTCTCAAATGAAGACTGAGGGAATTTTCACTGTAATGGTAGACCGAATTTCATACCATCAGTCACAATCAGGTTGGGATATTTCCATTATAATGCCTTTTTACGTCCTCAGAAAGACTGTCTTAGTGGTTTTCCCAACTGAAATGAACATACAATGACATCAATAGGAATGGCCCGATTAAAAGCAATGTTTTCATATTATGAAATACTCGTTCAAATGAAACACCACACATTTTCTCACTTTTTACGAACAGGACTGCACTGCCTATCTAACAGTCCAAAGTTCCAGACCTGGAATGACCAAACCGCAGACAGTGGTGATCCGTGAACACTCTTCGGCTTTCTTCAGTGGAGAGAGGGTTGAATAGTGGAGACTCCCAGGGCAAAAACTATGCCCAATTAATATTCTGTTTCCTAGGAGTACCCGATGAGTCGGAAAATATCAATTTACTACACTTGCAGCAGAAATATCTATCTGACTTGAAGGCAAATTTTTCCTCCAAGCCAGAAGAGACACCCCCCTCTTCACTGCTAGTTTGGAATAAATTGAATATAGAATTTAATAAAAGTGAAGAGAAAGAAGCTTTTCTTAAGAAACGGCTCTTTCCAGAGTTGAATTTTGAGTTATTTAGTGAATACTGTGGTGCTATAATTTGGAAAAGGCCTAAATTGTTATTCTAGACCAGGCCATACTACTACTACTACTACTACTACTACTACTACTACTACTACTACCACTAAGCGAGGCTCTGCCTTAAGTATGCACACTGCTCATTCAAAACAGCGCATCAGAGTAGGGATCGAATATCTGAAATACTATGATGATCCAGTGTGTTACGAACCAGCTGTATCAGAAAATGTATGAACCAGAGGAATGACTTGCTAAAAAAGAAAGTTTTCTAACTCTCCGGCTATTTCCTGCCAATATTCAGTCAGGCTGTTATACTCGGTACGCAGCAGTAATCCCATCTATCGGAATTGAGAGGCAGCATAAGAGACAAAGAACATCACAATAAACAATGGTCAATGTAATGTTATTGTTGATCAATGTTATGCACTTTCGATATTGTAGGCCTTCACATTTCATTTTCTTCTGACTCTGAAATACCACTCTTATCATAGTCGGTACGGTAAAACTGAATAAAAGATAAATGATCAGAAAATGTATTCTCTATAACTTTTTTATATAGTACTTTCCGATAGGACCAATAACATTGGTATTTAAACATTACATTTTAGGCACCTTCCCCTAAACTATAATTTCATCCAGGATGAATAAAATTGTTTATAGCTTAGAGTGTAGTTTCTTATTCCCCGATTCTATATACCGATTTTCATTAAATTCTGTTAACCCATTTTCTCGTGGCTCGGCGTTGATATGGACTTAGCAACAAAAATACGAATTCATGAATATCTGTGTTATCATAGCCAGTACGGTAAAAATGTATAAGTCATAAATGGCCTGAAATTTAATTCTCTATAACTTTGGTTATGTAGTATTTATCGATACGACAACTAATAATATAAATATTTGAGAATTACATTTAAGCTGTCCCCTAAACTACCATTTCACTTAGCGTAAATAAAATTACTTATAGCTTAAATTGTAGTGGCTCATTCCCCGACTTTGCAAACCAATTTTCAATGAAATAAGACCACTAATAACGTAAATATTTAAAAATTAAATTTTAGGCCTTCCCCTAAACTGCCATTTCACTCAGCATGAATAAAATTATTCTTAGGCTAGATTGTAGCTACGTATTCCTCGACTCTGCATACCAATATTTATGAAGATAGGACTACTAAAAACATAAATAATTGAAAATTAAATTTTAGGCCCTCCCCTAAACTACCATTTCTATTAGCGTGAATAAAATTACTTATAGCCTAGATTGTAGCGACTTATTCCCTGACTTTGCATACCGATTTTCAATAAATTCTCTTTGGCCGTTTTGTCATGATGCGTGTACAGACAGACAGACAGACAGACAGACAGACAGACAGAAATTACGGAAAAATAAAAAATGCATTTCCTGGTTACAGAAATACCATTCTTTCCAAATTCTGAGTAATGTACAGACAAAACTCTTATTTTATATATATAGAAGTCCATTGGCTCCACGAATTCTTGATATTTGTGCCCAACTGGAATCCCTTGCAGCATAGTGATTTGCAGCCGAATTGTCATCTACCTGAAGAGCTGTGAACTGCCTCTGAAGGTCATTCACCACCTCACCTGTAGTTTCATTCTCTTCCTTGCATAATATGATAGGAAACCTTTCCAAGGAAAAAAAAAAAAAAAAAAATGGAAGAAAGCTGTGCACTTTAAATTTTGTCTAACCTAGCAACTTGAACATGCTTTAACACATCATCCTTGAGTGGAATATTGCTGATGATGTAGTCACAGGCAGTACAAAAGTAGTTTCTCACTGATGAAAAGGAAAGGGATTTATCTGTATCCTGGAGAACATTCACTATGTTGAAGTCTGAATGCCAATAACTAACTCATCATCACTTAAATAGTGTCTTCCACCATGTGCAATATTAATATCACACCCTCATACCATGCAAAAGGCAAATTTTTCTCCCATTCTTCATTTTAGTATGTAAGGAAAATCAACAGAATATGATTCTTTAACCCCTCAGCGCCAACCTCTATACGTTGTATAGACCCTCTTTTCTTCCGTAGCCGCCGACCTCTATACGTGGTATAGACCCATGCATGGTTTCGCATTTACGGCTATAGCGCGGAGAGTTTTGGAGTTATGGATTTGCAAATTGTTTTGTTTCCAAGAAGAAATGTTGGGGTTTATCAGTGTTGTAAAATAAGAATGAGGATCGTTACAATGTAGTTGTTTTTGTAAGGGTAAATATTTGTCAAGTAAGTCTGAGCACTAGTAGTCTCTGCCTGTTTACTTCATTCTTTCCCACAGAATACAATAAAGAAATGATGATATGAGAAGTTTGTCTTTTCGAGTGATCTTCTTTGCTCTATTTGTACATTGAGAGTGCAAAATATTTATCATATTGTCTTTATTTCTCGGCTTGTAATATTTTCGTAACTCTCCACGAGCGCTCTGTGTAGGCATCAGTTAGTGCTGCTTTCTGTCATACGATACGAGAACCAGTTGTTCATGGTATATATCTCGCTTGAAAGACGATGTCTCGACCTTTTATCTGATATATGTATCGAGATGGTTTGTTTCGTCATGAATGTTATTCCCCTCATTCCGTTTCGTCCTGCTGCTTTTGGCCTCGCTGCAGCTTCATCAGTCCGTGTGATGCGCCGTGCTCAGCCGTGGTTTGACTGACAGTAATGTGCTTGAAATATTGTATAATTTAGATGAGAGTTTACTCGGAAGTAGTAGTGACAGTATTAGTAGCAGTGATAATTAAATAAATGATGCGGCTGTGGTGGATGCAGTGGTAAATGATGAGAGTGACGATCAGGAGGAACCAGTACTTGGAAATTTCGTGTAGGAGACTATTGATAATTATACAGGTCAAAGGGAAGTTTTCAACAGTGAATTCGGATTCCTAAATTCTCTAATAATAACCAAACAAGTCACAGGGACAAACACTGAGCAGTTAGGCCTATCTTATCGGGTTCAGCTGGAGGAAGGTTTGCCGGCGCGCATCAGATAATACAGTTCCAAGGTTGCAGGAAAGACATATTATCATGAAATTATCACACAAGGGTGAGAAATACAAACCTCAGAGACGTATCGTGTGTTCAAAACACGGAGAAAAGACAACGTCGGTGTACTGCTACCAGGAGTGTGACGTGGGTCTCTGTCTCGAAGTGTGCTTCGAACTCTTTATCACATGAAACTAAATTACTAAGGTAATGTGAAATAATTATGTCATTATCTGCATGTACATAGTTCTATCATAAGGAATTCAAAATTTTGTGAATATCGGGCTACTCTTATACTTGTAGTAACGTTTTAAGTGAATCAATGTATTTCAGTCGCGCGTAGTTGAAATCTCATCCGGCTCCTAAAATGGTTGCGATGCTGAGGGGTTAAATGTCTGAAAGTACTGTTTCTTATTGGATTTATTCGTGATAATCTACAATAGGAATATAGCGTATGAACATTTCCAAGAATAAACCGAAACATCGAAAGGAACCTGGACCACTGAACGTCACAGAAAATTACAACATAAACACTGAAGGCAGTCAAACACTTCATTAAAACTTGTCAAAGCACACAAAGTCTTAAACCATTTAATGAACACGATGCCAACCTTGTGAACAAGGAATATGCACATGGTAAAAAAACGTACACACACGTGAATGTAGTTCTTCTTCTTTATAATTTAATGGGCTTCGTTAATAGCAGTATACATAGTCGCTGGAACGAATGTAATTAGACAACGGACACAGGAAACTGTGAAGCACGCATTATAACACAAAAACTCAAACACTTCATTAAAATATGTCAGAACCTTAAAAGGCCAAAACACTGAAGGAACGCCAACTTTGTGAACAAAGAACAGCACTCATGTGGTCAAAGAATATGAGTTAAATCACAACAAGTGAAAGGAGCAGAGCCTGTCGACACCTAAGATTCACACGGAAGAATTGTTATCCTGGCTTTAAATTCAATTCCAATAATGACACAAACATCACACGGTTAAAAATATCAAATACCTACCAAGGTGCATGGTTAGTGCATACCCTAGAGGCCACTGCGTAGGCTACATGGAGCCACCGGCAGTAGAAAATTTATAATGTCCAGTAATGGACCAACTATATTGGTATTATAAATTTACTCATTCGCAACAAATATTTCAGGTTCCCTGTGGGAATCAACATCCTTTTTATCTGATGGCCAGACAGGCATCAATTCTGAAAATGAGACAAAGTCTCTCATAGTGCATTGGCACTGCCAGTGGCTCCAAGTAACCTACGTAATGGCCTCCACGGTATGCACTAGCCATGCGTCTTGGTAGGTGTGCTATTTACCAACTGATGCGCCCAACTTAGCACACTGGGGTGAAACGCTGGCAGCCAGGAATGAGTTAGCTGAAAAATTTATTATGTCCAATAACGGAGTATACCAGGTTCAATGCAGAAGTCCGCAGAGTTGTTGCAGATTATCCCCACCCGATTCTGCGAAGTTTTTGAATGGCATTATTCCTTGTTCTCAGTTTAGTGGCTGTTTTTGTGAGATATGATTTATAAGACAAGGTTTTATCTAGTGTGACACCCAAAAAGACACTGGGTTTGTTGATTGGCTTGTAAAGGTACATTGCTTTTTAGCGAAGTGATAAAATATTTTTGACGATCCAGCCAGCCTTCATCTTATCTTTCCCTGTTCTTACCTTGCTGTGTGTGCTTTTTATTTTTCTATTGTTTGTTCCCTTTCCCTTGCTAACATGTGTCTGCTGTGTCTAGAATGATGAAGGAGCTCCTCTGATGTGCATCAGTGAGGGAGGAGTTTGGGAACTGCAAGGAGTTCTGAGCTACCACAGCAATTGCGGTCGAGGATATCATCCGTCCATCTTCAGCTCCATCACCGCTGTCCGGAGCTGGGTGGAGAAAACGGTCGGCAGTCGCTTCGAGCGCAAGTCGACATACAACGTCCGTCGCAGGAGGTGAAATGCTCGTCTTAACGTATGACTATTACAGCCCCTTAGGCGTCGCAAAAATAAAACCATGTTAATCGTTCCAGTTTGTTCAAACTAAGTATCGAGAAATCTGAAATGTATTGTAGAAAGGCAGGGTTTTAAACAGTCAACTGGGTTAACATCATGATTTCTGTTGGTTCTGAATCAGTGCCTTAATCTTCTGGTCTACACTCGTAAGTTTAGCTTAACATTTCTTACCTCTTCATACCTAAAATTGATTTTTCTTTGTGCCTTGTGATTTAACCCTGCAATTCTACAAAACAACACAAAGGAGCGAACAGGATAAAGACTTTTATATTGGATAGCCTCTCTTTTTGAGACAACTTGTTGGAAAACAGTTCCAAAGGACGTCTTAAGAAAATTGAATGTCCTGTGATATAAAAGCCAGGCTCTTCCTCTGTCTGTGTGTATTATCTGGTGAGTGAATGTGAAGTTACGGAGGTATCGATATTAGCGAATGAACTTTTCATAGGATGGTGCCAAATACTGTTAAAACGTTAAAAAACATTTTAAAATGCCTGGCTGTTCAAACAATGGATCATACCTAGTTGTCCTCACAGAGAATATGAATTTGCAGAAGTGCATTTTAATCCTGAGAGAATATTTTTGCAGAATTGTAGATGGTGCTTAAGATGACTGTTATAAGCTGGAAGGAATTTGTGTATACCGTTAATATATATCAACACCTAAGAATAGAAACTTCGTCAGATTATTTCCTCAAATCGAGACATTTGGACCTCGTATGTCAAGCGATTCAATACGAAACAAAGAAAAACTTCATTGTGCCGCCCTCCAGTGACCAGTTAGTAAGCCACGTATGTCTGAGTAAACAGAATTTAGTGTGAAATACTTATTGTGCCACTAATAATGATTCAACTTTTCAAATTTAGTTGTCTGTAATAATGTTTACCAATATATATTCAAATAAAACAACTTATGAAAGATCAAGTTGTCAAACTACCTGTTGCAATCACCTAAATTAAGTAATATTTTCAGAGAGTTTTTTTTTTTTTTTTTCCATGTAATATTAGTTACACTAGAGTCTCTGAAAATGTATTAAAATATTATGAAAAATTTGTAAACCTTAACCATGAAAGTATAAAAGTCTTGTATGTCCAATAACAGACATATTAAGTAGACATTTACAGTTTTAAGCTTCTACCGTACAGTTGGTTAAATCGGACTTACGAAGTTTTCATTATTTGGTGTTGATATATTAATCTTATCTTCATTGATAAATACTGTTGTTTTGTACTTCATTGATGAATTGAATTGATGTTGAAATACACAGTTTCATTTTCAGAGGTAGAGATTGGTCCTATTACAACAATCTTATATATTGTTAATGCAACTAAACAAGTATTTGTTTAATCCAGACAGAAGCCATTCATGTAGCTTTAAGACCATGATAATGACAATTGTTTAATTTTCTTTTTACGTCCCTTCTTAGAAGTTTACAACTAACAAGAATGTAACATGGTTCTTCACTCCACATGATGCTCTTGAATGGCTCTGGAGTATACAGGCAACGAGTTTTGCACCGCTGTAATCGGCAGCAAACATTCAGTTCAGTGATGCATCGTTTATGTATTGAAGCTCATCCATAGAATCCTCCCGATGAATAGTGCACGTACTGGCATCACTTCCGTTTGCCAATTCCCTGGCGTTTCCATTTTACCATTACATCTCACTGTTGTATGTGTATCTGAAACTTGCCAGAAATCTCATGGATGGAATGACCAAATGAGTGGGCATTGATAATTATGCAACTGTCAGCCTCACTTAGCTCGTCATACATCCATTTTGAACGCTGTTGCTAGTAAACATTTCTGCCGAGAGCTTGTGGCCTTGTATAGGCTCGCAGTATGCTTGAGTGACGGATGGGATTGGTCTGCTTTCCTTTCAATGGGTTTCTGGTCATTAATGACAATGAAGTGCAAATGCTGGTGGAAAAATGACTGGGTTTTGAATTGCAATTTTGTAATAGACAACGTCTTCATAAATATTGTCTTGATGGATGAACACATATTATTGTTTTAATTGTGAATCAGAAGACTGTAAGACTATGTCCTTGTGTATAAAGCAAAACCAGATCCTAGGAATTTCACCTGAAAAGACAATCTTTGTAATATATAAATGACAGTACTTCTTGGTCATGTTTCTTTAAATGTGATAGACAAATGTTGATACTGCAGAATTTCAACTTGACTTGAGCTTCTCTTAAAGAAAAGAATGAGACTGAAGAGATTATAGGTGTGAGAATGGATAAAATGGAATGTGTGGGTTATAGTGAATGACACAGAAATAGTTTGTCGACTGCTGTAGAGACAATTTAACATGCATTTTTGCTCAGGCTTACTTTAAATGTAAATATTGTAATTATTATATTTTGTAGAATGTTTAATCAACAATCTATAATGTTTTATATACCGTATATATACATATATATATTTTTAGAAGTAAAATTCACTGGTATATTCTTGAAAATATACCAAGCTCCTGTCGGCAAATAAGTACTTAATGAGATGTGAAAGTGTATATCTGAAATAACATTCTTACTTTAGATCTTAATAATCTTAGGTCTGATGTCAATCTGAAACTATTTTGTTCAAGAGGTAACATAGGTAGAAGGAAAGGAAGCTCATAAGTTTGTATTGTTTCTATCAAATATAATTTAAGAAGAACTTTTTTTTTTTAGCTTTATTTTGAAATTTTCATCTCTCCTTGTTTACCAATTCAACAAAACAGTTTCCGAGTTCAGAACCACTCATTTAAGGTTAAGTAACTTCTTTTAACACAAGCAATACCATTCTTCCTATATAGAGATACTTTTGCATATTATAATTGTATATTTTTTTTATTTGTAAGACTGTAATATTGAATATAAGAATGAATCTGTAAAGTTTTGACTTTAAAGATCAAATATCAGGTTATTAAATACTGTATTCAGATTATACTTATTTTTTATATGAAATTCCTGGAGCATTTGGAGGTTGCCATGATGACATTAAAGAACCAGTACCGAACTTAAATGTTTTTTTTTTTTACTAGGTGTGTGATGCTGATTGACCAAAGCACTGTTCTTAAGAGCTTCTATATAAAGAAAAATTTAGTATTGTCCAAATTTCCTCCAAAGCATAGAGTAGGAACAATTTTTAGCAGTAAAATTTAGATCTATTATTTCAAAGTGGGATTCACTTTAATATAAAGATATAATTTTATGTTAAATAGAAACAAACACCTGGTATTAGATCTTAAATGTTAAAATGATAATATTACTACTATTAATACAATCTTGCCCTTCAAAGTGCAGCTATTCTGTTTTGTACATTATTGTGATATTTTAAAGGATAGAATCGAATAATAACCTTCGATTAATATTTAGTTTATGCTTCAGTGGAAATATTCTAAACCAAAATGTATTACTATGTTTTAAGAATTCTTTTGGTGACCTGGTATTTGGATAGTGAATATGTAATTCCACAACTACTTGGAGGGAATACCGATAGGGGAGGAGGAATCCAAAAGGGATAGCATCAAAGTGATAGTATTGTATTGCAGTGCCATTCAGTATTTCATACAGAATTTACAGGCTAAAAATGAGCTTATATACAGTAAAACTTGGATAATTTGAACCTCAAGGGAACATTAAAAAAAAAAAAAAAATTGAATCATCCACAAATTCGAACTAAACAAAAAAGTTACAAAAATAACTCCAACATTACATTTTACAAAAGAAATTTTGTCTTTGACATTATTAGCATATACATACATAGTTTACAATCTACTTTATTTGTTTATAGATACCGTACAGTATTTAGACATTAGTTAGGTGCTGAATATACTGTACGTATTAATCTTAGGGTCGTTAGAAATCACATTTGCTCTTTGTCAAAAAAGTCAGAGATCATAGCTTGCTTTCTTGATTAAATTCTCTCTCTCACACCAAAAACAGATTTAAAAGAAATTTTGTTCTGTTCCTTGAAACCATCCAGCCATATTGTGCTGGCTTTGAAATAATGTTTCCCCAATACAAAGGCAAACTGTTCAGCCTTTCCTCGTAAAATAGTGTCACCGATCAGAATTTTCTTGTCTCGTGCCTCTCTGAACCATTTTAAAACACAGTTGTCTAAATCTGGGTTGTCCAGTTCTCTTGTCCTTTCCCAGCTTTTCCAACTGATGGTTCCACTGCTCAAAATTTTTGTCTTTATTTTTCAAATAAATCGATAGCGGATTTTCCAAACTCCTTAGCAGTTTCAGATTTCTTTTTTAGAACCATTTCCACTTCCCTAATCACTGCCACCTTTTCTGCTAAAGTTAATGATTTGTATGCCTTAGGTTTTGACAAGGATATTGTGACATGATGCACACTTAACAAAAGATCCAGCAGAAATCTCAAACAATGCAGTCCCTCATAACGGTGCCGTAATCATTAAGCATACTCAACTGCTTGACGCATCCTTTAGACCATTCCAACACAGTGTAGACTACTGTTGAGAAAACGAGTTGTGAAATACAATCATTGAGGTAAAACGACAGACAAAATGCTAGGGACCAAGCAAAATATTTGAATTAAAGACAATTTTGAATTATAGAAGTTTGAATTATCCAAGTTCCACTTATTTACAATTACAAAACTCTCCTATTGTACAGCAACCCCTGATTCATCATTCTCATCCTCCTGTCCCCTCATCCAGCTCCTGCCAGGTCGGGGCAATTATAGCATTTCCCCATCTTCCTCTCTCCTTCCACCATCCCTCTTCTTCTTGCATTCCTCTTTATTGAATCAATCCTAGGTCTCCCTCTTGCTCTCTCTTTCTCTCAAACTTCATCTCCATCATCTGTTTTGGTATTCTTTTCTCCTTGATCCTATTTACATGTCCAAACCATCTTAGTTTACTCCTATCAATTCTCTCATTTAGGTTTTCCATTCTGCCCTCCTGTCTCACATCTTTGTTTCTCAATCTGTCTTTCCTATTATACTTCTTATGTATTTCATTTTGCTGGCTTTAATTCTACTCTCCTCCCCACTTGTTACTGTCCAGGTCTCAGTCGCATTAAGTCAGCGTGGCTATATAATATATCTCTCTACACTTCCTTGGTACATCCATATTCCAGACAAGGTTTCTTACACTCTGGTAGAATGCATTGCCCTGTTGCACCCTCTCGCTAATCTCCAAGTCCAGCCTTGTATTCTGCATTAATTCACTCCCTAGGTATTTGAAACTGTCCACAATTTCAAGGCCTTGAGCACCGATTTTCACAATGCCTTTCCCTTGTCTTTCTTCTCTTGATATCAGGGTCTTGCTTTTCTCTGCGCTGATTTTTATACCATGCTTCCCATTTTTCTCGTTTAGTGCATCAAAGTTGTTCTTGTACTTCTTTGCTGTTCATTTCCTGGACCATAATATCATCTGCAAATAGTAATAAATTCATTAGTACAGATATTCTCCTTGATAAATTTTAATAGAGTATTTAGCGAATGCACATTGGTTTAGAATTTCCCTTCTATGTCTTGAAAGCAGTGTTATAAATTTTTTTGTTCATTATGAATATACTTTATATGTTATGAGATGAATATTTCTTTCATTGGTTTCTTACTATGTGAAATTGTGTTTGTTGAATTAATTATAAATTTTATGTTGCTAGGGAATGTAGGTGTAGGCTGAAACGAACTTATCAAATTCCGTCCAAGTAAAATAATGTACAGTAGCTAAAACTAAATGTTTCACCTACATATAATTTTGCTTTCTATGAAAATTGTACTTCATTCTTATATCATGTATTTCCAGAACATGAAACATGTTTGTATGTTTCTGACAGTTTCCTCTCTTGCTGTATGTAATTTGCTAGTCAAAAGCATGACAGATCTTTGCAAAACAAAAGATTGGTTTTTGAAAATATTCTTCCATATTCTGTGTTTCAAATGAATAATATACTATTTTTCCTAGAATTGAATATTTACTGCAACCTCACCATATTAAAAAATGGGTTTCATCTGGTGGCTTTCAAAGAAAAATACACTTAAAATAAATTCATTATTATGGGAATTTCCTGAACATTTTACACGAAACAGTAGACGAATCAAAAGTCACGTTACGCAAGGGATTGTAGTACGTTATCAATGTGTGCACCTTGAACATCAACGCATAATCGTAAGCAACATTTCCAGTTTCCAGAACCTTTTAAAGAATGTCAGCATGATTATGTCTGTATAGTGTACCCCCTTCAAATCTTTACCGACAAGGAAATTGCATGAAGTTCCTTCAGGATCATGATGAAACTTTTACATACTTCTACAATCGTAAACAGTGTTGTATAAAATTCTCACCCTGACACCTGGATGATAGAAATTTATGTTTCTGAGTTGCTAACCAGATAAATTTTACTTTCGATCAGTGTTTTCCCTAGGACCTTCTTAATGGGCGCACCGCCCTACCGTTTTCTCAGACCGCCCGGCTAACATGAACTAGGTATGTGCTAGTTACATAATACTGATACATATTTGTGTCATTGGGTGCTCCAAATTATTATGTAAATACTGTAAAACTGGTCATTTAAATGATAAATCATTATTGTCAGCATAATTGCATCAATTACATCAGAGTTCAGATCTTTAGCTTGGCTACAACGTAGTGTCGTGCGCAAGTGGTGTCTGAATCAGCAGGAATCACATGCGAGCACTCTATTCCGCATGACGTCACAAACCCGTATGGCAGTCCACATGTCCACAGCAACCAAGTGGTAGGCCTAAGCCCGATGTTAGATGATTATGAAGCATGATTATGTCTTGTTCATGATGATAACACTAAAATAGTTCAATTTTGAAGTTAATGTTTACCTGTCTGATATTGTTGTTAATTCTCTGAGGAGAATAAATAGAAATTTTTTCATATTCTTTTTTATGTAGTATTCCCCACCTGGCTACTCATTCCTGTCACCAGGCTGATGAAAATTTTTGGGGAGAACTTCTCTTTGGATTTTGTGGCAAAATTGTTTTCAAATGACACAAGTTATAGAAGAAACTTATTTACTCCTACATATTAAATACTAGGTAAGGTACCCGTTCTTCATACAGATTTATGAGCAAGGATTTAAGTGGTTAAGTGGTAGACTTCAGGTATATGTGTGTCTTACAACATGCTCTTGTTGACAATATTTACAACCTTCTCATTGGATACAACCCCTTCCCAGCATCAACCGCTTATAATAAGGCTAAAGGGACTAATAAATATGGATCAGATAGCTGACAAAACTACTTTAACCTGTTGACGAATGCACCTAAGGACAGTCAATAGAGCGCGCACAGCATTTGCCATTTGATCCCATATGAGAGAGCACGGCATTTGCCGTTTTAGGCTAGTACTAAGAACTTAATTGCTTACTAAGGTTATATGATAGCTGGTGGCATTTTTTGGAAATTTTTCAGTTATTCTAATAGTGTTGCCGTACAAATCCTACTTCGGTATGGAGGTGGTCTGTGACGGAAACGCTTATACTTCCTACGGTGTAAGAGTTTGGCGCGCCATTAGCCTACAAGTTACAGCAGTGTTATGATTGCCACCGATGTGGATAGTTGTTTGTGCTCTTCGTAGCTATGAATATTTTTGATTCTCGTAAATATAACTGTGAATGTTTCTTTTTTTTGTAAATTACAAATGAAGGTGATATGTTAAAAACGTTTTGAAATGACAGTGTTTTCTCGATCCAAAATGTCTTTTCATGTGTCTCAAAGTTGTGATAAATAAGTTTATTGCAATTTAAAAAAAGAAATTCTTACTTCCCAGAGGTTGTTTACCGGTCAAATATGAACTCGGATGCGGCCGGCATAATTGCATGGCATATGCCGTGCGCACTCATCAAAAGGTTAAAGGTGAACTTGATGTTCCCTCCGGACCATGATAATGGTCTGTTGCAATGCAGTGCTTAAAACAAACTATTTCTTGCACGTAATAAATATGCCGTCTTCACATCCTCAGAATAAACAGTTTCTACTTGCTTGGAGTTGATTTCCAGTACATTTTCAAACAAGACTTTTTTGTAAGTGGTTTAAATAAAAACAGGTAGTGCCTCCATGGCTCAGGCGGTAGCGTGCCAGCCTCTCACTACTGTGTTCCGTTATTCAAATCCCAGACACTCAGTGTAGGATTTGTGCTGGACAAAGTGGAGGCAGGACAGGTTTTTCTTTGGGTACTCCAGTTTTCCCTGTCATCTTTCATTCCAGCAACACACTCCTATATAATTTCATTTTATCAATCAGTCATTAATCATTGCTGCAGAGGAGTGCAACAGGCTTTAGCAATTGGCACGTTCCTATCCTCCCCGCTAGATGGGGGCTTCATTCACTCCATTCCCGATCCAGTTAGAACTGGAAACAGGCTGAGGATTTTCATTTTCATTCTGTCCAAGGATACTTTAACATAGGGACATATTTAAAAGAGCTTAAATGGTTATAAATAAAGCTATGCAGAGTTCTGTTGAGAAGGTTATGAGCATCGCCCTTGCAACTTTATACTCGTCTAGTCTTCTAGCAGAGTTTATACTGACAAAAAAAAATATAAACCCAGTTGTTGACAACATTTCATCGCCGCTCTACCCTTATTTCTAATTCATATATCCTCTTACAACTGTGAGAGTTTCATCAAAATCCTGATGAGGAACTTCATGCATTTTCTTTGTGATTAAATTGAACTGCCTTTAACACATTGGTGTGGCCATATTTGAATATGCTACCTGAAAAAAGTTGCAGGTTTTTATAAAGTTTTTAATTTTTTTTCACTGCTAGGGAAAGCAATGATGGTAGTAACTGTTGTAATATTTAGAAGAACCACACTTTTCTCTACATTAAAATGAGTTTTAATTATCATAACAGGGCAGCAAGTTTTTAACATAAATTTATGAAGATAAGTTTTGCCAAAAAAAAAAAATTCTGATGCAGCTATGCATGCCAATAAGATTAATATTTTGAAATTCAACAGTTATTGAGGACCCATCTACTTTTACACACTAATACAGATTCTAACCTAATTGGTCAATTGACATGGGTATCCTTTTTTATGACCAGTAATTTGTTTTCCGCTGTTTGACACTTGACACCGGGCTTTCATCAAGTTGCTGCAGGTTGTCATCTATTCACGGAAACAACCCAAAATTTTAGGGAGCACGATAAAACTATATCACAGAACCTACTTTACATCAATTTGAAATTAGCCCATTATCTAAGTTTACTTGCTTGAAATATCAGAATCATGTTCACCTGGTATGTAATTCTTATCTTCGCCCTTGTTTTCAGAACCCCCAGTCTTCCATAAGATCATCCAAATTTTGTACACTTGAATTACACTTGCTAAATATTCACAAAAATAAATACACGTTCCTCCTGTCCGCATGCACGTACTTTCTTGCTCATTTCACAGCTAAGAATAAACAATGACACAGCCTCAGGTTATGTACGAACGTGTCCATTTTGTCAGTGAAGAGCTCTCGACCTATGTTCATAACTAGTACATTTTATGCTTATAGAAGCATCCAACAGTATTCTGGTGAAGTCAAAACAGAGGCTACTATTTTTAGCACAGTTAAAACATGCACCCGTATTTTTCCGAGCTCCATCAGCAACAATGAAATAATGCACCTGTAGTTTCTACGGGTGACGTCTCCAATGTGCTAAGTAACTCCAAAGGTAGAAATTTATCGGTGTCCTGTCTGGAGACTGTGGTGGCCACTCAGCGATCCATGCAGCAGGAAACTGGATATTCAGCTATTTACGAACAATTGACCTGTAATGAGGAGGGGCACCATCCTACTGAAGCACGACAAGCAGATCACCTGCTGTGGTGTTGGTGACCCTTTGTGGTATGAGTTCCTTTGATGAAAAACAGACCAAACAGACTTTGTCCCCATATATCTTGCCACACCCTAGTTCTTCTCCCTTCCCTCCATTTTCAAAAGATCTATTCAAGGACGATCTGCTCATTCCCAACACTTCCAGCTTTGTTTGTTAAACTTTCTCATTAACATAACATAAGAAAAGTTTAAGGTTCTATGCAACTTAACGAGTAACTGAATCTATACAATATGAAGCCTTTTAACATGTTAGCATCATGGGGGTCTGATCAGACCAGCAGAATAGGTATTAAAGAAGAACTCTGCCAGTTCTACCAGGCTGGGATCAGCTAGGTAATTACAAATAGAAATGCATGTATTCTAGCGTGAAAATGATGAACTGCAGTGTCTTAAGACACTTTGCGATAAGGTGATGGCTTAATATTGTCACCCAATTGGTTTAGTGTGGTACATGACATTGCTTATTGGCCTGATCTGGTCTGCATATTATTTTACAAAGGTGAGATAAAGAATTCAAACAAATTATTTGACAATACCAACTGAAGAATTTATTTATTCTCATGCAGAAACATATACATATAAGGCACAGTTCAAACATTATATTATTTGTGACCAGAACTTGGCTACTTCCAGTGCATTTACTGTGGAGTAATAAAGGTCATCTCGAGTACAGGAGGCTGGACACAGTTTGGATTGCAGCAGATGTTTTACAGTCTTGAATTCTACACATTCACACTGAATATCATTCTTACCATAAATTAACATTTGATCTGCCCTCTCCAAATATCAATCTATTCACGGACTTCCAAGTCAGCCATTCCTCGTCATGGCCAGGAGGCAAAGTTTCCGAAATTCTACTCTGACCAGTGGGAAGGTAGGTCGTAGTCTTCCATAGTTGCAGCCTAGCTTTTTCGGTGGTGGTTCGAAGTTCCTTTGATGTGTGCACTGAACAATGAAAAATATTTGAACTAATGAATGAAACCTCCAAACACTGAGTGAAAGTATGCGTGAACAAACACCGACTACTGCATGCCGCCTGAAGTTCTCGTGGCAACAGCAACAGAAACTCTGTGACCAACAAGAGAAATAAAATCTTCCCATGAAAACGTAAATGAAGCCCCATGTCCAATTGTGTTAGCAGATCAAATTTAAATGCTTGTAATGACCAAAAGTAAGGGTGCCAACCCGATCAGTGCGGCAGTTGTGATGCTTTGTATTTTAACAATTTTTCTTTGTGTAGGGTGATAAAATAAGGAGTTATGGTATGATGTTTCAATTAAAATGGCACTTAAAGTGTGGGTGAGGATTTAGTCAACAGTTAAATAATATGTTGTGCAGGGAATAAATAAAACAACAACAAAGTGCCTGATCCAAACCTGGCTACTGACAACCTAGTCACATTCTCCCTAGCTATGCCAGGGTCCACTAATTAGGCATCCTGAGGTTGCCAGTTCCTTTATGCTGCACCTGTAACGAACAGCTCATCCAAGTGGTGACCACGGCCATTGTTACTTAACTTCAGAGATCTAACTAGGGTTGCCACCTGTCCCGTATTGTACGGGACATCCCATATTTGAGGTGAAAATTTCGCGTCCCGTATTGTGAACTGCTGTCCCGTTAAAATGAGCGTTTTGTCTTTTTTTTTTGTCTCAAAATATTTTAAAATACGTATTTGATTCGAGTGCCATTGAAGTTCAAAGTAGCTCCATTATTTTTCTCTTTTCGGAGCGTCAGAAGAAGGAAATCTCATGATGTCTCTCCATTTGCTGGTAAAGCTGATCATGTTGAGTTATTTACCTCGTCTTCCGCCGTGTACTTCTGTAGGTCTTCCGTTCCAATTTCTAATGTGATTGTTCATGCTATAAATCTACGTAAATTACGAAGTTATCAAAGTTCATTGAAGATGTCAGTGTTAATATGTCAGATGCATTGTACTGTTAAAAGGGTGTAAGTTAATTTCTTTTGCAAATTTCAATAATTATCTTATTCTCTTAATGAAACTAATTATAATCTAATTGAAATTGGTACCTAACGTTTGATTTTCTAGTATTAATGTCCCTTATTTTTGTGAAAAATCCCATATTTTTAAGTAAATGTCCCTTATTTCTTATATCAAACAGTGGCAACCCTAGATCTAACTGAATCCAGTGTTTTCAAATGGCATGTCAAAATTAGTTGAGAATTAAGCTGTCTCTAGGTTTATGCAATTTGATGTCAAGGTGGATACCATAACACTAAAAACTTTGTCCTACTGGATGTGGGTATTCATGCCTTAATGAATTTAAAAAACAGAGAATTCAGAAAATTGGGACCATTAGATTATGTACCTTATCTTCTTCCATACTCTATTCTTTTAACTTCCAATATCATATAACACGAGTGTGACAAATGTGAGTGATAGAGTGAACTTTGTAAACGTTATAGTTCTTGAGTGAATGATTATTTGTTTAAGCATTTCATAAACCATTGCCCATTTAGTTGAATTTGTTCTTCATCCAAATTATTATAATAATTTTTTGTTACAAAACAAAATTGTGTTACTTAATACACTAAAACCTCTCTATAACAGACACCTTTGGGACCGAAAAATGTCCGTTATGCAGGGGTGCCCGCTCGAGAAAGGGTATGAAACGGGTACCATTAAAAATAACCCATGTATTGTATGTGACCAAAAGCTCATGCAAATTAGAAGTACTGCACAGTGAACTGTAATTTGCTGTATTTACATAAGAAAGTCACTTTCTGAATCTCTCGAGTCAACCATTGGAGACTTTGAAATATACTTCTTCATTTTTCTGTTTCCAGTCTTCCGGGTTAGGTTGTGAATTAAGGACCTCCACAGTTTCCGCAGGACAAGAACCTCGGGAACTGCGCATCGCTTTTGGGGGACACCCTAACAGTTTCTGAGACCTCGACTAATTCTTAATCATGTTATAGGCTATTAGTACAACCGGCTCGCCATACTCAGGCATTTTATACCTAGTGCCAGGATTTTCTCAGGCTGTCCCTAACATGGAGTGCAGACACTGCTAGACGGACTTCTGTGGTATTACCTCCACCAAGGGACCATCAGCCCTCCCAAAAAGAGCCATTGGCCTCTTTAGATTGTTCTCATATTTATCCCCCAGTCCAGGGCTGCCTCTTCCACCATCTTCCTTTGTACAGAAGTCCACCTTCTCTGCCATCGAGGTCTTCACTCGTAACGCTGAGCTGGGACCCTTACCAGAGGTTCCACACCGAATCAGTATGCTATAGGACTCAGAGAGGCAGGGGAACCACTCCCTGGGTAGGGCTGCCTCTGAAGAGGGTCCCTACCTGGTACCTGAACTATCAAATCTCCAATAATTATGCTGTGAATTATTACGCTTTTGCTTGTATCATTGATCCTGACACAGGGACATTCTGACTTCTTATTTTACTGAACTACTCTAGTGTTGCCTTGTTAATAAGAACTCCACTACTGGTTTGAAACTGTTTCATCCGCTGTTCGTTGTCATTTAAATGCCATTCTTTCATTAAATGGTCTTGATTTTTCCCAATTTCTGCTGCCTGTGTCTTTCCAATTGGACAGTTTTTGCATACCACACTTCTTTCAAGTTTATGACAGTCTTTTATGCTTACCGTTTCTTTTAAACACTTCCTCGGAGCCCAGTTAAAATGCACCGACTAATGTAAAAATGTACCCATCAAAAGCCTAAGAGTCGATTTCAAAGTAACCTGACAGTGAAAGTGCGAATTCCAGTATTTTGAGCATTTCAGATAACAGAACTGGCACGGGTGAGAGCATAGATTACTGTTGCCTTCCAAGAATGTGTGCGATATGCAATTTTTTGAAGTACAGTTGTGCAAAAAGTAAGTGAATACAAAATCAGCACACACACACACAAATTTATTTTGGAAATGGCTAGGAGAGGTTTCATGGGAGTTTCTAATGGCTACGGTGTGTCTGCGTCCATACTAGAGAGTGACCATCTAAGAAGGGTAAATTATTTGTACACAACATGGGATTTAACCATGGATCCAGAAAATCGTCTGCTAAAGGAGGGGGTGGTGGAGGTGGTGCTTACCAGTCAGAGGTGTCCTTTAAGACAGGTTTTATTGTATACAAAATGTTCCAGGAAACATCAGTTTAAAAAAAACAAAACAATATTACTAGCAAGTCTTTGAGTAACCATCAGAAATGAATTGTTTTGAATGTTTTCTAACAAATTCTTCTCTTGGTAATTGACAAAGATAGGCAATGGCTTTCTTCAAGCAACACACATTTTTCTACAACTTTAATGTAGCAATTAAGAAGATGACTTTTTAAAAACTTAAGCTTAATTTCTCTTTTTTAACACCCGTTAAAGAACACACACAGTTCTTTTAGAGTGAATATAATTTTGTATATAAAGTGAACATAACTATCTCTCTATTTAAGCTGGAAAATTCCTCTTATAAATTAGTGATGTAAATATCAAAGGACTCAAATGTTCTGTTTCAAGGAGTCTGTCCAGTGGAATCAGCGAGTGCCAACATGACAGAATGAAAATAGTGCACACTTTTATTTTAACTGCATACTTCTGTAAGTAAATCACGTCTCTTGTTTCTACTTCGGTGAGGGTTTAAGATGTTTTCCCTTATAAACTGTATTTTATATATAGCAGAAGAAATGGTGCAATTCTGTTTGTGTATGTGCGAGTGAATTATTTTGTTTGTATGTATGTATGTATTATAATATATTTTTGTTTGTATGAGTATTAAGAAGGGGTTTTCATATGTTTTGTAAATCTATTATATTATTATTAAATGCCATTATGTTTCAATTATTAATAAATGTACATAATTATTATCCATGAAATCACTTATAGATGAAATCTTATCCTGAGTCTTACCCAATTTTCAAGAACCACACATCTCTTCCCTTTTATTCTTTGGTCTTTTACCCTAGTATCTTGGGCAGTCTTGAAATGATGGCAAGTAATACTAGAGGCAAATGGGTTAAGAATAAGTACATGTTCTTCAACTTTGCTGCAGCCTGGGCTGTTTTATGGGTACATATACGGCCAGGAAAGAAGAAGGTTAGGTAGGGTTAACTCTCCAAATCTATCCTGTTTTTCTTTCCCATCCTGCTTGCTTGATTCGCTGCAGGCTTCCCATCACATCCTGTTGTGAAACATGGGCTGTCCTTCCAATTCTGCCCGCTACTACACCATGCATTTCCTGCCCCACACAGGTGTTGCTTTGAGGCAAGGAGGGATCTGAATGTGATGATGTCGGCCTCAGTATTCGGGAGATGGAGAGGGGTTGATCCGCACTGTCAGTTGTCCTGAGAGTGGTTTTCTGTAGTTTTCCGTTCTCCTGCACTAAGGCAAATGCCATGACAATTCCTGGGATAGGCCACTGCCGCCAACCCTCTCATATTCTCTGCATATCTCCTTCTCTGATACAAATCTCCTGGCCTGAGAAATGGTGTCACCATCTAGGAAGCCTCCCTCCCCCTTCAAGGGAGGAATGAAAACATTTAGTAGCAGTAGTAATATTATTAGTAGTAGTAAAAGTGAAATGAATGATCAAAAATTCAATCATGAATCCACACTGGGCAGGTAAGTCCAGAGACACTAGTCATGGGGAGGAAAGGGCAAATGGAGAAATTGGAAATCAAGGAGAGGAAAATATTGAGGAAGATCATGCGTCCCAAATTCCAAAATAACAAACAAGTTTTTTATAGAAACTAATCCCTCTACGTAAAGTTGGAGAGACTCTCAGATACCATGAGGAAAAGGAGGATTGATTTCTATGGAAACATATTCCAAATGAATCCTGACAGATTAACTAAACAGGCTAAACCCAATTGGTTTAAGGAAGTTGAACAGGATCTGAGAGATCTCAAGATTACCAAACTCATGTTAAAGAATGGTACAGACAAAACTGTGACCAAAGACAAAACTAAGAGGTTCCAAGTTAAGAACAACACCAGAAAACCGATTCAGATATCAGAGGAGGAAAGGAGGAGGAGATAAGTTAGAATGAAGAACTACTGGGAGAAGAAAAGAGCACAAGCATCTAAGAAGTGATTGATCTGACGTACCCCAAGATGGATGATTCGAAATGAAGAAGAAGAAGAACCTTGATAATTCATCTAAGAAGTGATTGATCTGATGTACCCCAAGATGGATGATTCGAAATGAAGAACAAGAAGAACCTTGATAATTCAAAATCGGTTAATTCAAAATCCTGCCTAATTTGAAGCAGCTTTCATTCCCGGAAACATGAGGTCAAGTTTTGCATGTTATTTAAATTGTTTAATTCGAAATATGGATAATTCGTAATTTGAAGAACAATGTTGGTCCCATTACCTTTACATTTAAAAGAAGTATTATTTTGCAGAGTAGTTTAAATTCCAAATTCATCCACGTCATGACAGAACATGTCTTCCAGAATGTGCAGGGGTAGCTTTCCACACTTTCACTCACTTTGGTGTGTCTACAGTGTGCTTCATATTTGCTAAGTGAAATCACAATTCTTTTATATTCAGCGTTTTAAGGAACGCCACAATATCACGTAGCAGGCAGAGTGCGGAGAAGCAGAATCCGTGAACACTGGCGATGCTGACAATTGGTGAAAAAGCGTGGTTCACATAGTCAATTCGCATATGCACCGAGCAATATTGTCAAAGCCGATGACACTGCATTGTTTATTTTAATGCTGAGCCCAAACTGACTTATGGTTTTAAAGGAGAGAAGTGCCAGCTGCAAAATCGTACAAGGATGGGGGTTATTGTTCTGTGCTGCAACACACACGGAAGCGAGAGACTTCCTCCCTGCGTCATAGGAAAGTTCGATAGGCCACGGTGTTTTAAGGGCATCAGCCACTTTCTGTGCAAGTACAAGGCATCAAAAAAATGCAAAGGGTATAGTAATCTAAAAAATAAATCATTTGGACAGGGGAACCAGCATAATTTGTCCTTGTCTTTGAATCAAGTGTTTTTTCTTTCATTGCGTGAGGTTATGTTTGCCAATGATTTATCGAAGTGCATTATTTGAATAATGTACATGCACCTTCTTGGATACATTTTGGAAATAAATTTTCCATGACATTTGAAATGTTTAAACTGTGAATCAAGCTGATTGCATGGATTAATGGGGCTGAGAATACTTTGTGAGCAAAGGTTGGCATTTCTGAATTACGAGCTGGCACTTAATTCGAAATCACGTAATTCGAAGTCCGATTTTTGCATCTCAATGACTTTGAATTAACAAGGTTTTACTGTAGTAAGTAGTAAGAGATAGAGGTATGGAAAACATTGACAGAGGCACAGATTGGGAATGAAACAATGCAGATGGTAATAGCATAGTATCAAAATTGCAAAAGCTGTGTTAAAACCAAAGTGGGTCAAAGTGAATGGTTCAAAGTTGAGACAGACTTAAGATAGGGAAGTGTATTGTCTCCCTTACTCATCATTATCATCATGGATAAAATTCTACATAATGTCAAGGAGAAGATGATGAGCAAGCAAGTAAAGTCTATGCACTTTGCCAATGACATTGTAGTTTGGGAAGATAATGAAGAGGAAGTACAGACACAAGTTGATTTATGGAATGATAAGAAATTTTGGAATGAAGATTAGTACTGTAAAAAGCAAGACTTTGATCATGATGAGAGGTGACAGAAAATCCAGGGGAGTGATAAAAATAGGAAATGAACCTCTTGAAGTAGTGAAAAATGTTAAATATTTGGGCAGCATGATGTCGCAAGATGGAAATTTGGATGGAGAAATTGATTTAAGAATACAGCAGTGTGCAAGTTTCTACCAGTGTGTGAGAGACATCGTATGGAACAAAGATGTGCCAATGAAGTGCAAGAAGGTTTTATATTCATGCTATTATAAACCTATGCTTCAGCAGCCTGGACGTTGACAAAGCAGAACCAAAGTAAGATACAAGCACCTGAAATGAGGTTCTTGAGGAGCATACAAGGAAAGACAAGACGAGATAAGAATACGAAATGAGGAAATAAGGAGAAGGGTGGGAGTATGTAAACTTCAAGAAGAGATCGATATAGCAAAGCTAAAATGGTTTGGACACATGATGAGAATGCCAGGAGAGAGAATACCAAAGAGAACATTCATGGATAGAGAGACTGGAAAGAGGCCTAAATGTGATGGAGGAGCTCTGTTGTGGACTGTATTGCAAATAGAGGAGTCGATAGCAATAAAGTACTAGAAGATCGAGTAGGTGGAGGGCTTTGGTACACTACCCTACCCTGAGAGAATCTGGAAAAGGGAATGGATGAATAAGAAGAGAGTAAACATTATAATTAGTGCAGCATTTCAGTGCTGTAGAGGTGGTGTCTCAGGATCTTGATGGAGCCTCGGAGGACGAGAGTTACGACTTCGGGCATAAGCTTCTTTTCTTTTTTCTATTTGCTTTACGTCGCACCGACACAGATATGTCTTATGGCGACGATGGGATAGGAAAGGCCTGGTGTGAAAATGGGAAACCACGGAAAACCGTTTTCAGAGCTGCCAACAGTGGGGTTCGAACCCACTTTCTCCCGATTACTGGATGCTGGCCGCACTTAAGGGGGTGAGCTTCATTGGAAGTTGGAAGCGCTTCCATGTGGTGACAAAGTGATGAGGTATGGTACCACAAGCTCTGACCATTATCCCTATTATCTCAATTTGCTGAAGGTGGTATTTAGATTTGTAGTAAGGGACAGTGTTTGTGTATTTAAACAAGGAATAATAGTGTGTATTCTTATTCCTTGTTTAATATATTTTTTTTTTAAAGGTGTGTTACAGTGTAATATTTATATTTAAGTTATGTGTTTGTCAGAATGGAAAGCTTTTAAGTTGCATTTACCAAGGGAAGTGACTAATCTTTTTGTTCACTTCATTTGGTTTTGTAATGTTTGTCTTCAATTTCCTAGATATTGAGAAGGCTTATGACAGTGTACAGAGATTTAATAAATCTGGAAATGCCTTGAGAATAGATCTATATCATGTGCTTTAATTAATAAAGTCGAAATGCTGTATGAATACTGCCAGAGTCGTGTCCAAATAGGCGATGGATATTTGGAGTGGATCGAGACTAGGCAGGGTATACAATAAGGCAGCGCACTACTGCCACTTTTGTCACTTAATGGATGAAATAATGAAAAGAGTTAAGAGACTCAACAACAACTTTGAGTTTAAAGCTCTTGTCTTCGCAGAAGATGATGTGATATGGGGTGATAGTGAGACAGAAGTACAACAGAAGCTGAATGACTGGAAACAATTTGATCTCAAGGTAAGCAAGTCCAAAATAGCATTATTGCCTGTTAGTCAACAGAAGATCTGTACTAACATCACCCTAAATGGATCGAAGTTGGAACAAGTACATCAGTTCCATTCATGTGATCAGATTACAGTAGCCTATGTAAAGTCAAGAAAAGTTGTTCTTTGTCCATGTTGTTTGGTTATTCAACTGAAGATAAGATAGAATATTAGCCATAATTTTGTGGTCGTAAATTGATTTCAAAAGGGAAGACCCATGGACTCACCCTCCCTCCCAATTCCCAATCAAAATCCTCAAATGCAAGATATTTTAAGGTGTACGGTATACACTGTAGATTTATCATAGGAGTAAACTCGTTTAGTTTATATAGAGAATATCTATAGATATGTATATCTGCATCATGACAAAAGCTGTTGCACTTGTCATTTATGCCAAATAAATGATTCAATGATTTAATGATCCTGGCACACGCATTCTCTGCGTTACAAATACTTTACAACTGGCATCCGTAATATACTACTAATGATTTTGACATTTGAGAGAACGGAGTGGGATGTTCTGGTACTGAAAAAAGTAGTGTCATTTATCATTCGACTGTATATCGTAACCCGACTATAGGAACCCAAGACATAATAAGTTGTAGGCATATTCACAAGCAGTAGTAATTTGAAACATATGGCAAAGTATACGTCCCACTTTTCAAGTACCGGTACTTAATATGTTTCACTATTCAATTCACAAAATGTTAACGCCAGATATTTTGCACGTTTATGACTGCCAAAGTAGCCCGGAAATTGTTGACACTTGAGCCGTAACCCGAAAAAAGGCGCGTCTACAACTTGACTTTTAGGTACAGTGACTATATGTGCTTTATTCTGATTGGCTTCGCCATGTTTTAGCCAATTTAAACGTATATATATGGCACAGGGTAAGATCACTCTTTACAGGCCAACCAGGAAGGGCCTGTTACCTGGGCACAATCCAGGGAAGCACCCCAGATGCCAGCACAGCAGTGGAGGAGGACACCCCCAGCGTTCGGAGTCTGCTATACAGGCCCAGTCTGCCAGCGTGTCTGTCAAGGTGCAGAAACTTTGGACAATATGTACGGGAAAGTGACAGCAGTGTGATTAAAGTCACAATCTGATGATGTTTAATTATGGCCGATTTGTATATTGAACTAATTTTATCTCCTATTTTTTAAAGTGTTAAGTCTGAAATTACAGCAGCAATTTGGGACACATTTGCAGACATTTAATAAAATTGGGAAGTGAACATGTGATTTTTTTTCTTTTTGAATTTTGTTGTTAGAAATTCAGGGTGTGGGTTTTATTCGAGATTATAAGATAACTTGAATGCCTTTAACTCGAATTTTTGATATTTCGAAGGAATCTACATTTCTCAACAGAACATGAAGTTTTATTACTCCAATTTTTCAACGTCTTGAAGGATATTTGAAACCCAGTGTACAGTGCGGAACATTACGCTTACGTGTACTCATTATCCCCACATAAAATTAGTTTCTATAGTAGGAACCATTTCCATCAATGGCCAGACCTTACAAAAAGTCAACCATTTTAAATATCTCGGATCTCTGGTTGCATCAGATAACGATGCTACCTCTGATACATGGATGAGGGTCAACCCAGCATGGTCCAAATGGAGACAGGTAACTACAGTATACTCTGCTATTAAAAAGATGCTCAAATATCTGAAGGCTAAGATATACAAGAAGTGATAAGACCAGTAGAGCAGAATCTCGCCATTTGACAAGGAAATATGGACAGATCCTCCATGCTATGGAGCCGAGGATGTTGAGACTGTGACTGGGGCAGACTCTCTTGGACCATGTCAGAAATGAAGATCCGTTGATATAAATATTGATTCCCACTGGGAACTTCAAATATTTGTCCTGAATGAGTAAATTTATAATTCTAATATGAATGGTCCGTTATTGGATATTATACTTTTTTTCCAGCTAACTCATTCTTGGTTGCAGTGCATTGGCACTACCTATGGCTCAAAGTAGCCTACATTATATGCGCCAGCCATGCATCTTGATAGGTGTGCTAGTTACCAACTGATGAGCCCAAATTGGCACACAAGGGCAAAACTTTGGCAACCAAGAATGAGTTAGCTGGAAAATGTATAATGACCAACAACGGATTATTTATACTGGAATTATGAAGACATGTGATGTATATTTGGTGTGGCCCCAATTGTGGAGAAAGAGAGAGAGAAAGGTAAGGCCATGTCATGCAAAGCAAAAAGACTCAGTTATTAAAAATGGCCCTCCAGCTTGACGCTGACCATGAGGGAGACCGTCACAGTGGTGGCCTTACAACCTTATAGAAGATGTGTGTGCTGTGGGCCTTAAACATCAAGATGTCCTAGACAGGGCCAAATGGCAAAAATGTAGTTGAAAGCGAACCACATTTGATGGGGAAAATGCTAGGAAAGATAGAGCAGGAACTTGAATTTAAGTAGTTACCTTAAACAAGAATAAACATATCAACTTAATCAGGGTGTATTGGTTTACTACCCACATTCCAAAGCAGCTTAAAACCCTACATTAGGTTACTTCGAACCCTCAACAAGCTGTTTACAGTATGGTGTTAAGTTAGAAGTTTCTGACCTGCTGGATATAGAGGTAACTTTCGCATCCATCTCATGGTGCAGGCCAGAGCAAAGTGTAGCTTCCACCCAAGTCCCAGTCTCATCCATGGCTGTGACAATATGGAAGTAATGAGTAATGACATTCTGAGCATGACTAGTGCATCCGAGTTTTGTGAAAGGTGTTGCTCATAGGGTCAATCATGCTGCAATAGCACTTTCTGGCCCAGCAAGGAAAGCAATGGGAGGCTAGTACACCTAAGCTTCGGTGCTGCCATTGGTTCTTGTGGTTTTCCTATAACTGGACAACCTTTGGTGGTGCTATTTGAGGATCCAACCAGCCTCTGGGCTGATGACCTTACAGACAGACAATAATGTTACTGGCTTTACGTCCTATCAACTACTTTTACGATTTTTGGAGACGCCGAGGTGCTGGAATTTAATCCCGTAGTTCTTTTACGTGCCAAAAGACATGAGGCTGATGTATTTGAGCACCTTCAAATACCAGCGGATTGAGCCAGGATCAAACCTGGCAAGTTGGGATCAGAAGGCCAGTGCCTCAACCGTCTAAGCCACCCAGCCCAGCAGGGATATACAGAAAGCCTTTGATAATGTAAATTGGATTGTGCTGTTTGATATACACTGACTGACAGAGCAAATGCAACACCAAGGAGGAGTGGTCAGAACTTTATGCCAATTGCAGGGTAGACTGACGTCACTGAGGTATGCTCATGATGTGAAATGCGCCGCTGTGCTGCGCACGTAGCGAACAATAAATGGAACACGGCGTTGGCGAATGGCCCACTTCGTACCGTGATTTCTCAGCCGACAGTCATTGTAGAACATGCTGACGTGTGCCACAGGACACGTGTATAGCTAAGAATGCCAGGCCGCCGTCAACGAAGGCATTTCCAGCAGACAGAAGACTTTACGAGGGGTATGGTGATCGGGCTGAGAAGGGCAGGTTGGTCGCTTCGTCAAATCGCAGCCGATACCCATAGGGATGTGTCCACGGTGCAGCGCCTGTGGCGAACATGGTTGACGCAGGGACATGTGGCACGTGCGAGGAGTCCAGGCGCAGCCCGAGTGACGTCAGCACGCGAGGATCAGCGCATCCGCCGCCAAGCGGTGGCAGCCCTGCACGCCACGTCAACCGCCATTCTTCAGCATGTGTAAGACACCCTGGCTGTTCCAATATCGACCAGAACAATTTCCCGTCGATTGGTTGAAGGAGGCCTGCGCTCCTGGCGTCCGCTCAGAAGACTACCATTGACTCCACAGCATAGACGTGCACGCCTGGCATGGTGCCGGGCTAAAGCGACTTGGATGAGGGAATGGTGGAACGTCGTGTTCTTCGATGAGTCACGCTTCTGTTCTGTCAGTGATAGGCACCGCAGACGAGTGTGGCATCGGCGTGGAGAAAGGTCAAATCCGGCAGTAACTGTGGAGCGCCCTACCGCTAGACAACGCGGCATCATGGTTTGGGGCGCTATTGCGTATGATTCCACGTCACCTCTAGTGCGTATTCAAGGCACGTTAAATGCCCACCGCTACGTGCAGCATGTGCTGCGGCCGGTGGCACTCTCGTACCTTCAGGGGCTGCCCAATGCTCTGTTTCAGCAGGATAATGCCCGCCCACACACTGCTCGCATCTCCCAACAGGCTCTACGAGGTGTACAGATGCTTCCGTGGCCAGCGTACTCTCCAGATCTCTCACCAATCGAACACGTGTGGGATCTCATTGGACGCCGTTTGCAAACTCTGCCCCAGCCTCGTACGGACGACCAACTGTGGCAAATGGTTGACAGAGAATGGAGAACCATCCCTCAGGACACCATCCGCACTCTTATTGACTCTGTACCTCGACGTGTTTCTGCGTGCATCGCCGCTCGCGGTGGTCCTACATCGTACTGAGTCGATGCCGTGCGCATTGTGTAACCTGCATATCGGTTTGAAATAAACATCAATTATTCGTCCGTGCCGTCTCTGTTTTTTCCCCAACTTTCATCCCTTTCGAACCACTCCTTCTTGGTGTTGCATTTGCTCTGCCAGTCAGTGTATTAAGAAACGTGGAAGACTACAGGGACAGAAGAATATAATTTTTACACAATCAGACAGCATTGATAGGCAACCAAAGAGTGGAAGCTAAATTTGGAAAGGGTGCAAGACAAGGATGTGAATTATCACCATTAATATTTAACATCTATATAAAAGAAGCCATAAAGGAATGTTTAGCTACGAACGATCATGCCATACATCTTAACGGCAAACTGTACAGTACCATACGATTTGCAGATGATTGAGCACCAATAGCCGGCCCTGTGGTGTAGGGGTAGTGTGCCTGCCTCTTACCCGGAGACCCCGGGTTCAATTCCCGGCCAGGTCAGGGATTTTTACCTGGACCTGAGGGCTGGTTCGAGGTCCACTCAGCCTACGTGATTAGAATTGAGGAGCTATCTGACGGTGAGATAGCGGCCCCGGTCTAGAAAGCCAAGAATAACGGCTGAGGGGATTCGTCGTGCTGACCACACGACACCTCCGTAATCTACAGGCCTTCGGGCTGAGCAGCGGTCGCTTGGTAGGCCAAGGCCCTTCAAGGGCTGTAGTGCCAGGGGGTGTGGGGGAAGGGGTTCAGCACAAATAACTGAAAATGAAGAAGATATGGAAATGGCACTAAATCATACGAATGAACTGCTAAAAGAGAGAGCTGCGGCATAACAAGACGATCTGTACAAGGGATAAATACCAAATTGCCAATGTGCTGATGGATGGAGAAAAACTAGATCAAATGAAGGAATTCAAATATAATGTTATTGGTCTTAAGTCCCACTAACAACATTTACGGTTTTTGGAGACTCCGAGGTGCCGGAATTTAGTCCCACAGGAGTGCTCTCCCGTGCTATTAAATCTACCGACACAAGGCTGACATATTTGAGCACCTTCAAATACCACCGGATAGAGCCAGGATTGAACCTGCCAATCTGGAGATCAGAAGGCCAGCACCTCAACGATCTGAGCCATTCGGCCCAGCAAATTCAAATATCTAGGAAGTGTGATAACATCTCATGGACAATGTACGAGGGAAGTAAATGCCTGGATTGCACAGGTGAAGGAAACTTTCTAAAATAAGAAAAGAAGTCTGTACTAACAAGACCATTTGCATGAAGGTACGAAAACACTTTGTGAAAAGTTTTGTATGGAATGTTGTAAGCTATGCGTCAGAAACATTGAACTCGCAAAAAGCGGAAGTGGTGAAACTCAAGGCCTTTGAGATGTGGTGCTCTCGTTGACTCCAACGAATACCTTGGATTGATAGTCGCAAATGAGAACGTTCTCAAAAGAGCGAATGAGGCACAGACCTTGACTGAAACCCTAAATAAAAGAAAAAGCTTTATTTGCCACTTGCTCTGACTGGTGCACCACCCTGTGTGGAGGAAAAATTGTAGGCAGAAGGACCAAAGAAAGATCTAGAGTGCAATTTATAGACAAAATTAAAGGAAAGCAAACTTAATGCCATTTGAAGTTGCTAGCCAAAGAACTGAAATGCTAGAAAGACATGCGTATTACCCACCAACATTAGGATTAAGGAGAATAAGACAGCGACATGCTGGATTATTCAAGCTCTAACCCTTCTTGTCTTCAGACGGCAGTTTTCAGTATTGGAAAGAACGTGTTTGGTGCTGTTAACCCCTTGACGCCAACCTCCATACATCGCATAGCCTCCTTTTCTTCACATATTGCTGACCTTCATGCGTGGTATACACCCCTGTAGGCTAACTTCATTTTGTTCTAGAAGTTTCAAAGTTGAGATGGGAATGGTATATCCTTGAACGTGAAGATCACTGCCTTCCTTGTATGTATGAATCAGCCAAAATCAGTGTTTCTTTTTTTTTTTTTTTTTTTTCTTTCTAAAGAGTTCCCCCTTAAATTTCTGCTGCATTCTAGCGGATGTATGTTTGATAGTATAAATCACCATATTTTCACTGATATGAATGTTGATATCATAATCCGTTCTAAGCACTTTTAAGTAAATCAATCATTATCCTCGGATTCCCCATTCCCTACGGAATAACTCAGTCTTTGTTAAACTTTGTTTATCCAAATTCTGTAATTTTTGTGGGAATTATAGTAAAAGGGTGAAGATTATAATGTTGTGAAGGATCAAAATTCCATCCGGATGAGGGCTAGCTGATACTCTGCCCGGCAGTGGACTGTACTACTCTTGTTAAGTGCTGTACAATAGCTGCTCTGCTACACTCGCTAGACGCGGCAACACTGGTGCCATAAGAGCTACAATACACTCTGGACAGACAATAGTAAGAATTCCTAAAATTCTTTCAACACCTTGAAACCTCTTATGACTTAAGTACTTCACTCGCTATCACTTTGAAATACAATATTGATATTGCGTGGCGCACAAGCATGGCATGGTGCAGTTTGAATGAAAGAGAAGCAATTAAGTTTTAATCAATCAGACGATAACAACACTACACCAGATTGAATTGAGCAAAGCGAGAATGGATGCCTAACATAAGGAATGGGAGGGCACGGTGCACGTGACCATATACTGGATGACAAAACACTCCAGAGTATATGCCCTCTTTTTCATGAACTAATCGTCCCATTAACCTGGGATTTGTGTTAAATGAATGAACTATTGTTCCCGGTTCTTCTGCTCAAAGTTCCTCAGGCAACAATTATCCTAGTTTTCATTATATTGTGAAATGCAAATACATCACTTTCATTCTGTACAAAATGTGGAAGGTCTCTTCTCCATTAGTAGACTATAAAATAAATATAAAGTCAATTAATGTAAACTACATTCTTTTGAGTCTCTACCGTAAACATTTAAAAATAATCCGAGCTAAACTGTTCTAACAATGAATTTTTAAACAGATCGCTCCTTTTTCTTAGTGCTCTCATCTGAATCACCTCCATCAACACTCAAATGTTCCCTATTGCTGAGGGGTTCGTCTACTAGAGAACTTTGCAGAGAGCACAGTGTTACGAAGAAATGACGAAGGAAAATGAGGGACTTCTTTTCAAAGATATGAATAATTTAGTCATATCCTAAAATGAGAATACATAATAAAACTGGTTTTCAAAACAATGCTTAATTCATCTAATAATATTAAAACTGTACATGTAGAGAAAAAACCCAAAAACAGGTAACAGCACTGGTGACAAGCATTGGGAAATAAATCAGTAGCGGAGATTAAGAAGGGCGAGGAGGGGGCGGGGCAGTTTGTGGAGAAAATATTACATTTGTATTCCATTTTAGTTGGCTGAAACTAGGAATAATTTTTAAAAAAATCTATTTGTACAAGCCCTGTTTTCTTAGCAGCTAATTTTTTCCTTTATTTTCTTTAATTATTAACAAAATTATTAGCGGACATACGCACAAAATGTCGTTTGTCGCGGCTAATCGATTTGTATAGCGCCCAAGCAAGTAGTGGAGACTTTGTATGTGCTGAGGAAGGGTACCAGGGGTATTTATTTTTGCGAAGGCCATGACTGACCCGCTTGCTGCATGTTTTCGTCAGTCTGCAATTCTCTTTAGTGTGTTCTCAAATACAAAATTATTTTTAATTGTATAATCATGCTGTACTTCTATTTAATTGTAATACACGTGTAATATTGTTCCTTTGGTGAAAGTTTTATCGTATAGTATCAAAATCTCAAAAAACTTACTGTATTTAAGTTGGTAAACTGTCAACCTTTACCTCTTTACATAAAATAAATTTCATTGTAAAGTCCATATTGTCGTACGTATACTTTAAGGTTAAGTCAATATTCCACCTTTACAATACCAAAAGTTTATTGTCTAATTATTTAAACAACAAAATATGACAAGACATGTTTCGTCTAACTTGTAGACATCATCAGCTGTAAAATATTCAAGAAAAAGCACCAAAAAAAAAAAAAAAAAAAAAGAAAAGACAAGGACAGAATAACACATTGAAATAAATCGAGTTGCCGAAGACGTCAATTAAAATAGTGAGGCTGTTCTAGATTGTTCCGAGCACAAACATTCAAAAGTTGTTGATGAACAAACTTAAAATTATAAACATGAGATGATACAGTAATACTTGGTATTAAAATTCTTCTTGAGGGTGCTGTTGACATGCAGTATTCAGGTCCGTCGGTAAAATCATCTACATCCTACATCATCCTACAAACCTGACTACTTTTTTATTGTCTGCATATTTTTTGCCCCCTCACTTCTAATTCTCAATCTCCGGTACTGAAGTAAATAATGGTACAGCTGGTATTTGTTTTTGTGCAGCCAAAGTAGTATGTATTTCAAGATATTGAGATCATTATTAAATACATCTACAGAATTCAGTCTTCAAATACTTGCAGCTTAAATAGAGGGAAGAGAAGGGATTTTATCATCCACACTTCTTTCCCTTCAGTTTACCTTCATGTCAAACTGTTTAAAAGAAAAGTCAATTTGCTTCTTTTGCACAGGTTTTACTGTGCTACCAGAACTCATTTTGGTAACCAAGCTTGCCATGTTCCAGAAAGAGAAAAGCACAATGGTCTTCACGTGCTGGAATAGACGGCGATGCAGTGGTACCACGGGATTTCACGATCCCTACAAATGACATATGACCAGGGCCAGTTAGTTGTGTATAAACAGAGTCAATATGGGGTGATGGAAGGACTTAACAGACTGGGAAAAATGGGGGCAGAGTGGCCCAATTCATCGGTGTACCAACGTGGACTGTTCAACATGTCTATAAGGAATGGTGTACCATGCACGTGCTAGAAACATGGCATCAGAAACTTTGTCACGAGAGGAGGGACTGGAGGTCGTTCCCAACTAATTTCTGAACAAAAACTGAGAACGGAAAGACATGCAATGGAGTCTAGTACCACACAAGAGGCTACTGAGAGGGGAAACTTGTAGTGTGGTCTGACGATTTGGGATTCTGTCTTTCTTCTAATGATGTAACGTGTAGAATGCACCGAAGGCACATTGACAATTTTGATCTGCAGTGTGTGGTTCAAGCAGCAGGTAGGGCTGTGAAGGTGTGGGGGGCGTTTGGGGACGATTCACACTATGGGTACGGTCACAGTCCAGACGCATTACTGAACTGATTTGATGGTAACTGTACACACCAGTAGTCACGGTACGGTCACAGTACCAGCACGTGCAAGCAACGATCTTCTCAGAGAATACTTGACTGGAGCATGATCATACTGTTCCTTGACTGGACCAGCAATGTGAATTCACCAGGTGCAAGCATCGAGCATAGAGCACATAGTGACCTTGCTTTTCAGCCCCCAAATGACCTTCCGATCGAATGTGAGACACGCTGTAGTGTGGTATTACCTTGAAGTTCAGTAATGTTCTAGATTTTAAAAGAACACGTGGCATGTTTGAATCTGATTTGTGTGTTGGATGAAAATAGTGACACTTTATTTTTCCAATGTTAAACAGCTGTACAGTTAACTTGCAATTTTGAATTTGTTCCAGATAAAAATTAAATATAGATAATATAAATAAAATAATCACTCATTTAGGATTAATGAAAGTGTGAAATATTCTGTTATATCAAACACACAGCCAGTTTTTGCCTTGGAGTTCCGGTTTCTCTAAACGTTGAGTTTTCTTTCTGAAGTTCGGGAGCAATTTTTTTACAGTACGGTTTCAATGGTACCAAAGTTCATTCGAAAGTATTGTAAAAAAATACTTTCATCGTCCATCAAATGAGGAAAGAAGGTATAAAATTCCCCTTCACTTTTCCTATTAATTAAGCTCTGATCTATCCAACATGCTCTCGATTTATATTTTCACATTTATTCTTCTTTCTTCTTCCTCGTCGTCCAGCATAATCACAATTGCTATCTCGTAGAAAACTTGCCTGACATTATTAAAGCAATAGTTGCGTGATCTCAACCTGAGTGGTCAAGACCGGAGTTTGCCTTAAGGCTGCTCGTCCTAATGTGAATACCTGCAGTCTGTGACTGGACTGTAACCGCGGCGAGAGCATACCATAACCTTACCCATAGTATGGATCATCCCTTACCGTACCCGAGTTGGGACCGCTCATTTATGCGACTGAACGTGAACCAACACACAAGAACATTCTCTGTGATCAGGTGTTGCCATTTATACATCATCTTCATGCTAATCTATGCTGTGGACACTCCCATTTTCCTGTAGCAGCAAGAGATAGAAATCCACAAGCGAAAGAGTCAGTGATGAAGTTCTAATAAGGATGTGTCTATGCAAAAGGTAGCAAAACTATCTGCATATGATATTAATTTCATTTCTCCATATAGATGAGTCTACAATTCACAATATATAAGGCTGGGATGTTACCACCTACTCAATATATTATAATGTATGCAATACATGATAACGTACAATTAGGTGATAACATCCCATTCTTATATCTTGAGAACTATTTGTGTTGGCGATGAAACTAAAGACGGAGAATCTGCATAAGTTATAGGTGATACTTCCTCAATTCATGATGAAGAAGAAAACACATCGGATTTAAACACGTCACATTCACGGGATTTGAAAGATAAAACTGATCCTAGAAGGAGAAAGCCTAGTGATTTGCAAAGTGATGAATATGAAGGTGTATCTAGTGATATAGAGGAAACTGATCTCGGCAAAGATGATAGATACGGGAGCAGGAGTATGATGTTTCCTCAGATGAGGCAGACAAAGACTGACCACAACAAAATCAAACTCGCAGAATAATGAAAGAAGTACAATGGACATAGTCTGAAAACAGTGGTAGAGGAAGTGAGAAAGACTGAGAGGTGTAAGGGGATAAGAAAAACAATAAACCTGTGAATGGGGCACCTGCTGTCAACTTGGAAAATTGAGTGTCCACAGCATATACAGCATGAAGATGTTTTATAAAATGGCAGCACCTGATCACGGAGAATGTTTGTGTGCTTCGCATGAATGAGTGGGCCCAACTTGTAGTATGACAAACGCTACAACACCATCCACTCATTGGAAACTGAAGACGAACAAGAAGAAAGTGAGCTTCAATCTTCATAGCCATTACATTGATTGAAGTGTATTAAGCTTGCTGGGCAACAAATGAAGGCTTGCAACTTGCAAACAGAAGTATGGCAACCAAAACTGTTCCTTTTCTTCTTTACCAGAATAGACTGGTTTAAGCTGGCACACAAATTCCCTGTCTTTATTAGATCAACTGTCAAGATTAATCAGCAAAATGAAGGTAAACTCAGAACCAAAGTAATTTTTGGACAATAGGTGTATCAACAGCATAGATAGCATGATGTTGTATAAATGTCCACACGTGTGCTGGTTCATATTCGCAGCGGGCCCAACTCGTGGTACAATAGACGCCCCCCCAACCCCCACCATCACCATCCACTCGTTGCAAATAACAAATTTAACATTCAGTGGACTTCTTTCCAGTAGTACCTTGGACCAGCTCGGAGGAGACAACTTCAGGTTGGACCACATCAACAAAGGATGCTAACATATCACCATCAATTTCCATCTCGGACCCATTCACAGATGGACAGTCCTCTTTATTTAAAAGCTAGCCTCAGAATGAGCACAGCATCACTCTTGCCTTCTGTTATTGGTTCTGTGCTTATCTGGTTCTGTACACACTTCCTTTTCTGGATCATCACTTCTGTTTCGGTTGCGACTTTCTTCCCTCTCTGAAAAGTCTGTTTTCCTACAGTCGCCTACATTAACACCAACACCACTGTTTTCAGATTCGATCAAATTGATCTCCATGGTAGTTCTTGTGTCTGTGCACGTTAATCTCTAGCAACTTTGTTCTGCGATACATTATCCTCTTATTTTGCTAATTTTTCACCTTCCACCATCAATGGCTCACCCTTGCTTATCACCGCCATTATTTTCAGACTCGAACACGTATCTTTTTTTCAATTCTTTCAACATTTGATTTTTCCAGTTGCCCTCCCATTCACAGATTCATTACTTTGTTCATCCTCCTCCTCTTCATCTTTCTCACTTCCTTCACCACTGTTTTCAGACTCAACCAAACTAATCTCCATTGTGTATCTGATTTTTTTCTGCCCCATCTGAGGAAACAACATACTCCTGATCCCGTATCTCGTTATCTTTGCTGAGATCAATTTCCTCCGTATCACTAGCTTCACCTTCATATTCATCCCGTAGTAAATCACTAGGCTTTCTCATTTTAGTGTCCGTTTAAGCTTTCCAAACTGGTGAATGTGACACGATAAAATCTGATCTGTTTTCTTATTCATCTAGAATTGAGGAAGCACCGCTTATAACTGATACAGATTCTACGTCTTCAGTTTCATCGCCAATACAAATAGTCAATATTATCCATTATTCTGAGAGTTTGATTTTGTAGGATCCATCTTTTCAATATATTACAATACCATATTTATTGACTAACAATAATACAAGAATATATGTTTCGAGAATATGAAAAAATTCTCTTCAGCTCCTGGTTTAAAATCACTTAGGCATGTCTGACCTGTTAAAATACTATTACTAGTTTCTACCCACGAGAATTGGCCTCTACAGTCACTGGAAGTTTAAACACAAACTGCTGTGAATTGAAGTGAGCTATTAGCTAGGGAAGTGTTGACTGTTTTAAGAGGAAGTACAACTGGGCAACCATCTTCTATATAACACTAATCAGAGAAAAAATAAAAATCAAAGGGGTCTGACACTTTGAAAAATGAAAGTATCAGCCAAAGGAAGACAAGGACCACGAAGGGAGTGAAAATGAAAGACTCCCTAGACCTCGCAACGTAATACCGTGGGGGTCAGAAAAGAGCAAGGGTTGACCAATGTAGATCGGATAGGATAGATGAAAGTGAGGAGCCTGGCACAAATGGAAGCAATGCCAGGACTCAGCTAAGGGCCCTGTGGTTCAAGCCCCTGGTGCCCCATTCAATGGCCTCTAACGACAGGAAGGAGATACCGTGGGTGTTATTCTACCACAGGGGGATTGGCCAGGGAAACGGTAAACTCGGAAACTAGTAACTGCCGACGATGACTATTGGACAAAACTATATCCAATAAAATTCAAACATGAATTTGACATTCATATTGTGTCTAAAAACCTCATCACTTAAAATGCATGCGTAAGTCCATGTGTAGCATTGCAATGTTACTCAATGTTTCCAATGTATCTGGTATGTTACAATTGCTGTGTGCCTCACGTTATAAACACCCTTCACCTGTCTATTGTTATGCATCCAAGAAGTGCTTAAAGAAGATGCATATGCCCCTGAAAATTAAAATCCACAGCCTGTTTCCAGTCATTAGACCGGGTCAGGAATGGGATGAATGAAGCCCCCATCTAGCAGCGAGGATAGGAATTGTGCCAGCTGTTGAAGCCTGTCGTACTCCTCTGATTCACATGTCCCTGCTTTGTCAATATTAATCATGGTCAAAACGCATCCAAAAGGGAGATATTGACCATAGTATGCGATTAAGGTGAATAGTTTAGGGGGAGGGGCTCTTTTGCATAATAAGATAATCCAGTTCATACTCCACCTGAAAATTATACTATTTTCCAATTTGCCATTTATAATGCCAATGACAGCCATTTTAAAATTTGCTGCACGAGTATTTAGAGGAACGGCCAATGCCCACTTGCATGGAGTGCAGCAAACCACCTGTTTTTAGATATTTCTTGAGCTTACTTTTCAAATGTACCACTAATAAAATTATCCCGTTCTTACTCTAACAGAAAACTGTGTAATTTTTTCCAATTTGCTATTTTTAATATCGATGACAGCCATTTTTAAAACGTACTGCGCAAGTATTTAAAAGACAGCAAAGCACCTGGTTTTAGACATTTCTTGTCTGGACTTTTAGACGCAAACAGGTAAAAGGGCATCGAAGCGTGATTTGCATTATTCGTTGTGGAGATTCTTTTAATTTTTAGCAATTCAAATTTTAAATAATAGTATTTTAAAATTGTCTTTGCAATGTATATGAATGCTGAATCCAACGTTTTAATTTCAAAAAGATTGAATAAGAACTGTAAAAGTTTATCTGCAAAGTGAACACATACCGTGCTATTTTCTCACCTTCACATTTTAGTACTTCTTCCTGTGTACAAACAGCTCCTTGTGACAGTTTTCCTCATAACCAGTTGAGAATTTTTTACATGCTGTGCTAATGTTAGGATGAAAACTTGGTATCAGTTGTTTATATCCAGTGTTCCTGACAGCGAGTTTAGCATGCTTAATTAGGGTGGTGCTCTTTCTTTTGAGAAAAAAATGGGCTCATAAGATTTTGAAAAATATCGACATATTTTTAACAAAATACAGAGGAATCTATGTTCTTATATCCATCAAGTACATTCCTACATGACTTCTTGCTTGTTGTTTAAAGGGGCCTACCATCAAGGTCATCGGCCCCCTACATGACTTGAATGAATGAAATTCAGTATACAGCTTACCAGTAAGTATTTATACCTGTGACCTAAATTGCATTATACTTTTTTTTTTTTTGCTAGTTGCTTTACGTCGCACCAACACAGATATGTCTTATGGCGACGATAGGACAAGGAAGGGCTAGGAGTGGGAAGGAAGCGACCGTGGCCTTAATTAAGGTACAGCCCCAGCATTTGCCTGGTGTGAAAATGGGAAACCACGGAAAACCATTTTCAGGGCTGCCTACAGTGGGGTACGAACCAATTGCATTATACTAGCTTAAAAATTGTAGAAGCTTGAAATTTCAGTCATACCTCCCGTTAAATGAACAAATGGCAGAAGAAAACCTGTTATTTAAATTGGCAATTCAAAGAAAAAAGGAAAAGGAAGGATGAGAATTCGGTACGGCTACCCCACTCCAGCGCTATATCCTCTTCCTATTCGCTCCCTCCCAATGTTCATCCTGCTTGTCCAGGTGCTCAACAGTCTGATGTCTCAGTTGAAATAGTAAACACATTCCGTGGGCCTCTGCATTCAATACAAGTTGCGCTCATTTTACGCTTCAGGTTCTTATGCTGTTGCAAGTTACAGTAAGGCAATTATATTAGTTTATTTTTTCATTCTTATAGAAAAGGAGCTTTCAATTTTACCCTGCAGACTAATTACTTACTACAGTAAATATCTTCCTGTTTGGATGAGTTTTGGCTATGATTAATGTTGACAAAGCAGGGGCATATGTATAATTTTTCAACACTTCTCAGATACATTTGAAACATGGACTAACAGTGCAATATTACACGTGGACTTTTAGATGCATTTTAAGGGGATTTATGAAAAACATTTCATTTGTGGATCAAATAACAGTTTTTTGTTTTATTCGTAAAAATATAGTCCATTCCTTCCTTTATCAGATAATGGTATCAATCAAGTCACTCTGCCATTTTTAAAGCCCTTGGTGACCATTTTGAAAGGAAGCGCTAAGCTGCTATGTATGCAAAGGACTAAGACACACTCTGAAGCAGCACAATATGTAATGATCTCGTGGCTCATGGCAGAAAGAGAAGCCGTGATCCAAGAGAAAATGAGAAGACATCAGAAGTATCAGAAAATATCCAAGGGAGAAAGAATTAGGCCTGAAGGGGAGACATATGGTGCAGGGCAGTTCTGAAATGAGTATAGTAAAACCTCGTTAAGACGTTTCTGCAGGGGACAAGGAAAAAGAACGTGTTAAGCGAGAAAACTTACTACTGAATACACATACAAACTATCCAACTGGGATATGGAAACACTAGATATGATTTTTCCGACATACGGGTATTTTGTGTCATATCCACAAGTACAGTGAAACTCTATGAGAAGAGAGTATTAAAAGAGGTGAAAAAAAATGAGAGAACAAATATGAAAACTTATTCCGCTGGAGCTTATAACAATAGTGCACTGAAAAGTGTTAAAAACATCAAGCAACAAGTATAAAAACATTTGAATGGGGCCCATAAAAATATTGAAATATTATTGCAGATCACACTCTCTCTAAAACAAATGTTAGAGAAAGCCTTCTATTTTGGACCAGCGGGTTATTACACATTTTTCTGGTCACACACTCAGACCATGAATTGGAGGTTATACACGGTCGTGTGCGAGACTGCAACAGAATGACATTGGCTGCCATTTTGAATCAAACTAAACTTCAACCGGCCAAGATTGATTCGAGTGATTGAGTCGAAACTGGAAGGTGAGAGTTTCAATATTCACGCCCACTTGGCGCACTTAAAGATGTAGATGCCAGTCGACTCGCCGATAGGCTTTAATTTTGTCTTCATTAGTACGGAATTTCACGACCTTTTCCGTATCCATAATTAGGCTATCACAAGACATGTGCACCACGCTGGTCAACTTCACACAATTATGGATTATGTTCCAGGTGACAAATATTTGCTACCTGTCACTGTACAACTAAACACGAAATACACTTCTAACTCCTGAATGGAATACGAAATACAAGCACAAACATGCTCATTGTGTTATTCTGCAGTTTCATTGCTAACCGGCAAGCAAAACTGAGCTCCCCAAGGTGCAATTTATTCTGTGAAGTTCAAGAATTCAAGGCCTTTTCCAGTTATCACGCAACTGCAGCGAGGGCTCTTAACTGAGTTGGAAATCGCGTTCCTTCCACAAGGGTTGACAACATTTTCAAGGCTATGAAAAGAGACTAGAACCCCCAGACAATACTTAGAAATGACAGTACCTGGAAGGAGACCTGTTGGACGTCCCAGAAGAAGGTGGCTGCACCAAATAAATGCAGACCTTATTGAGAAAGGAACAACACTGCAGAATGTGAAAGGAGAGGAACTCTATAATGACAGGAATCGATGGAGGCATATTGTCCACAAAAGTCCTACCCAGCCCGCTGGAAGGATACCCAGATGATGATGATGATGATGATGATGAGGGCTAGAAAAAATGTGATCGTACTAAGCGGTAATAGCAAAATTTGTGATGTGATAAGTGAGGTATTTTTATATAGATTTAATATGATGAGAATCGGGACTTCGAATTTACGACGTGCTAAGCGGGAATACGTGTTAATGAGGAAGGTACTAACGAGGTTTCATTATTCTTTGCTTTTTTCTCTCTTAGCAATTTTTCAATATTTTGCTCTGTACAAGGTGCAATTCTTATCAGAATTTGTTTGAACTTTGTGATGGGTTTTAAAATACGGCACTTTAAATTTTAATGTTCAGTGTTGGATTAATATTGAATAAAAAAAAAAATTGAAACAAACTTTCGAACATTTCTGGACAGAATAGTAAAACCCATTACAATAGGTAAATGTCAACAAAATTTCAGCTTGATACAATGAAAACTGTTACACACAGGACTACTTTTTAAGTATAAAAAATTGAGTAACATTTGAACCAATACAGCTACACACCTCTAATTTGGTAAAAATCGGATAAAAACTGTAGAAGTTTAAAAATTCAGTCCTAACTCCCCTTAAGTGATGAGGATTTTAGACACAATATGACTGTCAAATTCATTTTTAAATTTTATTGGATTCAGCTGGGTAGATAATTTTATGTTAGATGGTTATATAGTATAACCCCGATTTTGCATGACCTTCATTTAACGTAAACCCACATTTAACGAAAGAAATTTCCAGTCCCGAAAATTATTCTGTAAGAGCAATGCAATTTTATATTTGATTTAATGTCATTCACAACAGAGCAAAACCCGCATTTAGCGTTAAAGAAATGTTAAAATTCTCAAGTACTTATTTCTGTTAGTTTTGGTTATGGGACATTAAGAACCTATGATAAAGACGTCATAAGCTTACTGGGGATGATTCAATGCAGAAGAGGAATTTAGAGCGAAGGCACTTAGGGCTAAAGCGAGATGTCTGACTCCAATACACGCCCGACAGCGGCCGCTGTAGCAGAAGAGAACCCCCATTTTAATGAATGTTATTATAACCTTCGAAAATTCCTATATTAATCTGTGCAATATCCTTCGGCTACAATGAGAACAGTTTTACTGATTCATCCATTACTACGGGCGAATTCGGGCATGTTAGTCTTTATCCATTATCAATGTTCATACACTCTACTCCAGAGTTTATATCGAATGCGATCGATCATCTTCCGTATTGATTCCTCGCTATGCGCGAGCAAGTCAATTTTGAGCTAGCCTGAGGTCTCCGTCCTCACATTCACAAGATCACAACTCCGACTCGTGTAAATGAACATCAGGATAATAAGTTTTCACAATAAGTGCAATGTCAGCGGTTAAGTCCTTAGAAATAAAGGCTGAAGTAAACAATTGCTTAATTTTAATACTATGCACTGAAATAAAATAAGAATGTGATACTTCTCCTTCTCAAGATACAGCGGTGTGCATAACTAATTCAAGAGGCTAGGTTGTGTATTTTCAAGTCTTGTTAAATTTCAGAAGGCTGATCCGTGTAAATTTATAGTGAAAATATTGTTCTACAGGGAGCTTAAAATATGTTTTTATAATACGTGCGCGGTAAACTTAAGTTAGATGATGCCGTTTGAAGTAAGAAAATGGAAATATTTGCCACAAGTCTCTGGAGTGATGGTATTACAATTTTTCAGACAGAAACTGAATATGCGTGTTCAGATTATTTCTATTCGTGCTAACGAGTAAGCCGCTGTTTGGAAAACATCTGCGAAAATGTTTAAACAAACCGATTGCTGTTTCATACCCATTTTAATGTGTTTTTGTGCGAGTTTGGTATCTTTCCCGACTTTTATGGAAAATAATGTGTAACGTTATAAGAAGAACCTTAAACCGAAGCGGGTTTGCATTCACCGACAAAAATCTGTCAAAATGAAACCCAAACTGTAACTACAGTATATGTTAACACAAGCAAAGATCTCTGGAAAAGGTGTGCTTTCTACTGAAACCTCGATTTAAGGTAAACCCCCATTTAAGGTTTAAAAAAATCACACCCCTGTAAAAACATTAAATAGGGATTCTACTGTGTTATTTTAACATTTCACATGTTCCTAAGTGAAACCAGGAGCTGTAGAGGAGAATTTTTTCATATTTTCGAAACACGTACTCGTGTATTAATATGTGTTAGACAATTTATTGACAAGGTAGATCCATTAAAGCATAGTATTCATTACAGTCAATACAGACCAATATTGGCCATTATGGCCAAAATTATAGAATACAAATAGTTCTGCTACCTTTGTTGGTTTGCACAGATACTGCCTTATTAGCGCACCTTTTGCAAATAATTTCATCACTCGCTCTTTGATTTCTGTCTCTTCTGGAAAATAGGAGTGTCCACAGCATAGATAGCAAAGATGATGTTGCATAAATGGCAAAACCTGATCACCGAGAATGCTCTTGAGTGTTGGTTCATGTTCACAGTCCCAACTCGAGGCATGATAAACGCCTCTCCCTCCCACCATCACCATCCACTCGGAGACAACAAATTTAACTCTCAGTGATCTTCTCTCCAGTAGTACTTTGGACCACCTCGGAGGAGACAACTTCAGGTTTGACCACATCAACAAAGGATGCTAACATATCATCATCATCAATTTCCATCTCGCTGGATCCTTTCACAGAGGGACAGTCCTCTTTATTTAAAATGCTAGCCTCTGAAGCAGTCTGCACAGCATCACTCTTGCCTTCTGTTACTGGTGTCTCTTTCTGCATATCTGGTTCTGTACACTCTTCCTTTTCTGCATCATTCTCTCTTCTAACCGTTTCCTTACAACTTTCTTCCCTTTCTGAAACATCTGTTTTCCCAGAGTCGCCTACATTGCCACTGCCACTGTTTTCAGACTCAACTAAATTAATCTCCACGGTACATTTTTCAGTACTTTTTGTGTCTGACTGTTCAAGCTGATCTGTAGCAACTTCATTCTGCGATACATTATCCTCTTCTTTTGCTAAATCTTCACTTTCCACAATCAATGGCTCACCCTTGCTACTGCTACCACTATTTTCGGACTCTACCGAAGTAATGTCTACAGTATCTTTGTCAATTCTCTCCAAATTTGATTTTGCAGGTTGTTCTCCAGGTGTCCCAGTCATAGATTCATTATTTTCTTCATACTCCTCTACCTCCTCCTCATCATTCTCCTCTTCCTCCTCCTCCTTATCGTCCTCACTTGTTCCACCACTGTTTTCAGACTCAACCAAATTAATCTCCAATGTTGTACTTTCGTCATTCTGAGAGCTTGATTTTGTGGGCTGGTTTTTGTCTGCTTCGTCCGACGAAACATCATCATACTCCTCCTCCCCTATCTCATCATCTTTACTGAGATCAATTTCCTCTATATCACTAGCTTCAACTGACGTAGATTCTCCGTCTTCAGTTTCATCGCCGATACAAATAGTTTCACTGCCCTTGCTGGTTTGCCTAGATAGTTCCTTATTAGTGTGCCTTTTGCAACGAATTTCATCACGGACTCTTTCACTTCTGGATCTCTCTCTCTTGCCACTACTGTCTGCATCGTCCGAGCCAAGGTCTATGATCCCGTGTTGTGAATCGTCTGTAGAAACATCCCCTGAACCACCATCAACTCTTTCCTGGCTTGTAACGTGTTGTTCTTGAAGCTCATACTCAAAACTTTCAACCAACTCAACTATACGCACTGGTGAAACCTCCCTGTTGCCCATGGTGGATGGTTTCGTATCTACTCTGTATCTGCACGTTTTTCCTTTTCCTTGATGGACAGTAATGGTTCTGTAAGTAGATTCCTCTTCTTCACCATCATCATTATCGTCTACCTCTTCCACAAAGTATTCACCTTCCTCGAACATTTCTGGTGACGGCCCTGTCCTCACAGTATCACTCATTCTCCTTTCAGTGCCAACTGTTTTCCCTATTCGAAACACTTCCCTCACATCATCTGAATTTGAAGAAGAACCATCACCCGAATCAACTGTTATTTCCTGATCCCTTCCACCTCTACGATTATTCTTGCTGGATGGTACTTCCCTGTTCTCTGCCTTTCTTCTTTTATTGAGCTCCCTATTATCTGGAGATCTATTCCTCTTCCTATTTTCTTGTTCCCTAATGGCCTGAGTCTTGCTCTGCTCCTCCGCAGCGGTGGCCTCCTCCTCACCACCACTTTCCACGGCAGAGCTGTCCTCTTGCAGGCACACATCACCATTCTGCATGCAAGAAATGTTCTGGGTAGACGCAGCTACCGACTCCTCCATTTCTTCAACTGACTTCGGGAAATCCAGTGATGGACAAGTAGGGTGAACGAGACTTCTAATGCTGCTCAGAGCACTGGTACAGAAAGCCGCCACCTGAAAAATTAAGAGAAACCACCATCATGAAACAGTAATGCAGCAATGCCATATACGTACATTTTGTTTCTAGGAAGAATCTTAAACCTGGAACTGTACACCTATGTTTCAGGGACAGTAACCATACATTGGGATACTCTACAGAAGAAACATTTTACACATTCTGGCTTAAGATTCATTTTAAAATCTCATGGAATCTGTGAAATTGATTATTTTCAATACCCGAATATATATTTGCAAACTAGAACAGCACTGTAATTGCTGGCAATGAAATAAAATAAAAAGGTCACATTAAAAAATCTAGTTTAGTTTTTAATGTTATTATTGATGCTTTCACAGCCAGTACTTGTAGACATGATATGGGCTTTTAGGCTTATGCCAAATCAAGAAAACAAGGTGAAACTATTTAAGTTTCGCAGAGAACTTCTCTGTCTTCAGAAGAAAATCTTGACTGTTCACGAGGAAGAGTGCTACAAAATGAGGGTTTGAATTTAAGAATGCTTCACTGTTGGAACTGTAGAGGTACGCTCATTCATCACCAGGTGGCTCACTGTATGTTGGCACACCACTCCCAAGCGGGAGCTAATGACAAGATTTTTTCTTTTTACAATATGCTTCGCGACACGCCGTTTTTCCAATATGATTTCGGTAAGGCAGTGTCCTGTCCAATCTCACACCTAAGTACTTAGGACAGCTATTGTACTCTAGATATAGATTCCTAAACTTCACTCTAGGATGATAGTTTGCTTATTGGTGACTAAGGTGAAATGTGGCAACCTCAGATTTTGAGGCACTTGGCTGGAGCCGCCAGATTCTGAAGTACTCATCCATCTTCCCAAGATCTGCATTTAATACTGTATATCCTCAGCTTCATCAAAGGTGGTAGCTTGAACTGTAAGATTTACATCGTATGCATAGATGAATTTGCGAGACAGAGTTTCAGGTAGAAAATGGGAAACCACGGAAAACCATCTTCAGGGCTGCAGAGAGTGGGGTTTGAACCCACTAGATGCAAGCTCACAGCTTCGCGGCCCTAACTGCATGGCCAACTCTCCCGGTATTAAAATAATTTATTCAGGAAAATAAAAGTTGGAATATTTGATTATTCCTATTACCACATGCTTACAAATGGAGTAAATGAACACTGAAGGGCACACACATAATACAACAAGAAACGCATTTTGTTTGTTCCAGAAATATCTGCAGGGGTGTCAAAAATCCAAAATTCTAAAACTCTAGCATATTGAAGAAATACACCAACAATGGCAATCATGCAAGTAAACACAATTAAATGATGACAGTGAATATAAACAGCCGTATAGCTAATGAATGGCGAGTCAAGTGGCGACCTCTCGGACTTTGTGGACAGTGATTCCAAACTTGGTGACTAATCAAGTGCCGATTTTGCCCGCGGAATGTGACTGTACATAACCAAGCAAGTGATATAACTGATAGTGACTGGGAGGAGAGTAATGTTGACCAGGATAATCCTGTACAAGCTCCGCAACAATTCTGTTCATATGAATATCTTGGAATGCTGCATGAATGACGAATGGGACTGCAACCAGACAATCTAAGCTTGCACTGAGCAAGCCAGGGGTGTTTTGATCAAAATGAAGAATCTGTTGCCACCGAGATCTTAGCCTGAGAACGAGCTACGTGCACTCAAGTGTTAAATACTTTCCACAGGGTGGACGTTAACTAAACCCTTGGAGAAGATATTGGAGGCATTTAATAATGTAGCTATATCGTCACATGCTTTGTATGACATGGACCAACGGGGTGAGAAACACCGAGGTACTGGGTAAAGAGATGGGAGGTGCTCTACAATATCAAGTGATAGAAACTCCAAATATTCTGGCCACATGACTCAAACAACAAGTACTGCCTCCAGCAGCTAATCACAGAAGGCAAGATCAAAGGACGGCACAGATCAGGGAGGAGGAAGATCTCCTGGCTCAAGAATTTGCAGGAATGGTTTGAATGTGACTGTCTGTTTCAACCGGTAGCCTCGAAAGAAAGGATTGCATCGATGATCTCCAATCTCGAGATGGCACATAAAGAAAAAATTATAAAACGGAAAGAACACAAAAGTTACTTTAAAAAAATGAAAGATACGAGGTATGTTCTTTTAAGTAAGGGCCGTTTGTAAAAATAATGCTGCAGTTAATGTGCACGCTCAACAAGCGCCCGCACTACCTCCTGGCATCCTTTGCGAAGAAGCAGGTGTCAGTTATAGCTGTGCAGCTAGCCTGTACGCTGAACTGTGCATCTTTAAAGTGGCCGTGAAAATGTTCATGGTGAAGAACGCTCAGGTCAATCATCTTGATCACAGAAGATTTGGTGACTGCAATTGACAAGAAAATTCATGAGGACAGATGATCAACGCAGAGGCTTATTGCTCAACCTTGACCAAACTCTGACATTCGGATCAGAACAAAAGGGAATTTTGCTTCTTCACGATAACGCAAGGCCTCAATCTGCTGCCCAGACTTTGGAAATTGATTGACTCACTTCAGGTGAGAAGTTTTCGATCACCCACCATACAGCCCTGGCCTTGCTCCAAGCGATTTCTACCTTGTTTGGCAGCTGAAACGTCATCTTGGTGGGAAATGCTTCAACAACGAAGAAGTGAAAACGGCTGTGAACTCTTGGCTGTCAGAGCAGGTGGCAGGCTTCTTTGAAGAGAGATTTCAAAACTTACTTTTAAGGTCTGACAAGTGCCTAAATAAACAAGGCAACTATGTAGAAAAATAAAGAAATGTAAAACCTAAAAATGTTATTTTTATTTTTTAAAAAACTGCCCTTAATTAAAAAAAAGCAGCCTTCGTAGTATGTAATAATTAAACAAGAGAAAGGGGGGAGGGGAAGAAGAAAAAAAACACCATAAAATATGTATGTCATTGTTGTGTTCCAATTACTGTATGTTACTTTAAGATACCTCAATTTTCAACTTACGAGTAGATTGGAATCCGTTTGACCAGTAGCTAGAACACGCAGAGCGTACTGTGTGGGGGCAGCCCAGCTGGGGTGAGACTCTAGGGTGAGAGTGACCAGCAGGCTGTACAATTCCAGGCGACAAACGGGCACACTGTATGGCGGAGGATACTCCGTGGGTCCCGATGCCTGCTGCACGTCTAGCAGAAGCAGGAGGACAGTCTCTTGTAAAGACTAGAAAAAAATGAAGGACACAACATTACACAAAAATAGAACCATTAAAAAATCTACCTAGAAATTTTGTTAACGTGACCTACATCTTATAGGAAGTTCATTTAGCAAAAAGTAGCTGAGATTTTTAACTTGAAGGTTCCAAAATCGAAACTTGAAAATGTATGAAAGCAGTGAGTTAGCAGCAGTTGGATATCTCTGAAGAGTTTCAGATACTCTAGTGAATGGTGGGACACATGCCTCACCACAGCATACGTGCATGTGTTCAGCCAATAATAATGGCTGCCCAAATGTAACTTTAATGTCTCTTGCAGATACACTGTTTTTCAAGATTCTAGTTTCAATTTCAGAGCCTTACTGATAAAACTTGCAGCTAATTTGCGGTAAATGCTCACGTACGAAAGGTAGCAACAGTGAAATAGATACAGTGGAACCTCAATTATACATTCCCAGAAACTAAGTTTTCCCCTGTTACTCGTTCAAATCATGTGATCCCAAGAGAATCCTAATGAATCATGTTGTAAAAATGTCCATTCCTGGAAGAAACAATTTCCCGGATGAACTGTCCAGAAAGTTCAGTTCCATCAACACTAAATCTCACGAAAGGACGGCGTGGTGAACTAGCTTGCTTCTTTTCATTTTTTATAAGTTGCTTTACGTCGCACTGACACAGATAGGTCTTATGGCGATGATGGGACAGGAAAGAGTTAGGAGTAGGAAGGAACCGGCCGTGGCCTTAATTAAAGTACAGCCCCAGCATTTGCCTGGTGTGAAAATGGGAAACCACAGAAAACCATCTTTAGGGCTGCCGAGAGTGGGGTTTGAACCCACTATCTCCCGAATACTGGATACTGGCCACACTTAAGCGACTGCAGCTATCGAGCTCGGTGGTGAACTAGCATAAGGAACCATCTCAGCATCGCATTCGGCTGGTAATGTTTAGGGAATCCTTCAGAAATCATAAAGCAGAGAGTAGCCCATAACAATTGGAAGGATGCAGAGCGCATTATGACAGCTCTACTTGAGGACTGAATGAGTTTCATCACATGTTCGTACTAGTAATGCATCTATATTATGTCCAGGTTTATTTATTTATTTATTTATTTTACTTTTTTTGATTGTATCTCTGAGCAGGTTTTCGGCACTTCCCTCAGGGTATTATGTAGTCACTGGGCTTTCAGACAGCAACTGAAATTGTTCCTTAACATAAATTAGTATTTTAATATGAACGGATACAATTATGTTCGAGACCAGAACAGATGTTGCACCTTACACTAAGCCATGGGAGATCTTGGGATTGCCTATTAGTTTTGGCCAAGACGGGGAATTTTACGCGTACATTTTTGTGTTAAAATGGTATTATAAAAACCGGTTCTTTTATATGCACAGCGTAACATTTAAAAAGTTTGTAATCAATTTCCCACTCATACTGGCTTGTGCAGAGTGCGCGCTTTCCACAATGTATTATTGTTATTACTGGGGAACAGGGTGGTATAGTGGCTTACTTGCTTGCCTGTCATCCCGGCGACAGTGGTTAGATTTCTGGTGTTGCTGAGGTGGTATTTTCAGTTGAAAACCCCATGGTGTCAGGAAGGGCATGTAACCTTAAATAACTGGCCACAATTCTTTCAAGCCCCAGTGCATGCAGAGACCCTAAGCAAGTGGGATGAACTGTGGAGTGTTGTCAGTGTTCTCCCTAGGACCCTTCCAACAGGCAAACTGCCCTGCCGTTTTCGCAGACCGCCCAGCTATCATAACCTAGTATGTGCTAGTTCTTTCTTAATCTGTTTATATTCCAGGATTGATTTTCCCCTCGGACTCGGCGAGGGATCCCACCTCCACTGCCTCAAGGGCAGTGTCCTGGAGTGCGAGACTTCGGGTCGGGGATACAACTGACGAAGAGGATCAGTACCTCGCCCAAGCAGCCTCACCTGCTATGCTGAACAGGAAGAGGAAAGGAAGCGGCCGTGAGCTTAAGTTAGGTATCATCCCGGCATTTGCCTGGAGGAGAAGTATTCGACCCCCCCCCCCGCCCCTCAGTCGACCTCCCGAGGCTGAGTGGACCCCGTTCTAGCCCTCATATCATTTTTCAAATTTCGCAGCAGAACCAGGAATCCAACCCAGGCCTCTGAGGGTGGCAGCTAATCATGCCAACCACTACACCACAGAGGCAGACACTATGTGCTAGTTACATAATGTTAATACATTGGAGTCACTGGGTGTTCCAAATTGAAATGTAAGTACTGTAAAACTGTTTATCCAAATGATACATCTTCACTTTTGTCAGCATAACTACAACAATTACATCGAAGCTGAAATATTCAGCTTGACTATCGTGCAGTGTTGTGCGCGAGCAGTGCCTTGCATTAGTGTGGATTAGCGTGCGAGCGCTCAATTCCGCATAATGTCGCGAACTTGTAGGGCACTCCACAGCAACAGAGTGGTAAGCCCTAGTGTTTCATTATTATGAATGAGCAGTAGAACACAAGAAGTTCAAAAATACTCAGTTATGTCTTGTTAGTGGTAACACTAAATTAGATCAATTTTGCAGTTAATGTTTACCTGTCTGATATTGTTAATGTCCTGAGGGGAGTAAATTAAAATTGTAGGTATTTATGTTTTATGTAGTATTCCCCAACCGGCTACTCATTCCTGCCACCCAGCTGACAAACATTTCTGGGGAAAACACTGATTATTATTCATCATCATTGTTTGTTTACAGTTCCAGTTTCCCCTGTACGATTGATAAGCCTCTTCCACTCTCCTTTAATCATGTATGTCTTGTTCTCCATGGCATCAGCTAGTGACCTTCCTTGATTGCAATACTGGTCTTGATCACATCTATCCAACAGGTTCTAGGTCTTCCAACCCTCAGTTTTCCATCTACCTCCCTTTCCAGCTGTATTTGTGCCGTCTTTGTAGGTTCCATTCTCTTCACGTGTCCGAACCACTGCAGGCGTGGCGTTCTGACTGTCTAGCAGACACGACTTAATCCCAGCTTCTCTCCTCACCACTTCATTTCTTAAGTTATCCATCTTAGTTTTCTGGATGGTGGACCACAGGAATTTCATCTCTGATGCCTTTAGTCTTGATGAATCTCTCTTTGTAGGGGTGCATGTTTCAATACTGTAAGTCAAGATGGGTATGAAGTAACTGTTGAACATGGTTAGTTTTGCTTTCTTTGGGATCTTTTCATCCCAGAGGAGGGCTCTTACTTGTTGGTAGAAGATGAAACACTTCTGCACCTGTTGGAGATTTCTTTGATGGCTACGTTATCCTTTAAAACTATCCTACCCAGGTATGGGAAATTGTCTACACTCTTCAGTTATTATTATTTGGCATCCAGCAACAAGCATTTGTTATTATTGGTATAATGTCAATATACTCGTACTTCAGAGGTACGAAAGTAAAAACTGGATTGAGGGGGTACATCAACCAAAAAGTTAGAATAACACTGTGCTACACTATTATTCTACAAAAGCTCTAAATAAAGAGAAAATAGAGAAAAAGTGATTGGATAGACAGCGAGCAAGAAGTATCTGTATTCTTTACCTTGTGCAACGAAGGCTGAATGAAGAGCCCGCCAGCTTTTATGATCCACTGCAATGCGCGCAAGGCAGCCCGACACAGTTCACGGTTTGCCGTACGATCCACCAGGCGGCTCCGACCAGATGCAGTGTCTGAATCGCAAGCGTCACAATCAACGGCTGACTGCGAGTTCTGCTTCTTGTTCATCATCTTGCGCTGCTGTTTACTGAGGTGTTTGCCAGGTGTTTTGTGTACCTAAAAGCAAATAAAATAAAACTTAACAATCGTTCAAAAAATTAGTTCCCATAAGGAAACAATGATTTGATTTACAGTAGAAGTCTGCTGTAGTTAGAGCCCTGTTTTAAAGAGTTTTTCTTTTTTATGTCCCTTGTAAGGCTCTGTGGCTAAATGGTTAGCATGTTGGCCTTTGGTCACAGGGGTCTCGGGTTCGATTCCCAGCAGAATCGGGAATTTTAACCATCATTGGTTAATTTCGCCGGCACAAGGGCTGGGTGTATGTGTTATTCATCCTCATCACAACGTGCAGGTCGCCTTCGGGCGTCAAATCAAAAGACCTGCAGCTTGCGAGCCAAACATGTCCTCCGACACTCCTGGCCCTAGAAGCCTTTCACCATTTCATTTTTATATCCCTTGAAAATTCCTATATTAACCCTAAAACTGGCACTTCAATCATTTTCTGGTCATCATCTCTGATAAAGTTTCTTTCCGAATTGCCCAACAGCTTTTCATTTGTTCTGATCCCTTGTCGTTCCTCATCTGTAAAGTTTTTTTTCATTGTATGTCGTTTGTCTACTTTTGGTTAAAAAACTTATTTTTATGCTTTTCAACTTCTTTAAATTTCCTGTCTCGTTTTGCAAATTGCCCAGAGTTATTTCTAGTTCTTCCACATCCTCTAATTTCCTTAATCCATCGTACTTGTTGCTTCAGATTCCAGAGTTTCTCTGTAATTTTTCTTGGTAATCTGGTTTCTGGCATCCTAAATTAAATCAAAACAGATTTGAAATGGGCAGGAATAACACCAGCAGATCTTCAGATCCAAAATTTACAAATGGCAAGTTCACCAAGAGGAAAGACCAAGGAAGAAGACTCCACAACCTGGTCTGAAGACCAAAAGCCCACAGTAAAAGAATGAAAGAAATATGGGCACAAAGGAAGACAAATGCAGAGATACCAACTTTCAAAAAAGGCAATTCTTAATGCAGCCGTTACGGCACCGGGAGGGGGTAGACTTTTTTTCTTCTGACATCTTACTGACATGTCATTGAAAAATCAATGAACAACATACAATTCAACCAGATTTATTTATTTACTTGTGTCAGAAGCATACTTAATCATACAGTTAAAAATAAAGTAATAATTAAACTATTTACAAAAATTAAGAGACAAAGGAAATTGACCAAATTTACTGTACATCTAGATGGTGTTTTTCCAAAACTGAGCCACACCTAGGGCGTTGTCATCAGCAAGCATTAAATCTTGCTCTGAGCATGAAAATGGGCAGAGAGGACATTGATACATATGGCTCACTGTTTGTTCTTCACCACAGTCGCACTTGCTGTCCTCTGATGTGAAGCCCCATAACTTAAGTGAGGACTTAGCACTGCCGACACCAGTTCTTAATCGGTTAAGGGACCTCCAAACACTCCAGTCTTCATTGTAGCCAGCCGGAAGTTGTCCATTCTTGTTGCTTAGATTTCCACAAGGAAAGTCTTGCCTTATCTGGTGGTCCTTTCAAGGGCTTTGATGTCTGGAGGAAACTTTTCCTGGATTTCAGTCTAGATTGAGATTGTTGGTGACTAGCATGTAAAGAGTGTATGATGCTTACCAGCTAAAGTAACAGGTGATCTGCTGTACATATCTGAGTGGAGGTTGAAGGATCATTTCTTTTGTTGAGTACTGTAGTTGCTCTCTTAGCAGCTTGTACTTCCTGTTTGGTAAACATACACTGGGTGACATGCTTTTTCTTTTGATATCATGTGCATCCTCTGCACTAACAGAGCACTTAACAGTTCGGAGTTCATATCAGCACAGAATTTAGTCTTGTTCTTCCTCTTAGTTAAATTAATAAACTTCATACACTTAGATTTAACAATCAACAAAAAATCGTACTTTGTGGTGTGATTTGTAAAGGCATAATTATTATGATTGAATCGTAATAGTTGGTATCTCTGCAAATGCACACCTCTAAGTACTTAGTGTAAGAGAAGGCCTAATGGCCTTAACTACGCCAATAAAGACATTTATCTATCTATCTATCTATCTACTTTGAGTAGTCCTAATGGGCTTATTCGCATATACAGTGAAACTCTGTTAAGAAGTTTTTCAAGGGACTGCAAAAAAAAAACTTCTTAAGCAGGAAACTTCTTAAAAGGGGTAATACCCAAAACCTTATTCTGTACTTTGAAATACATGTGAAACACACAGCCAACAGATTTCCTTGTTTGTGAACAATACCGAAATAGGCCGATATAAGAACTGCTTACAGAAAGCCACAATATAAAAATTCGATTATCATGACAATATTTTTAGAGATAAAGTAAAATAATTGAACATACCATATTATAAATATATTTGATAAGAGAAGAGAACATATTAAGTTATATAAGAACGTTGCAAGGTTTGATTATTTTAGCAGGCAGAACCATGTCCTTCCACACTTCCCTTCCCTCCAAACTTACACTCTCTGCTTCGCAACAAATTGTTTTGTAAGCGAAAACCAAAAACCCCATGGCACTACAGCCCTTGAAGGGCCTTGGCCTACCAAGCGACCGCTGCTCAGCCCGAAGGCCTGCAGATTACGAGGTGTCGTGTGGTCAGCACGACGAATCCTCTCGGCCGTTATTCTTGGCTTTCTAGACCGGGGCCGCTATCTCACCCTCAGATAGTTTCTCAATTCTAATCACGTAGGCTGAGTGGACCTCGAACCAGGTCCAGGTAAAAATCCCAGACCTGGCCGGGAATCGAACCCGGGGCCTCCGTGTAAGAGGCAGGCACGCTACCCCTACACCACGGGGCCGGCTCGATTTTTAAAGCGTTCCAGCCACCCGCTCGACGCGGTAAAAGGTACCCTTAATTTGCATGAGGCTTTCTCCTGCACAATAGTCCCACTGAAAGGTATGTTTAAACTTCGCTGCTATTTAAACCATATTAGCAGAACTTGTTCTATTTCATCGTACTTTTCAGATTTAACTTCCTTACAATTTGCTGAAGTATTCCCTGCAGAAGCAGAGATCTCTTCTTTCTTCGCTATAATAACGTTCAAAGTAGACGGCGGCATCCCCCAGCTCCTTTGCCAAAGCAACACGAGAAAGTGTAGATGACGCCACTTTCCTTATAATCTCCACTTTGTCTTTTATTGTTAGTGCCTTTCGCTTGATCTCTTTCCTCTGAGTTGCGCTCGTTTTCACTTTAAAAAAAAAAAAAAGCTTGTACGTTGATATTACAAGTACAACTAACTTCACCTACTCCTATTCATACTAATTACGACGCTACACTATGCTCGGCAATCCGTAGCTTAGGCTTACAAGAAGCAAAGACAAGACGTGTACTAGTTTGTTAGCATGTGCTTTCTATCTTCCTCACACCCCTGACACCTGCTTCAAGGATAACGGCAGCAAATGGGAAATCTAGCAACTTACTCTTAAGAGATTCTTAGAACCTAGGCCTAAATCGCCCCTGCATTCCTACTGGTTGTCACGGCAACGGGCGTAGTTTCTGGCTGTTTCACAAGTACCGCATGGCCAAGCCAGTATTGAGTTTATTTTCCCGCTTCAATCCTCTTCATGCTGTAGGTAATGAAGAAAAGAAACACAGGTTCGAAGTTGGTAGAAATTAGTGCATGGAAATATATCCGGTGTATTACGTGGGAGAGATAAAGGTGCAGTAGCAACGCTATAGCACATCTAAACGTAAACAGTTTCTTTCCCCGCGAGAATTTTATTTCATGTCTCCTCATCCTTGTGCTACGTTCTAATAATGCGATGTAATAATTACGAGTGACACGATAATACAATGTTTAGCTCGTATAAAGGTAAAATTAAAAATAACTTTCAATTTTATGCCAACACGTGGTATTGCAATGCCTGTATGTGCCTCCCTCAACACCCAGTTGGATATCAACATTCGTTCAACTTCGTAAACGATCGGGATCTTTCGGTCGGCTGTTTGGCGGCATGTGTATCAGCTGGCTGCTGGCAAATCGGCTGTTTCCTGCATAGAGTCGCGAAGTTGTTTTTATTCACCTCACTAATAATAGACACGGAAAATCTTATCAGTTTAGTTCAAAAACGTAATTTCCTCTACGGCAAGGCCCACAAGTATTATTGCAACAACGTAAGACAGAATGCCTGGAAGGAAATAAGCAAGGGAATGAAAAATCAGACAGGTTAGAATATTCAGTTTTGTGGTAGGTTAACAGTAATGTTGTGGGCAAATGCACTTTACGGTTTTTAATTAATGTTTAGGCCACCTCGATTAATGACTTCACCCTGTCGCGGCCCGCAAATTACTGCATTAAAGTTTTATCAAATCATTCATTGCGTACTTTATGTTTCTTACGTAGAATCCCGTTCGATTTTATTCCGCTAGATGGAACGGTGGAGTGGAAATTTTGACTGATAGGTTCGATTCGATTCCACAAGTCGAGAGTGAGCATCTGCTGTCCGTGTTGTCATAGCGTGACGTCATATGGCCGTGGCAGGCCCGCACATGTTCCGTGACACCAGACGCACACCGCGAGCGAGCGCACGTTCTAACACAGGGTGCAACTTGCGCGGAGACTGGAGGGTTCTAACCACGGGCTGCTTTGAGCGGACGTTTTCTATCTCAAGGGGCTCTAAAATCTGAACTGTTTAAGCGGGAAATATATTTACAACAGAACACTTTAAACGGGAAAAATATACATATGTCTTAATGCAACTGATCAAGGGACCAAGAATATCACACTTCTTAGGCGGGAAAACTTCTTATGCGGGAACTTCTTAACCGAGTTTCACTGTATATAGTACCAGGAACGCTGGTCCAAGATAAAGTCTCCGCACTTCGAACTTGAATTCCGTGCTGCGCGCCGACTCAACAGCTAGCTGCAGCATGCAGACCGTATGCGACGTGGAGCTTATGACGCCACATCCTACCTCACTTTGTGACAGAAAGATTGCATCAGCCAGAGAACATTTAAAATGTTTTATGCCTAACAACTTTCCTTAGAATAACAAATTATGAGAACATCATCGTGTTGCCAAGTCTGGTGTAAATCCAACGAAAGCTAAAGAAGATATTCAATGAAATACAATTACTGCTATCCGCATGATTTGCATATATAAGGAGGGCTAATTCCCAAGGCAGATCAGTGTGTCAAGTACCATGGTCGAACCCGGTCGGTCAGTTCTTGGCAGTTGCGATGTATTCTATGACTTTCGTCAAGTGACAGTTTAATTTCTTCACATTTAGGAACTTTAACTCAACAGTGTTTAAATTGGACTTATAAACTTTCTTCGGTATTCCAGTTCATGATAGAATTTTGACTCAAACTGAAGGTGATATAATATAACCTGTGCTTCGTCAACATTAACATTTACAAGTAATTGATTATTTAGGATGAGTGTTTTAAGACTTGTGTTTATTTTCCAAGTGCTTATATTTCAAAGTGAATGAGACATTCTGATCAGTGATAGACTTTTGAATAGTGCTTGTATTTTGTCAAGTGATTGAAATATTTTGACAGTTTTCATTGATATTATAGTGCTATAAGACTTAGAATTTCTCAAGTGTCGGACATTGGCAGATGATTGTATATAAAGTTAACTTAAACTCTGTAACTACGTCACCGGACTTGCAATTTTCATGTGTGTAAATAATTCTCAAACACTTGGAAATATTTTCGTAGATGATAGACTGCGAACTGTATATTCAAACTTGTATTTATCAATCTTACGAGTGATTGAACCAAGGACTGTAAACGACCAGAGTCGGTATCAATTTATCTTTCAATTAAAACATGTGAACAGGACTACAGTAGAAGTCCGCTATACCGAGTACGGTATATAACGAGAACTCCGTTATAGCGATGATTGTTTTCTGGCCCTTCAAAATTCCTATATTAAACTGTATCATCCTTTGGTTACAGCGAGAGCCCTATCACTGACGCATCCGTTATTACGAGCGATTAAGCGCGCACGATTTTTCCCGTTACCGATATTTATGCACCGAACGATGATATTGCATAAGATCAATTACCTTCGGCATCATTTCCTCGCCATGTGCACTAGCGAGTTCTCTCGTCAACATTCCAAGGCGATACCAATATAATGGTCCGTTATTGGACATTATTAATTTTCCAGAAGGCGATGTGGGAGTCAATTAGTAATACGCGTCCACAGCTGTTCCGTAAAGAAAATTCAAAATGAAAGAGAACATATTTTCGTAATAAATGCGTAAATAACGTGTCCGATAACGGTTGTTAACTCGTTAAAAATTAAGGCTGACTAAACGACTGCTTAATTTTGAGGCTAAATACTGCAATTAAGTAAGAATGGGATACACGTCGAGATATGGCAGAGTGCTTAATTGATTTCAGAGGTTAGTTTATATTTTGTCCCGTCTGGTTAATTACGGAAAGGCTATTACGAAAATTTATAGTGAGAAGGTTATCATTTCTCTACTGGCGCTTGAAATATGTTTTCATCATACGTATAGTATGGTTAAGTTAGGATAGGTTGACGCTGTTTGAATAAGAAAACTGAAACGTTTGCAACAAAATGCGATCGATCATCTTTGGTACGGTATAGTTTTCTTTGTGCATTTGCAAGCTCTCTTGTTGACATTCAAAGGCGATGTTGGAGTAGATTAGTAATACCCGTCGAGTGCTGTTCTCTAAAGAAAGTTCGAAATGAAAGAGGATAACACGTTTTTGTAATAAATGCGTAAATAACGTGGCTGATAGCAGTTATTAACTCATTAAAAATACAGACTGAAGTAAACGATATCTTAATTTTAATGTTATATAGGGAAATTAAGTAAGAATGTGATATGCCTCAAGATATGGCAGAGTACATCACTGATTTCAGAGGATATTTGATATCTTCTCGTGTCTAGTTAAATTTCGAAAAGGCTATTTACATGTAAATTTTTCGCGAGGAGGTTATCATTTCTCTACATGCGTTTTAAATATGTTTTCATGATACATATACGGTTAGATTAGGTGACGCCGTTTGAAGAAGAAAACTGAGGTGTTTGCCACAGAAACCTCTGGAGTGATATCGTATTTCTCCGAATCCAAGACTCTTTTTCTCAGAATCTCATGTGAAAACTCGAGGGTTGTTGCATTCACGGCCTAACAGTAAGTTAATGGATACCACTGGCAACTACCGCAGTAACCACGCTGCTTCTTTTCTCTAGTCGCGACAACCGGTTGTAAGTGTAACGTCACTGGATCTCAGGAAATAGTGAAGAGAGAATGGTGTTTCATTCGTCTCTATAAAAACGTTTCTCAAATCTGCAGAATGGCATCAAAACATGCGACCCTTTGAATTCTTAGAAAGGCAATGGCTACTCAGTGGCGGAGTTATAACGTGTCTATTGTACTTGACGCTTAGTAAAATTAAGTTTTATAGACAGCAGGAATATTTTCGTGATGGATAGTCGTATTGTAAAGATACGTGGAGAAGGTATTGCCGGCAAATTTTTAACGGGTTCTAGTCGATATTATGATGCCAATTTCAAGTTAATGGTTATTAAACACTCACAAATGTAGAATAATTGTGCAGCCGCAAGAAAATACGGCATAGCCTAACTAAAGCCAATATTTGGTGTTAGCGTGAAGACAAAGTGCTAAAAAAAATGCGTACTGTACAAAAAATGCATTCAGTGATCCGCAACAAGGAAGGACGTTTTAAGGAAGTCAAAGATGAAATTGTGAGATATGTGCACGAAAAACGCAAGGGCGGAATGGCCATACCGTGGCGCAATAAACTTGTTCGTTGACCTTCAACGTCCGCGATTAGGCCTATACAACGTTAGCCGCTGAATTTGGCCGAACCCGTCAAGCGAGACAAGTGTGTAGCGGTAGCCGGTTATATCTGACGCTGAGTAAAAGTAACAGTTTTATAGACAGCAAGAATAATTTTCTGATGGATCGTCGTATTGTAGAGATGCATGGAATAGGTATTGCCGGCAAATTTTCAACGGGTTCTCTTCGGTATTATGATGCCAATTTTAAGTTAATGGTCCTTAAACCCGCGGAAATAAAGAATAATTGTGCATCCGCAAAAAAAAGGAAAAAAGAAGTACGGCAAGACGAGTCAATGTTCGGCGTCTAAAAATGCGTAGGCCTACTGTACAATATGGCATTCATATGATTTTAAAAAGTACTTTTTGAGGCTAATTTAATTTTTTTGAAGGAAAAAGTGGGGTTCATCTTGGATTTGGAGAAATACGGTACTATATATTTTTCAGAATGAAATTAAACACACATTTTCATGTAGTATCGGATTTTGTAAAACAACAAACAAGTAAGCCGTAGTGCGGATATCATCTGCGGAAATGCAAGATTTTAACAAACTGATTGCCGTTTCATATCAATTTTAATATGCATGGGGGTTTTCTCCGACTTTTATTGTAAAAATCGGATATAACGATAATCCGTTATAGCGAGTAAATTTTTCGCTGTTATGAATTCTCGCCATAACGGAATTCTACTGTAATTTCACATGTAAAATATTTTCGTTTCCATACGATCAAAGTGATTGCCTTCAAAACTGTGTTAAAACTTAGGAATATTTGTCAAGTGGGAAAACTTCAACTTATGCCAAATGTCACATTCTTCGAACTTACTAGGTCGATTTCATTAACATTCGACGATACGATATTACTTTAACACATAGTTTTTTTTTTCCGAGTTTGATTTTACTGACATTCGACTCCGCTTACTTACCTTTCAAGTGCTAAGACTGAATTGAGTGTTAGATTTTATTGACATTCGGCCGCATAGAATTAACTTCAAATGATTAGTGTCCGAAAACAGGGTAGATTCTAGTGACATTCTACCGTGTGATAGTTATTGATTCATTCTTCGAGTACATGATTTCTACGTGTTATAAACCTTGTTTAAGATCATTATTTCAAATCTCCCTCTCATTTGTGCAGAAGCCGCTTTCCAAATGAATACGTCCAGGGCATAAGCGCGTGTATTCAGGTTCATCATATACGTGACCAATCTCGACGTCCATACTACTAGAACTTCTAGAACATCTAGAATTTCCATCGAGGAAGCAATCGTGGTTCCATGGTGCAGAGAGGGGAGTCATGGTAGTACGAGAGTAGCAGCCGGATTTCAAGGGACGTCGCCAGCCGTAGGACAAGGAAAAGGACACCTCCCCGCATTTCTTCTGTACAGAGGTAATATGAAATTTGAACTTGTTAATAAACTCAGTTTTCTTTAAATTAAACATTATTTCAACAAACCTCTCTCCCTCTGTAGCACTCCATTTCTGTACTGTACACGCCCTGGGTGGAATTTTATGTTCTTCTAGCCCACATACAGCATTTACGGTTACAATATAATAATAATAATAATAATAATAATAATAATAATAATAATAATAATAATAATAATAGTAATTGTACCGGCTGGTACACCTCTACGCCGCACATTTGAATTTTCCGCCTTAAAATACTACTCTACAGGAGAAACTGTGAACTTAAAACTGGATCTACTTAAACTTTGCTCTGAAGATATCACTGTGTTAATTTTGTCGTGTTTTGTTTACTATTTATCAAAAAGTTTGGACATTGTCTCATAGATGTCTCTACAAAAAACTATGACCATGCACCCTGGTGCGAAGTGAAGGAACTTTTCTTGAAGATAATTTGTACTCATAAGTTTTCTTATTACTACATTTCGTTCTTTCATTCATGGGTTGGCAATATTAATCTTTTCTTTCCGCCAGTTTTGAAATTAACCAATCAATTACTTTTGTAATTAATTTTTGACCAATCGTGTCTTTCTTCTTTGATTTTGTATGTAACTGTGTACTCTAGCCAATAAACGTCTGTGGGTGTGTCTTAATTATTCATGAAAGGTCTCGAATCTTCCCCGAGGGTATAAAAACTGCTGATTTTCCTGTCTCTCGACCACATCAACATTTAGCTTAGTGTATGGACATGTAGCAGGACTAAATTTTTACACTATTGAGATTCTTCCACCGTTGATACTTTATTTTGCCTTTTGGCAAATTTTTTATTTATATGTCAACAGTACATGTTTCGTTCCTTATTTAGGAACATCCTCAGCTGTTATAGTGGCTTAGGTGAATGGTTAAGATTTTTAAACACATAGATTTACAAATACATTGATTCACTTAAAAACTAATTACGAATTAAGATAGATGATATTAAAAACAATGTGGGGTTAGTGTGTTACTGGTATGAGAGCAGATGAGTACATGGTTGATTGACTTAAAACTATGTCTATTCATTAGAATAGTTGTTCCAAAAATATTTCACTTTGTTACATAAAAAGTCTGTATGCAATTAAAATTTTTAAAAAATGTTTAACTTCATAACATTGTTCGAATTGTTGAAAGTTTTTCTTCCTTTCCTTCCAGGTAAGTTGTTGTATGTTGTGTGCTTGCTTATAGTGCTTTTGATTGAGTCTAATGTGGAAACTTTGGAGCTGATTGCTAATCTATTAATGTGAAGGGAGCCTCGTTTCAAATTTCTGAAATGAAATAAAATACGGTAGTGGGAATTTGTTCGAAAGCATGTGTCTTTGCGTAATAATAGAATGTATAAGAAAGTTCCTTTACCTTGCTATAGCTGAATTCCGATTCTACTGTGACCCTGGAGGGACGTTTGATACTTCTTTGCGTCTGGTGAAGTAATGGTGTGTGTATTCCGTTGTATGCTCCTCCCTACGGGGAGGTGGGGCTGCGGAAAGGGGAGGGGGAGTGTCGGTTACAGTCACGGCATCAACTTTAGGAGGGCTGGGTAGAGGGGATGTACAAAATGGCGGAGGCTCTGTCTTGTTTATCCTTCTACTATTTGTATTGTGTTTTTGCCTAATGCTTTGAGACTTGATAATGTCCCTTCAAATAAAGGGTTTCTATTATCAATAGTTTCATTGAGGTTATTGTCTAGATTACTTTTTTGTTCTAAATAAATATATAGATTTTATAAAGTATTAAGGAGAGCTCCTTTGTTTATTTTGTGTAATATAGTTAAGTCCTGCTCTATGGTTGTAAACTGATGTCCCGTTAAACTCATGTGCTGGCCCATCGCGGAATTTTTTTTATGTCTTTCGGCATTGACATGTTCTTGGTATCTTACAGTAAAACTGCGCCCAGTCTGTCCGGCATAACTTTTTTTACATTGATGGCACTTTAATTTATAAACCCCTGATTCAGAGTGTTTGTTTTTACCTAGGGAATTGACACTGTTGTGATTAAAAAATTTTTGCTTCGTGTTGTTGCTGGTTGAAAATGCGATCTTATAATTATGTTTTCTGAATAAAATGGTTACTGTTTATAGGTTGGGGTTGTTGAATGTGAACTTAGCGTATTTGTCTTTCTTTTTCGTTTCGGGTGTTAGATTGGTTTGCAATTTTTGTTTGAATTTACCGATTATTTTGTTTATTATCTTTGGTTCAAAACCGTTATATTGGGCTTGTTTGCGAATAAAGAGCAGTTCTTTTTCTCTTTCTGTGTGTGTAAGGGGTATGTTAAACGCTCTGTATATGTAACTGTAATAAGCTGACCTTTTTTGCGATTCTGGGTGCAATGAGTAGTTCTTTATTGTGATGGGAGTAAAAAATAGGTTTTCTATGTATCTTGAAGACGAACTCTTCCTTTTTTCGTGTTACATTTATGTCTAAAAAATTTATTGAGTTTTCTTTTTCTTTTTCTAGTGTGAACTTTATTCTGGAATCAAGTGTATTTAATTTATTGAGGATATCATCACTGTTATTCTCTTTTTGATCTATTACGGCAAAGATGTCGTCTACAAAGCGTATCCATAAATTAAGACCTTCTATTTGTCCTATTATTTTGGTGTGTTCTAGGTAGTCGAGATAAATATTAGCTAAAATGCCCGAAGCAAGAGCACCCATTGGGAGGCCTTCTTGTTTATATATTTTGTTATTGAAAGTGAAGTAGTTGTGTTTCGTAATGAATTTGAGTATGTTAATGAAATCCTCTACTTCTGGAATGCCGAGTTGATTATGTTCTATGAGATTCTTTTTGATAATTTTTATTGTTTCGTCCACTGGAATGTTTGTGTACATGTCCTTGATATCGAAGGAACATGTTACTTGATGTGGTGTTAACTTGACTGTTGCGGAAATTTATTATTGGTCTTATGGGAATTCCTTCTTTATGTAACTTGGGTAAAGCTTTTGCTGTTGGAAGGCCGGGATTCATGTTTATCAATTTTTGGACGTCCTGTTCATTCAAAATAAAAGTTGAGTTTCTTAAAAGTGTTTTTAACTCTTTCTGAGTTTTAGTTGTAGGGTCTCGTTCTATTTCCGAAAAAGTGCTATTATTGAAGAAAGTTTTTTTTTTTGGATGTATTCCTCTTTATCTAAAACTACTATTGTCCCTCCCTTGTCCGCTTTGGTAATTATTATTTCTTCTTGTTTTATTTTATGTGACAAGCTTGAAGTAGATTTATTTCTATTATGAGAAACTTTTAAACCTTTTATTAAGTTCGGAATTTTCTTTTTTACCTCGTGTCTGACGTCATTCTGAATTTCGTTAGGGAGTTTTTGTATTACCGTTTCTACTTCTGCAATGGTGGTTATTAGTTCTTTTTCTTTATTCCTACTTGTCCAATTGAAACTGGGGTTTTCATTTCCTCCTCGGATTACTTGCATGTAGCAGGAGGCGGGAAGCGCCCCTTTCATCAGGCAACAGCTCTTCAATAAGGTAATGGTCGCTTAACATCTTTATTTCTTGCTAGCTCAGCAGTTTAACCCGCGGGGAAGGTCCGAAACCTTTATTATGTAACCTATCTTCAAAAATGTAATTTGCCGTCGCTTTTGTAAAACTTCACATATCTTTAACTGTAAATCGGGGATAGAGAGTGCTTTACCCTCTCGAGCTCCCCTTCCTTTTGATTTGAGGTGACTACGTTTTCGTAACAGTTTTTCTACTCTTCCTTAATGTGCTAAATTTATTCTGTATACGAGTCACCTCCTTAGTTTGGGAATAGCCCCTGTTTCATCGGCCTTGTGCCTCTTAGGTTTTAAGAAGTTTCATGTAGGAGTGCAAAATCACGCCTCCATTCAGTTTTGCATTTTGGGCCAATTACTTAACCTATTCTTTTTCAACAAAGGCCCAGTAGGTTGGGTACAAGATACCCCTGTTTCTTTGTAACTGTGCCTTGAGGGCAGTTGATGGTAAAGTTTGTTGTGGCCTTTGATAGGCTCAGAAAATTGAGAGCAGGTCAGCTCTTTCATATGTGGTAAAAGTGCCTCTAGGAGGCCTGATATAGTTTTTTTGAGCAAAGGCTCCTTGAATGAAGGGGTTTTCTGCCCTTTGGATAAAAATGTGTCTGGGTAAAGTTGAGTGGAGAGCTCAGAAATTGTAAAAAGTGGGGCTTGAAGCCCAGATTGTTAACCGGTCCCTAAATCTTGGCTTTTCTGGTCTTGTACCTGATTGCCTGTTATTTGTTGACTTGTTGTTACTTGTTAAATTCTCAAAATTCTATGTGAAAATTGTTAAGTGTTGCTATTTTCGAAAATATAACCTTTAATGAAATTTTAATTCATATCTCAGCCTTGTAGTTAGACCCATTCCAGCCCGCACCTTCTTTCACCTCTGCTGTTCCACGGGTAGCCCCGTAATAATAATAATAATAATAATAATAATAATAATAATAATAATAATAATAATAATAATAATAATAATATTGATTTTACATCCCACTCCTTTCATAGTTTATGGAGACGCCAAAGTGCCAGAATTTAACAGCAAGTCTCTGGTAAAAAGTTACTTACTGAGAGTGTTACCGTGGGACGAGCACTAAGTACTTCTGATCGGAGGAGTGACACGAGCAGGTCGGCATGCAGTTCTACACAGCTCCCAGTTTTTGAACACACCAGCCAGTCAACAAGGGTGTTACAGGCTTCCACACGTAACTTTCTGTAATAAATAGGCAATGGTTATTAGCAAGTATTCTCAATAAAGCACAGAAGTGTTCAAATTATCATACTGAGGGGGAGAAAGAGGCATGACAGTTTAGGAAGACAGATGATTCTTCACACATTGTTGCTGCATATTGGCAGTTTCTGCCATACAATGAGCGTGCTTGGCTAACATTTTGCGACAAGGACTCTTCACACGGTTAGAATGAAAGAAAGCATTATTTTGAATACTCAGAAACAAAATTCTACACAAAAGGCTACCAACGGTAGGATTCGAATCCACCATCTCACGAATGCAAGCTCACACTTACGCAACCCTAACTGCACAGACAACTAACTCGCTTGGTCTTGTAAAAAAAAGAAAAAGGTACAAAAAATAATTATAAAAAATAATTCTGATCTAGTATCGAGACATTAATATTTACAGAAGTTCCCAGACCTGTATATGACTTTTGGAGCCAGCTTTCTCAATGGAGGGAAATCATCTGATGATACTAAAAATCCTATTTTCATTTTCATGACTGCCTAACTTCAAAGAAAGAATGAATGATGCCCACATTCAATGGCTGCAGCTGACCCATCAACCTTCACATTAGTCTGAATTAGTGCTCTTGGGACAAGTCGAGCATTGGCCAATAAATAGAAGAATCTATCTGTGTTTGAGCCCAATTCCTGATTCAGCTGAACAAGATACTCCTAAAAAATTAGAACATCATGCAGGCTTGTAAATTGGCCCTGTACTTTGTTGATAACCTTATGTTTTTGAAGCACTGAGGCTTGTCAAATTTTCCCAATAACCTCTTAACGCTCACATTTCTTCATGCCCTTCTTTGTATAGATGGTTGGTGGCTACATATGTAGACACTTAGTCCACAAATATTTGACCGTCTTTCGCTTTCTGAACTTGGATGAACAGTATGAGTAGTTAAATATTTAGCCTCCCAATACTGGAAGAACTGTGATAATAAGCAGTCAAAAAACATTTGACCAGAATTACACCCATACAAACTGCACTAATACAATATCTTGCAGACAAGGAAAAAAATTTAACTGAGCGTACAGAGAAATAAGCGGTGGCTGCATATTTAGCTGCTAATCTATAAGAGGATAAGTGGAGAGAGCTGTTCACTTCCATCAACGTTACAGGCCAGAAGAACTCTGGATTTTATACCACCATAGCATGGGCCACTTTTGAAGGTGAGGGTCTTGCTATGTTGAAGGTTAAAGAAAATTCTGGTTATGTCAGCGCTGAACATATCTTATTTCATAACCTTCAATTAGCTGTGGAAGTTGATCTTTCCAGTCGCTGACCGTAGCAGGATTAACCCAATCAATGCTAAACGTGTAAATTTACATTTTAGTGCAGTGCTCACTTTGCTAAGCATATAAAAATAGGTGCAGCGACTGATCAGTTCAAATTTTGCTCCAGAAGTTCAGGGAAGGTCTAAAGAAGAGAGAGTTCACTTCTCCTCGAATTTACATTAGGATATTGTTTCCTAGCAATGATGAAATGTAGATCTTCTATACTTCCAACAACAACAAAATGGCTGTGCCAGGAAAGAAGAGACACGTTGGCAATGATGAATATGAAGAACTTTTAGTTGATACTGGTGCAGATAATGACTTTCTGCACAATAAAAGAACTGAATATGATGTTGGAGACGATGTGATAAGAAATGTTAGTGAAGATAATGACATCAGTGAGGAAGATGAAGGAGAAAAGCCTACCTCCACCAGTGATAAATAAATAAATAAATAAATAAATAAATAAATAAATAAATAAATAAATAAATAAATAAATAAATAAATAATTAATTAATTTTCTTGAATTGCTGGTTAGTTACTCAAACACTTCACACTTTCTGTTTATGCAATTCAGGTGTTGTAGACAATATACTTAACGATGATTCTCCAAAAATAGATTTCTTTCTGTGTTTGTTCAGTTCTGCACTGGTACAGGTTATTGTGGAGGCTACCAATGAATATTACAAGAAGGTCTGAACAGTTTACCAAAGTTCTATGAATAGTAGACTTCAGAAGTGCTTTGAACAATGCCAAAGTAATGTCCATTTTTGGACTTTGAATAACACCACCATTGAAAATTTATGCTTAATTTCAATTTACTAACTTAAAATGTCAGTTAAATAACCAGTAAAGCTATTTTTCCATAATTCCTTATTCTTGGGAAAAACAAACCAGCACAGAGTGGCTACGTATAGATAAACCTAGCATTGCAAGGTTTAACAGCCATATTCTCCCCAGAAAAAGCCTTGTAAACAAGGATATGTAGTTTCTTCAAACAGTCGATCCAACAGTTTGATTCTCTGAAGCAGCCAATCTCAAGCTGCACAGCGATAAGTAGCGGCTTTTCCTTCAGATGTGATCCATCTGTGTTTTCATTGACAGCCTGGGCTTGCTTAAACCAACTAGAAAGGATAGACACTAACTCCTCTAATGGCGACACCTTCATGGATTTGCAATCTTCTGAGAAGGAAGGGTGACAACACAGGAAACTGTTCTATATGTCCCCTTGTTTCTTCACGACTGTGTGTAATGTAGAAATATGCGGACAATATTTTGTAGCCAAATTCGTGCGAGTCCCCTTGTGGGCATCGACTTGCTCCAAAACGTTCATTTTCTCATCCCAGAGAAAAGGCATTCTATTTCTTCTCCGTGAGAAAATGTTACACAATGCTTTACAAGTTGCAAAAGTTACTAAAGCAATGTAAATCACTACGATAAGAAACACGCAATATGCAGACTGCTTTGCTTAACCCCAATTTCTCACTGCACGTTACTGTTTTGACTTATCAAACAAATGCCACGATTCTCACTCTTGCTAGGCCACCAAAGTATTGATTACTGCCATCATTCTCCACAACCGCCAATAGTAATGCGCGAAACATTGTAAACATTTCAAGTAATTCAGTTCACCAACAGGGAAGCACGTAATATATTCCGACCAATAACTCGTGGGAACGAAATTGTTCCTTTACTATGGGACTTCAAAATACTACCATGTTTTTGAAGAAATTGTAAAATCATGAAAATAGAAGTTCAAGGAAACTTTTATGTAACTTATACAGAATTTCAGTACGGACTTACATTTTATGACATAAGGTCAGGGAAAACATGATATAAGTCGTAAATTTGAATTTTCACTATAATAATAATAATAATAATAATAATAATAATAATAATAATAATAATAATAATAATAATAATAATAATAATAACAACAACGATCAACCTCAAACTGCCATATTGTCTCATTATGAATTAGCTGCTGAACTAGGCCTGACCAAACAGTGCTCCTTGGGTGCAAGCAATCTGGCAAATATTCATTTACAGGAAGGAGTCAACAGCATGGATGGACTGTCTCCAGATATTTTGATCTTCAACTATACAGCCTACTTCAGATCCTTCAATGACATACCGTATTTTCTCGCGTAATTTACATATTTTTTTTTTGACAAAAAATACTGGCGAAAACTTTGTATGCGTAAATTATTCAAGGAATTCAGGTATTTAAAAATTATTGACAATTCATTTACATTTAAAAGGGTATATCATATGTAATATGAACACAATTGGTTGAACTTATTTGCAGTTATAGTAAAATTTAGGCGTGAGATTTTTTCTGAAAAGTCAAATAGGGTACATCAAGTAAGTTGGACACGTGGGTTTGAAGTACCAACACTGGAAAATAATCTTCCCATTACGAGCTGACAATAAAACCCGGGCCCTGTTTCATAAAACTAACTAATAATATTACCTAATAATATTAGAACTCATAAAAATAATTATTAGTTTACCAAATTCTGTTTCATAAAGATTTCCACATGACTAATAAAATATCTTCACTAATAATATTAGTTCATTAGTCAGCTGATACAAATGGAGGTTAGAATCGGTCTGTTCCATATGTTCTTGGTTTGGGTTTGTTCCTAGCAGTAGGCTAATGCTTGACTACAACAGACTATTAATCCACATGTTCGAAAGGCTCACTTGATATTTTTGTTGTTGTGACTTTGATACATATGAAAATGGATAAAAGAAGTGAAAATAATGTAAGAGAAGAAAGTTTCTTTGCAGAAAGTGATTGAGTTAAAGCACACTATAACCCTCCTGGTTCCTTTTACTTTTTTATTTCATGTGCTCTTAAAAATCTCTGACATGGACTAGCAAAATCTTTGTTTACTACCCCCTGTTGGTGGGGGCAGTAGAATAACAGTCACGGTATCTCCTGTCTGTCGTAAAAGGCGACTAAAAGGGGTCCCATGGCTCTCAACTTGGGAGCGTGGGTTGGCGAATACGGAGCACTGAGATGAGTCCTGCCATTGCTTCAACTTACTTGTGCCAGGCTCATTTTCATCTACCTTTAGGACCTCCCTTGTTCAACTTTTATTCTTTTCCGAACCTGACGGTATTAGGTTGTGAGGCCGAGAGAGTCTTTCATTCTCACACCCTTCGTGGCCCTTCTCTTTCTTTGGCAGATGTCTTCATTTTTCAAAATGTCAGATCCTTTCCATTTTTCTATCTGATTAGTGTTGTTATAGATGATGGTTGCCTAGTTGTTGCCTAAATCATCTTAAAACAATAATCATCACCATCATCTTGGTTTACTGGTCATATAAGCCAAGACTGTAAAGGATACCTGGAGAGTCCAAGCAGAACTGCATTAGAGAAACACAATGATACTGTGTATAACTACCAACCAGTGGAGTGCAATGCGAATCTGCTATTTTACGGTTATGCTTCATTCCTTGCAGTGGAACGTTCTATTACCAATCCTATCAAGCAAATACTCAAAAGTTCTGTAATCTGATGATAATGATGATGATGCTTGTTGTTTAAAGGGGTCTAACATCGAGGTCATCGGCCCCTAATGGTACGAAATAACAAAAAATTCAAATTCATCCACTGACCAAAAGAAAATTTAAAAAATATCATGAAGAATGAATGGATGGACATGAACCCAACAAAAAACAACAAACAAACAAACACAGTGGATCAGACTCCAAAAAGATCGTAAATAATAGTATTACTGACCAAGGGACCACTTATAAAGCACAATGATGCTTGATGTCTAAAGGGGTGCAAAACCAACGTCTAAGGCCCCACAGAATGGTACATGTCGTGAGTAAAGTAGAACCATGGTATTTGTCATGTTGGGGTACTAATCAAAAGTAGCGAAGACTCACGGTGGTCCACACGAGATGGCACTACTCACAATTATTGTACTTCGTACTGGTAACACAGACCTATGGTGTTTCTCACACAATGGTGCCACTCATAGCCAACGCAAACTGATGAGTTTCCTCACCTAGGTGAACTAGTCACGGGTGCCAGTCCCACAGGTCCAGTGGTGTTCCTCACATAGTGGGTACTAATCACAGGCAACGCAGACCCACGGTGTCGTTCATATAGTGGTACAACTCACAGGCAACGCCCAGACCCGCGGTGTTGCTCATATAGTGGTACAACTCACAGGCAACGCCCAGACCCGCGGTGTCGTTCATGTAGTGGTACAACTCACCGGCAACGCCCAGACCCGCGGTGTTGCTCATATAGTGGTACAACTCACAGGCAACGCCCAGACCCGCGGTGTTGCTCATGTAGTGGTACAACTCACAGGCAACGCCCAGACCCGCGGTGTCGTTCATGTAGTGGTACAACTCACCGGCAACGCCCAGACCCGCGGTGTTGCTCATATAGTGGTACAACTCACAGGCAACGCCCAGACCCGCGGTGTTGCTCATATAGTGGTACAACTCACAGGCAACGCCCAGACCCACGGTGTCGTTCATATAGTGGTACAACTCACAGGCAACGCCCAGACCCGCGGTGTTGCTCATATAGTGGTACAACTCACAGGCAACGCCCAGACCCACGGTGTCGTTCATATAGTGGTACAACTCACAGGCAACGCCCAGACCCGCGGTGTTGCTCACACGGGTACTGGAAAACCCCGGGCCAGGCTCTTGGCTGCTGCTAATCACAAACCTATTTCGCACCTAATATAGCGGTACTACTCGCAAGTACAGGCAACCTATGGTGTTCCCCGCGTGATGGACGAATCAAAAGTAGTTTCATGGTTCTAATTCAATCATCCCTTGGTCGCCCCTTTTAGTCGCCTCTCACGACACGCAGGGGATACCGTGGGTGTATTATTCGTCTGCGTCCCCCACCCACAGGGTGTAAAGAGAGAGAGAAAAGAAGAAGAAAGAAGGGATCCGTCACTTCGAAAGATGAAGTAACGGATGAAGAAAGGCAAGGGCTGCGAAGGGCGTGAAAATGAAAGACTCCCTAGGCCTCGAATGCTCTAATACCGTCGGGGTCGGAAAAGAACAAGAGTTGACCAAGGGAGGTCGGGCAGGATAGACAAAAGTGAGGAGCCTGGCACAAGTAAGTGGAAGCAATGCCAAGACTCGGCTAAGGGCCCCGTGGTCACCAATCAACACTCCCAAGTTGAGAGCCCCTTGGACCCCTTTTAGTCGCCTCTCACGACAGGCAGGGGATGCCGTGGGTGTATTCTTCATCTGCGTCCCCGACCCACAGGGGGTAGTTCTGTAACCTAACCTATCTCCCATTGTATTCATATGTTTGTTACATGCCAGTACAGGCTGTTTTTGGCATAACATTTATTGAATGGTGAATACCTATACTTGTTCCTTATCACTATTTGAATCAGAGTCGACCATTTCAGTGATCTTCACGATTTTATGCTAAAATATTAAAATACCACTCATTTTGGTTTCACTAATAATATGAATTATGAGTCAAAATACATTCATGGAAATAATCCTAATAATATGAGTAACTTTTATTAGCCGTGGTGTCTATGAAACAATCTACTAATATTATTAGGAACATCTACTAGTAAGTTTGACTCATAAACTAATAACTAATATTATTAGCAAATAATTTTATGAAACATAATACTAAATTTATTAGTTAATATTATTGGTTTTTACTAATAATATTAGTGAAATATGTTTTATGAAACAGGGCCCTGAAGTGAAATAAACATGGACTAATACAAGTACAATTCACGTAATGTCATAATGACATTCTGGCAACAACAAAAAAAAAACTCTCCAACATGAGAAGGGCCGTGTATCGAAGGAGGGATCCTGCTAGATTTTCCCAAACAGTTGGTATCCAATCTTGAATGACTGACATGTCCACCCACTCCTTTTCTTGGATACAAACGTGAATCCCTCATGGAAATTTTACTTTAGGCATTATTTTTAGTTTTAGAACAATGTAAGGTACAAGCTCTCTCCCATCAGCTTTTACAGCAAGCATTGCAGTACATTATTTTTCGGTTTCAGTAGTGCATACGATAACACTGGGTCCCTTTCTTATCTATTGTTTGACTTTGTGGCATATGGAAACTAATTGGTGTCTGACCTATGGTTCCTATTTGAGATCAAATATTCCTTTACTTTACACTTCCCAATCACAAAGTGATGAAAATCAATTGCTTTTTGGTTGAAATCATTTGGCATTTTTTGGCATAATCTTGTTCTTCGTCGAAGAGAAAGTCCATTTCTCTTCATAAAATTATTCACCCAGCCACGGCTAAACTCCAAATCCGAGACAGTGATTGCATGTGCAGCGGCTATTTATCGTCCTTTAAAATAACAGCATTTCGTGAGAAACGGCATATGAAACATTGCGTAATGAAATCAAATATTTAAGCAGATCCTCCTATACTTGCGGAAACTTGTCGCTTCTTGGCCCGCGAAATTCTTTGCAAGAATTGTTGGTCGCTTAAGTGCACTCCTGTTACCGCAGTAGCGCATGTTGCATTCGGACACTGAATACTTGCGTCCTGCCGTCCTATTTCCATATGTTCCAGCGTAACTGATCACCGCGAGTTTATATGATGCAGTATTACTTGAATACTTGCTCACTGTTGACTAAAAAACAATTTTGAGATCACATAAAACGTATGTCCCGTACCCAGAACACTCTTAAAATATGTTTGTATCAGACTGGAATAGAGCATCACCAGTCACTTCTGGGCTGATTCTCTCACTGAACTAGTGCAGTGTTATTTCCAAATGGCTGATAACAGCACGTTGCCCGGTATCTGGAATGCCCAGTTTCGCAATGGCAAGGCTGCTACTTTAGTAGCTGACATCTTTATTTCGAAATGCATCCGCAGCTGCATGACGGATGTTTGAAGAAGATGGACCCAAAAATATTGGGATGCGTAAATTACGCAAGGGCGTTAATTATGCGAGAAAATATGATATTCACGTTGGATTTCAGAGAGTCTAAACCATCTCAATGTTGGCCACCCTCGTCTCTGAGATACCTCCACCTTCCCAAGCGTAATAGACTTTTCCAATTAACCAGAGTATCTCATAATGTGCCCAAAATATGACAGCTGTAATCTCGTAATGAATACCTCAAGAAACAGATCTGGTTTGAATGACCCATGCATTTGTCTTCATGGCTGTCCAAAGGATACACGATATCCTTCTCCAACACCAGGGCTTAAGTGCATCAATATACTTCCTATCTCTCTTCCTTATGGTCCAGTTTGATGGTGGTGATTATTGTTTTAAGAGGAAGTACAACTAAGCAACCATCCTCTATACAACACTAATCAGGGAGAAAAAACGGAAGAGATCCGACACTTCCAAAATAAGTGAACTGTCAAAGAAAGACAAAGGCCACGAAGAGCATGAAGAGAGATTCCCTAGGCCTCCGCACGTAATACCGTCAGGTTGGAAAAGAATAAGAGTTGACCAAAGGAGGTGTAATAGGATAGATGAAAGGAGCCTGACACAAGTGGAAGCAATGCCAGGACTTAGCCAAGAGCCCCATGGTCGCCAACCCACCCTACGAAGTTAGAGGCCCCTTTGTCGCCTTTTACAACAGGCAGGGGATATCGTGGGTTTGTTCTACCGCCCCCATCCACAGGGGGTAGGTATGGGAAAGACTAATGCTTTAACCATTCTGACTTCAGTATATAGAGATACATCTGAAGATCTTATCCAGGCCTTCGAATACTGCTCTTCCAAGGGGAAGTACGGAAATTTAATAATTTATCAAGAGAAATTTTGATAAATTTCCAAATTCTTTTGATATTTAAGAGAAGACTAGGTAAACAATCAATAGGGAATCTGCTACCTGGACGACAGCCCTAAATGCATATCAATGATGAGTGATTGATTGGCCACACTCCTGGTGCCAAGGAGGGAGGAGGAGGAGGAGGAGGAGGAGGAGGAGGAGGAGGAGGAGGAGAGAAAGGTAAGCAGTCTCCCCACGCGACAGCAGTGGTTGCGCTCCAAGAGGCAGAAGTCTTGACCATCACTTTGCAAGACATTTCCCCCAAATGTTAAGACTTCATGAAAACTGTATGAATATTAGTGCACTGTAATTATATATACATACCTGCCAACTTTAAAAAACAAAAAATCACGAGATTTTGATATGAAAATCAGGAGATACAATTGGTCAAAACTGCATATTCTACATGTCTTCTGCAATACAGTACTATGATATATTTATAACACTTATTGCCTCAAAGCCCGACTGTTGCTATACGAGGCTACAAGGCTAAAAATTACTCATCTCTATTTCCTCACAGGAAGTATGCGAGTGAGATGATCAGTCTCTGACAAGCCTACTGAAAATAGTATGAACTCATGTTCCACATGTATGAATTAGTCATGCACTTACATGCCACTACTTAGCAAATGCATAGATTAATATAATGCATCAAGCGCCTGTGCGATTATGCAAAGCGCAATGCTATTTGTATCAAACAACTAACTGATGTACCCGTGCTACGCTACGGAATTCTCAGAAAGACTGTCCTTAAAGTCTTCCAAACTAAAGTCAACATAGGTCATTGCGATGACGTCAGTATGAATGTCGCGATTAAAAGCAATGCTGTCATATGAAATATTTGATCAAACAAAATGAAAAACAGCACATTTTCTCACTTTTAACTAAAAGTGCTATGGTGTCGATCTAACAGTTCAAAGTTCCAAAGCTAGAATGACAACGCCACAGATAACTGCGAACACTCCTGTGTCATATTCCGTTTAAGTGTGCACACTGCTCATTCTAATAACTGCCTCAAAGTAGGGATCAAATAGCTGGAATACTATGATGATCCAGTGTGTTACGTACCAGTAGTATTGGAAAATTTATGAACCAGAGGAATGGCATGCTAAAGAAGAGAGAGATCTAACTCCCCAGATACTTCCCGCTAATATTCAGGCAGGCTGCTATACTCGACACGCAACAGCAATGCCATCCATCGGAGATAAATGGCAGTAGAATATACAAAGCACATCACAACAAACAATGGTCAATATAATGTTATTGTTGAAAAATTTTATGAGCTATCAATATTGCAGGCCTTCACATTTAGTTTTCTTCAGACTTTGTGATATTAGGGCATCTAATGTAAAGAGAGTCGTCCTTTCTTTCATGACTCTCTCTTGCGTTATAATTCAATCGATCATTCCTTCATGACTTTTTTCTCCTTCTTATAATCATCTTCAAAATTTAATCACCATCGCCACCAATATTATTATAGTTGGTACGGTGAAACTGAATAAGACATGAAAAATCTGAAATTGTATTCTCTGTAATTTTTGTTATGTAGTACGGTACTTTCCGATATGACCAATAAGATATGTAATTAAAAATTGAAATTTTGGCACCTTCCCCTAAACTACCATTTCGAACAAGATGAATAAAATTATTTATAGCGTAGACTGTAGTTCCGTATTTCCCGACTGTATATACCGATTTTCATTAAGTTTTCTTCAGCTGTTTTCTCGTGATGAGCGTAAATACAGAGAGACAGAAATTACGGAAAATTAAAACGTACATTTCCCCTTGTTACTGTGGTCATGACCAGTACAGAAATATCATTCTTTTCAAATTCTGAGCAATGTACAGACAAAACTCCTTAATTTATATCGAGATAAATTAAAATTAGTCAATTGTCCCCAAATGTCTCCTAAAATCCATAGAAAAGTCACTAGTTGTTATGATTGAAATTCTGTTACTATATTACTAAAAAAGTCTCCATATCTAGCGACAAGTCTCCAAAATCGACTGGACTGACATGAACTGTGAACAAACACGAAAATAGTACGCGAGAACGAGAGATTGACAATCGATATATGCGTTGCGCCATAAACGTTTCATTACATGTAATAAATATCATTTTTCAATGATTCAAATATCAGGTTTCAATAAAAATTGCACATTCGCGCACATTTCTCGCATTAATAAACCCCGATATTTCGTTTGAAAGAGGCCAATGACTGAAGGACTTCCGGCCACTGGCGTAAAAAAGCTGAAACGGCGGGATTTGATAACAAATGTATGAAATTCACCAAAAAATAAGTTAAAATCAGAAGAAATAATAGAATAATCGGAGGCGGGAAAAACTGTCGAAAATCGGAGTCTCCCCCCAAAATCGGGAAAGTTAGCAGGTACGTATATAGGAAGCATATGGAGAGCAGCGACTTACCAGTTATGTGAGCACGCAAGAGTAAACAGATCCACATGACAATATGGAGCAAATATTCATTCAACTGACCCATAGTTTTGAGTTCTGGTTGCATATTCGCATTCTGATTCCTTGCTTCTCTTGTCTTTTTTAGATTTAATTTATGAGCACTACAGATTTTAATCACCTAATGTTTACGTTGTTCCGTTTTGGAAGTATTTTGCTACATTTAAAAATTGAATTAAAGAATTTCTAAATGTACAGATTGCTAAAGTGCATATGGAGGCAGAAGTGTGTGCCAGAAGACTGGGGAAAAGGAATAATAATACCGGTCTTTCAAGAAGAGGAACAAGAAAGTGTGCTATAATATCGAGCAGTGGTGCCCAAACGCTGCACAGTTCACAGTGTGTTAAGCATGTCCACTCTTGGGGGGAGAGAGACGTAATGTGGTGGCGAGCTCTGACAGTAGAATCGACCAGGTGTATAGTACGAGTTTGACTGCCAGGGAACATAGCACACAGGGTTCAGGATGGCAGGTCATTGGAACTGCTGTTGCAAACGCACTGCAGTATGGAAAGCACATCAGAAAAGAGAAAAGGTAGCAAAAATTTGCAATCCTATAAAACCTGTGTTTGGGAGAGGTTTTTCTCTAATGAAACTTCACAAACGAGCCTATATTGCTCAGGCGGCAGTGTGCCAGCCTCTCACTGCTGGATACCGTGGTTCAAATCTTGGTCACTCCATGTGAGATTTGTGCTGGACAAAGCGAAGGCGGGACATGTTTTCCGCTGGGTACTCCGGTTTTCCCTGCCATCTGTCATTCCAGCAACACTCTCCACTATCATTTCATCTGTCAGCCATTAATCATTGCCCCAGAGGAGTGCAACAGGCTTCGGCAGCCAGCACAATTCCTATCATCGCCGCAAGTTGGGGGCTTCATTCATCCCACCCCTGACCCAGTCACTGACTGGAAAACAGGCTGTAAAACTTCACAAACTACAGTTGCATACAAGATTATCTGACGAAATCTTGCGAAGCAGCTTGCGCTATTGTCTGTGTGCCGTACGTTTGTGCCGGACATTGGTTTCATCATTACTCCGAGAAAGCATTAATAAGATACAATACAATAGCATTTCGTATGTGATATGCACAGTAGAAGTCCGATATAGTGAGTACGGCATATAACGAGAACCCCTTTATCCTGACAATGCTGTGCTGTCCCTTCAAAATTCGTATATTAAAACTGTATTATCCTTTGGTTACAGTGATAGCCCTATCACTGACGCATCCGTTATTACAAGTGATTAAGCATGCAAGGTTTTTTCCATTACCGATATTTATGTACCCCAGTGATTATGTTGAATTTGATTATTTTCGGTATCGTTTCCTCGCTATGTCCACTAGCGAATTCTCTCGTCGACATTCGAAGGCGATGTCGGAGTCTATTAGTAATATCCGTCGACTGCTGTACCGTAAAGATGATTCGAAATGAAAGAGAACATATTTTCATAATAAATGCGTAAATAGCGTGTCCGATAACAGTTCTTGACTCGTTAAAATAAAGGTTGACTAAACAATCGCTTTCCGTACTGCAATTAAGTAAAAATGGGATACACCTCGAGATATGGCAGAGTGCATAATTGATTTCACAGGTTAGTTTACATTTTCTCGCATCTGGTTAAATTATGGAAAGGTTATCATCATGTAAACTCATAGCGAGAAGGTTATCATTTCTCTACTGTCACTTGACGTATGTTTTCATCATATGTATAGTACGGTTAAGTTAGGATAGGTGACGCAGTTTGAATAAGGAAACAAACGTTCCCTACAAAATGTGACTGATGATCTTTGGTACGGCATAGTTTTCTCACTATGTGCATTTGCAAGCTTCCTCGTCGACATTCGAAGGCGATGTTGGAGTCGATTAGTAACTTAATACCCAGCGACTGCTGCTCTCTAAGGAAAATTGCAAATGAAAGAGGATAACAAGTTTTCTTAATAAATGCGTAAATAACGTGGCCGATAGCAGTTGTTAACTTGTTAAAAATAATGGCTAAAGTAAACGATATCTTAATTTTAATGTTATATACTGAAATCAAGTAAGAATGTGATACACCTCAAGATATGGCAGAGTACATCACTAATTTCAGAGGATAGTTCATATTTTCTTGCGTCTAGTTTAATTTCGGAAAGGTTATTCATATGTAAATTTTTAGCTAGGATAACTCATTTCTCTACTTGCGTTTCAAATAAAAAAAATTTCATCACACATATAGGTTAGGTGACGCCATTTGAAGAAGGAAACTCTGGAGTGATACCGTATTTTTCCGAATCCAAGATGATGCTTTTTCCCTCAGAATCTCATGCGAAAAATCAAGGGTCGTCTTCCATTTGCCGGCTAACAGTAATGAATACCACTGGCAACTCCCGCAGTAACCACGCTGCTTCGTTTCACCCCCGACAGCCGCATGCACACACAAAATTTGTTGACGAACGACCGCCTCTTTATTATACATCGCTAGCCGCAGGAACTGGTTGTACAGTGCCTGTGTGTAACGTCACTGGATCTCAGGAAAAAGTGAAGACGGAATGAGAATGACAATCTGTTAGCCTCTACAAAAACGTTTCACAAATCTGAAGAATGGCATCAAAACATCCAGGAAAGGCAATTAGTTGATGAAGAAATGGATAAAGAAATTACAATGAATGAAATTGAAATGGCAGCGGAAAGATGAAGAATGGAAAAACTGCTGGAATAGATGAAATTTCAGTGGAGATGATAAAGGCAGCTGGAGCTGTAGGCCTGCAGTGGACATATCGGGTTCTCAGGAATGTCTGGGAGAATAAGGAGGTCCCTGAGGATTGGCAAAAAGGAATAATCATCCCAATTTTCAAGAAAGGTGATAAGAAAGTTTTGAAGAACTACAGGGGAATTACTGTAATATCCCATGTTGCTAAGATAATGGAAAGGATACTGGAAAGTAGAATAAGGTTGAGGGTTGAGAATCAGATACAGGAAAATCAGTTTGGTTTCAGAAGTGGAAGGTCAAGAATAGAGCCCATTTTCATTATGAGACAACTAATGGAAAAGCAATGGGAGTACGGGAATGATATGGTGATGACATTCATTGACATTGAAAAGGCATATGACAGTGTCCCCAGGATGAAAGTTTGGGACAGTCTGGTGCAAAAAGGAATTGGACAGGGATTAATAAAAATGATCATGGCATTGTATAAGGAATGTTGTAGTTGCGTGCAAACACAAGTTGGCAGGACAAGTTGGTTCAAAATAACTAGTGGGCTGAGACAGGGAAGTGTTCTATCACCAATCCTGTTTACAATAGTAATGGATGACATCATGAGAACAGCAAAAGCAGCATATGGAGGAAGAGAAATGAACATGATGTTATTTGCAGATGATATTATGATTTGGGGAGAAGACGATAGGAAGGTTCAAGAACAGTTGAATGTAGTGAATGGGAAGATCGAAGAATGTGGATTGAAAATAAGTGTAGAAAAGAGTAAAACTCTTGTTATGACTAGAGGGGAGAAAGAAGGGAAAGGTCAGATTAGACTTGCAGGCAAGCCCTTGGAAGTAGTGGAAACGTTTAAATACCTGGGGAGTGAATTAATGGAGAATGCTCAACTGGATGCTGAGATTAGTAAAAGGATTCAAGCTGGAAGTTGTTTCTATCATAGTGTAAGAAACATGTTATGGGACAAAGATATGCCAACGGAAGCAAAGGATACTATGTACAAGATATATTACGTACCCATAACAACTTACGGAGCAGAAACATAGACAATGACAAAGAAGGATGAGAGCCGAATACAGGCAGCCGAAATGAAGTTCTTGAGGAGTATTTTACAGAAGAGTAGAAGAGACAAAATAAGGAATGAGAAAATCCGGGAAGAAATTGGAGTGGAAAAATTGAATGATAGAATAGAGAAGAGCCAACTAAGATGGTTTGGGCACATAAAGCAAATGAGCGACGAAAGAATGCCAAAAAAAAGTGATGGAAATGCAAATCCAAGGAAGGAGAGGCCGTGGATGACCATGATTGAGATGGAAGGATACCATCCAACGCAGCATTATAGAAAGAAACCTGGACTGGGACACAATGTTGGAGGAGGAGGGGTGGAAAGACCGAAGAAAGTGGAGAGGAACCATATTTGCCCCTACCTGGCTACAGCTGGATAAAGGGAAATGATGATGATGGCATCAAAACATGCGAGCCTTCGAATTTAGAAAGGCCATGGCTACACAGTGGCAGAGTTATAACGCGTCTACTGTACCACACTTAGAGAAATTAAGTTTTATAGTCAGCAGAAATATTTTCGTGATGGATAGTCATAAAGATACGTGGAAGAGGTATTGCCGGCAAATTTTCAACGGGTTCTCGTTGATATTATGATACCAATTTTAAATTAATGATTATTGGAAATGTAGAATAATTGTGCAGCTGCACAAAAATATGGCATTAGCCTAGCTAAAGCCAATATTTGGCATCAGCGTAACGACAAAGATAGCTTAAAAAAATTTGTACTGTACAAAAAGTGCATACAGTGGTCCGCAACAAGGACGCTTTAGAGAAGTTGAAGATGAAATTGTGAGGTATGTTCACGAAATACGCAAGGGCGGAATGGCCATACCATGGTGCAATAAACTCATTTGTTGACCTTCAACATCTGCGATTAGGCCGATACATTGCTAGCCGCTGAAGTTGGCCGACCACGGTAACCGAGACGTGAGTGTAGCGGTAATATCTGACGCTGAATAAAAGTACCGTAACAATTTTATGGACAGCAAGAATATTTCCCTGGCGGATCGCCATATTGTAGAGACGCATGGAATAGGTATTGCCTGGAAATTTTCAAGGTTTTTTTTTTTTTCGATATTATGATGTTAATTTCAAGTTAACGGTCATTTAACCCATGGAAATAAAGAATAATTATGCACTCGCAAACAAATGCGGCATAACGAAAGACACTGTTCTCCATCTAAAAATAGTCTAAAATGCGTACTGTGCAACAAAGGCATTCATATGATTTTACAAAGCACTTTTTGAGCCCGATTAAAAATTTTTGAAGAAAAAATTGAGGTTCGTCTTAGATTCCGAAAAATACGGTACTGTAATTTTTTTCAGAATGAAATTAAACACACACTTTCTCGTAGTGTCGGATTTCGAAAAATAACAAACAAGTAAGCCGTAGTGTGAATATCATCTGCGGAAACGCAAGTTTTGAACAAAGTGACTGCCGTTTCATATTGATTTTAAAGTATATAGGGGTTTTCCGACTTTTATACAACATTTGGATATAATGAAAATCCCATATAGTGAGTAAATTTTCTGCTGTTGTGAATTTTCGCTATAACAGACTTTTTCTGTATATGATATGTATTGTCACAGGTTTACTCAAACTAGGACACATCGTATGGATTTGTATTTGTTTATTGTATATGACGTATTTTCAACTGAAATGATGCACAGAAGGCCTGTAGAGATTTCAGACGAATTAAGAACACTGCGATCAGAACGAATGAAGGAGTACTGGATAGATAAGTAGAATCAAACAGTACAACCTTCAAAGAAAAAGTGTACATGAAAGATTTAAGTGGTCCAATGTGGCCAATAAAGTTAATAATATGATGTATAAACCACAATAAAATAATATTATAGTATGCGTGTGAAATTTTCGGACTCTGGATGACTGCTTCGATTAGCAGCATTCCCCTTGATGACTACTACGATTAGCAATATTCCCCTTCCGAATGGCTAATCAAGTCTGTCACGCTGGGAGGAGCAGTGCTGGAGGGGTGGTAACAATGTGCAAGCTTGAGGCCAGCTCAACGCACAGCGTATTAGTGTGCTTCACAGTGCAACATTCCTGGCCACTGCATGTGTACAGGAATTGCACACATCACAAGTGGCAAAAATACTGGAAAGGAGAACTGGAGAGGAGAATGAGAAGGCTGAAGGAGAGTTGCAAGAGGAACAGTATGGCTTTAAAGTGGAAGTTTTACAGTGGACCCAGTCTTCAGCGTGAGGCAATTAATGGAAAAGAATTGGGAATATGGAAAGGATTTGGTCATGATATTCATCGATCTAACAAAGGCATATGATAGTGTTCCCAGACAGGTGATTTGGGGAACCATGATTTAAAAAAAAGAGAGAGAGAGACTGGGTACACAAACTGTAGGAATGGTGCAGGCAATGTACAACTGCATCAGCAGTGTACAGACTCTGGTTGGAAAGATGGAATGGTTTAGAAATAAAACTGGACCAAGGCACGAGCGGGTGCGCTATCATCTTTTTTATTTCTAATGGTTATAGATAAAATTGTCAAGGAACCAAAGGAAGCAATATGGGAATAGGGAAATTAAGTTATAACTATTTGCAGACAATATTGTGTTTTAATGAACGAACAGCAAAGAAGTAGAACAACAACTTGATGCACTGCACAGAAAAATTGGTATGCAAATCAGCGCAGAGAAAAGCAAGACCATGGTTATATCAAGAGAAGAAAGACAAGGGAAAGGCAGTGTGAAAATTGGTGGTCAAAGCCTTGAAACTTGACAGTTTTAAATACGTAGGGAGTGAATTAATGCAGAATACAAGGCTGGACTTGGAGATTAGCAAAGGAGTGCCACAGGGCAATGCATTCTACCAGAGTGTAAGACCCCTTATCTGGAATAAGGAAGTACCAAGACGTATACAGAGATGTATTATGCAACCTTAATGACCTACGCAGTCGAGACCTGGACAATGACAAGTAGGGAGGAGTAGAATACCTAGGAAGTATGATAGGAAAGACAGACTGAGAAGCAAAGCTGAGAGAAAGAAGGTAGGAATGGAAAACCTAAATGAGAGAATTGACAGGAGTAAACTAAGATGGTTTGGACATGTAAAGAGGACGGAGGACAAAAGAATACCAAAACAGATGATGGAGATGAAGTTCTATGAAAGAGGGCAAGAGAGAGACCTAGATCAAGGTGAAACAATTCAATAAAGAGGAACGCTAGCAGAAGAAACAGGGTCTGGGACAAAATGACGGAAGTGGAATGGTGGAAGGAGAGAGGAAGGTGGAGAAGTGCCATAAATGCCCCACCTGGCAGGAGCTGGATAAGGGGAAAGGAGCAGGATAATGGTGGTGAGCTTTTCATGTAAGAGCACAGCAAGATTATGCCTATTCCAATGAGTTACAACAGTTTAATGGACATGGTTACCTTTCTTCCTTTTCTAGTCAGTATTTAATATGGGACAGTTTACCCTAAGAAGACTATCTTAAGCGAACATTTATATGAAATTTTGATGTGCAATGTCGGATGCTTTAAAAAATTAATTCTCAACCGAGTATCAATATAGTTTATCAAACGTAACGGCTAAAGAAGTCCTATAAACAAGGGTGAAACCTGTACTGAACAAGGTGGAACCAGAATCATTTCCATTTGAGGCTACCGTATGTTAACATACAACCACATTAACTCTGTTCCATTGAGTTTGCATAGAACTAAAATACGTTTTCTGAAGATAGGAGTTTCCAACCAGACTGAGCGCCTGTCATGGTAGAGCATTGGTTTCGGGAGCCATAACTTGCGGGTTCGATTGCATTTCTATTTGATATCAGAAAGTGTTCGAATGTGCCAACCTCTTTCCAGAGAAGCTGAGGTGTAAGAACGTTGTCTCGCCCACGTTGTTTTACATGCCGGTAAGTCTACTGTCAGACCCTGACTCTCCCAACCTGGGCACTGAAAGCCATTTGTGCCACTCAGCCTGGCACTATTATTATTATTCATTTTCCAGCTCCAGTTTCCCCAGGAAAGGTGTACAAGCACTCGCCACTTTCTGTCAATGTACAGATTCTGTTCCTCTATGTCCTCCACTTGACGTTCTTCTTGTTGGACCACCAGTTTCACTATGTTTATCCAATGATTCCTCATTGATTTCTTGGAATCCCTACTGGCCTCTCCCCTTTCACTTCTCTGTCGAAGTAATTCCTTGTTCTCCTTCTGTCTATCCTCATAGCATGTCAAAACCATTGTAGTCTGCATCTTTCTAAAAGCTCGGTAACAGTTTGCTTCATTTCTAATCTTGTCCTTCCTGGCCTTGTGGTTCATTGTTCTGATGAATTTCATTTCCATTCACTGGATTTTACTATTAACCTTGTTACGTAGGGTATGTTTTGAGCCCATGGGTGAGAACTGGAATGAAGTCAACAGGGTCATTTTGCTTGTTGGGGTATTTAATCATCCCAGAATAGATTTCTCCCTTGAAAATGAAACTGAGAAACTTACCGAGTCCTATTACGTATTTCATGGTTATTACTGGGCTGATGGTAAATCAAAAAATCTTTTGTATAATTGACTGGAGTGGTACAATGTAGGACATTATATGCAAAATAAATAAATTATAATCAGCATACAATAGTGTACCAAGGGAAAGAATTTGGCAATGCATGAAAGAACTTCAAGCGTGAGATAGCCTCATAGACAAAGTGAAAAGGTTGTATAGTGGGAACAGAGGCTGTATTCAAGTAGGATGTGGTTTGTCGGACTGGTTTGAAACAAAGAGAGGAGTGCAGCAGGGCAGCTCATTGTCACCACTTCTATTTATTATTGTAATGGATGTAGTAATGAAATCTATTAAAAGGAAAGAACATGGAGATATCAAAGCCTTCACATTTGCAGATGATGTTGCGATCTGGAGTGACTCAGAAGATGAATTGGGAGAGAGAATACAAAGCTGGAATGAGGAGTTTAAGAAATATGGTTTAAACATCAGCAAGACCAAGACGGTGGTGATGAAAGTGTATGGGGAAGGAGCAGAACCAATAATCATGTTAAATGAAGCTCAACTGGACAGCGTTCCAGTTTTCAAATACTTGGGTAGCGTTATATCAAATGACAACCTAGCAAAACATGAGGTGAACAATCGAATCAATAAGGCAACACAATTCTACCACCAGGTAAGACACCTGCTGTGGGATGAGCAAATACCCATGAAAACAAAAATGACATTGTACAAGTCCTATTATACACCAATTCTTACATACAGTCTCGAAACCACAACACTGACCAATAGAGATAATTCCAAACTTCAGGCAGCTGAAATGAAATTCCTACGCACTATGATCCAGAAAACCAGGAAAGACAAGATTAGGAATGAGAAAATTAGAGAAGAAGTAGGAATAGACAATGCTCTCCTAAATAAGATTCAGATATCAAGACTGAAGTGGTTTGGTCACATGAAGAGGATGCCAGTAAACAGAACTGCAAGGAAGGAATTTGACAGAAAGGTAGAAGGAAGACGACCCGTGGGAAGACCACGAAGGAAATGGATAGATTTAGTTAAGAGCGATGTAATGCTGAGAGGTCATGATTGGGACAAGTTGGTGGAGGAAGAATGGTACAAGGACAGGATGAGATGGAGGAGGCTCATATACCACACCCGGGAAACTGGAGATGGTTTAGGATGATGATGATGATCACCATTATCACTCTCAGGATTTTCCAGGTAACAAAACTAAAGTTTGACTACACACAGATGCTTTCTGACTGTGGTACTCACCCATATGGCTTGTCCATCCCATAACACCAGACATTCACAGCCGTCCACTTGAGGGTCTGCGCTACCAGCTTACAGATGAGAGAGCCATACTGTAGCAGAGTACTGCCACAACTGCATATGAAAAAATGGAAAACGGTAAACAATTATTTGCAGAATGAAAGCAGAGCACACAAATATTAGGCAGATAAAGGCAACTTCATCGAAGCAATCTACGATACAATAAAACCTTGTTAATTCAAAGTCGTTGGGACTCAAAAATCACACTTCGAATTACGTGATTTCGAATTAACCACCAACTCGCAATTCAGAAACGCCAACCCTTGCCACGTCACACACTATTCTAAGGGCTGTTACTGCTGCAGTTAACTTTCAAATGCCGTAGAAAGAACTATTTCCAAAATGTATCCAACAAGGTGAATTCAAATAATGCACAATGCACTTTGATAACTCACCGACATACATAAACTTGCACAACGAAAAAAAAATCACGCATAATTGAAAGACAAGGAGAAATCGATACTGGCTCCCATGTGCAAGTGCTTTATTCATTCGATTACTGTACTGTATGCATTTTAGATGCCCTGTACTTGCACAGAAAGTACCCAATGCCCTTCAAACATCGAACTTTCCGACAACAAGGAGAGAAAGTCTCTTGCTTCAACACAATACAGTAAATACAGGTACGATTTGCTGCCATGGCACTCCTGTCATAACTCAGAAATACCAACACCTGCCACATCATGAAGTATTCTAAGACCCATTAATGAATTCAATCACCTTGATTCACAGTTTAAACCTTTCCAATGCCATGGAAAGAACTATTTCCAAAATGTATCCAACAAGGTGCATTTACAATGTTGGATGGATAAATCACTGACAAACATGGAGCATTTACGTTGGATGGATCATTCACTGACAAACATAACCCCACATGGCCAAAGAAAAAACACGATACAAAGACGACGGTAAATTATACTGACTCCCTGTTCAAATGCATTATTTTTCGGATTACAGTTCTGTTTGCATTTTCTTAGATGACTTGTTCTTGCACGGAAAGTGCCCGACGCCCTTAAAACAATGCGGCTTATCGAACTTTCCAATGACGAGGGGAAGAATTCTCTCACTTCCGTGTGCATCGCAACACTGTACAATGACTCTCCACCCTTGTACGATTTCCTGGCTGGCACTTCCTCCTTTAAAACCATAAGACCGTTTGGGCTCGGCATTAAAAGAAAGCAATGCAGTTTCATTGGCATTACCGCTAACAATTTTGTTTGGTGCGTACGAAATTGATTATATGAGCTATGCTTCTTATTCTGTTTCTCCACACACTGCTTGCTACATGATATTGCGGCGTTCCTTAAAACTCTGAATACAAAAGAATTATGATTTCACTTGAATTTAGCAATTATGAAGCACACTGAAGACAGAGCAAAGCGAGTCGTTCCGGAAGACGCGTTCTATCATGACGTGGAAAAATTCTGAATTTAAATTATTTTATAAGATGCTATTGCTTTAAAATGTAAAGGCAGTTTCGAATTAAAAGTCTGAATTATGTTAATGGGTCAGACATTGTACTTCGAATTACGAATTATCTGTATTTCAAATTAAACAATTTAAATAACATGCAAAATGATACCTCATGTTTCCGGGAACGAAAGCTTCTTCAAATTAGGCGGGATTTTGAATTATCGAGGTTCTACTGTATAAGAAACTGCTGAATTCATTCATATTTTCTTCAATGGGGAATCATTTCATTTAGGTGTCAAATGAAAAATCAAGAAATAGCTCTGACAACATTGGTGAGGCCTACAAGTAGACATTCAGATTACTTACCAAGCTATAAGACTCCTGACGACTTTCAAGAGGGCCAAATGAATCTGAGGGAGAGCCAAGCTGAGGGCCAACTTCTCATTGGAGATCTTCTTTCCCAGCGTCTTACTGGTTACTGCAAGCCCACGGCATACGAGGCTTAACACAAGATCGGGCAGCACAGCCTTGGCCACAGGGAACTCGGCACTGTAAACATGGAGTCACGTCACTCAACACAAGTAGTAACATAGCGTAGGAACCTGTCTTTGAGAATCTGGACTGTAGCAAGGTGAAAATAATGAACATAGTATTCTTATGAAAACTTTGATTTCTACGCGACTACTGCATCCGTCACACTTATGCCCTGGTCTAGCTCTATTCTTCTTACATCCTACACTTCCCTCATAAACTAACAAGTCCTCGTGTCTCAAAATGTGTCCTATCAATCTATTTCTTCTGTGTATGCAATCAATTTCATTGCTAGGAACCGTGCCGTTCCACTGCGGACGAGACAGAACTGGGTCAGGCGATCAAGGTCCCCGTACATCACAGGGTTTACGTCACCTAGCGAGCCGGAAGCCAAGGGGAGTGACATTCCAGAAAGATCTGCTCCAAATTTGGAAGAACGAATCACATCGCAGAATAGCTGACGACCAATGAGAATTAGTGAAGCTGTTGGATGGTCAGAGAATCATTCTACAAAGACGTCGAACAGTGTGGTTCCAGAAGAGAGACAGCGAACAGTAGAGTTTTAGAAGAGATGTCAAATAGTATGGTTTTAACCGACTACAATCTAGTACTGGACGACGATTATGATTTTTGAGTGTGCTAATTTAATTTTACGCGTAGACGATTCAGCATAGTGCGATATATTATTGCCGCACATTTTCCTGGGTGAAACTTTCCAAACCACAGACAGTCAGTACACACATTACGTCAAGCATTGCCGCAGAAATTTGTGGAATGTTCTAGTATGAATTACGACAGAAGATTATCACCTTCCTTGATAAGAATATACTGATATGTGCTACCATCTAATGGAAAAGGAAGAACTACGACTGTTTCTATAAACGAGTCTACATGAGGGATGAAATATCATTCCTGGCACTTTCAGCGAGTTCACGTAGGAATGAAAAGTCATCCCTTGGTGCTCAAAGAGTTAAGCCACATTGGTAAGAAAAAAGAAAAGGGGAGAGAAAGAGAGAGAGAGAGAGAGAGAGAGAGAGAGAGAGAGAGAGAGAGAGAGAGAGAGAGAGAGAGAGAGAGAGAGAGAGAGACATTTCACCATTAGAATATTGGCCGACAGGGTAGGAGAGTTGGTGGTCTACAATTTCTAATCAAAAGATTGTGTGCCAAAAATCTGGATTAAATTACAAATATCTCTGCACTGCTCATATGGTGTGAGGGTATACGATGCTCTGATGGAGATTCGCCCATCAGATGGAGACATAACGCCTTGAGCAGAGCCCTTGGTGTTATTCGACAGGAGTAGGATATATGCCGGTACCGAGTTTCACGCTCTCCCTTCCTTATACCATATATCATGTCATTCATTTTGTCTCGTTAACTCTTCTGAAGAGGCTGACATCAGAAAGGGCACCCGATCGTAAAAACTCTCTACGAAGATTCACCTCACTTCATATCTGATCTCGTAGAAAAATGGGACAAGGGTTGGACGTATATAGACATCATTTTGAACAAAATATCCATTTATAAAATGTATATCCTTTGTTTATACACAGAGGTTGACAGAATGCGTCTACTCTTAAGTTACCAACATCGCATGAACTATTAAGGAACTACTTCCCTGTTCAAGATCCACAGTCAACACATGTACATTTTTAGCGTTGTTTTGTGGCGTTACCCACTGCAGTCTTTAGCCGTGGCACTCTGGGGACGCACACATGGGCCTCCAGCAGTAGCAGGGACCTAAACCCTGGGCATCGTCGGACCTTTTGCCCGAGTTGGCTCAGCAGCCCTGAAGACTTGGCCCGGTCACTACTACTTTTGTCTCCACGGCCAGCCAAGTCTTCCCACCAGCTCTGTCGAGAGGGGTCTGGATTGATTTACTGCATTGTCATAGCACTTGTGGCATTCAGTGGATTACTTGTGTTCTTTGCTAAAGTGTGTTCATGTATCTAGGCAGTGATCAAGTGTGATTTGGTGACAAGGTTAGCTCTTGTTTCTTCCGACGACGATGGATATGTTGTGCACCTTTGATACACGGACATGCAAAACGTCTAAGATTGTGTTCTGGCAACCTTCACTGCATATTTGACTTTATACTTGTTTGTATGTATAATTTCTGATTCTTCTGTGTATGTTCCTTCTTGGAGAGCCTCTGAGCGAATGGACCATTAGGTCCCACTAGACCTGCACAATCATATAATTGTAATAAAGAGCACTGCAATCTCCTCCTCAGGAGGTGATTCTCGCCTGCTCCTGTCATGTGTCATGGCTGCGCTGGTGCTCCCCTTATTTCACGCAGAGTTAGGGAACAGTAGATAGGCAGAGCGGGAGGAGAAGCAACCGTCATTGTACAAAGCAACAAAAGACTGAATACACAATATGTTAAACTATAATACTGTAAATATTTAGCAGGCAGTCTTGGCAAGCTGTCTTAAATTTAGGTAATGAGGGAATTCCAAAGTCTGGAACCCGTCCCAACACAAGAATTTATATAAGTATTGGAAAGGAATAAAGAAGCCATTCTATCACAACCTTGTCTGCCACATAGTTTCAGAAGTTCAAAGAGATGTGAACACAAGTTAACTCAGGACCCGTCAGCAATGTGTTAAGAACCTAACAGAAAGGTACTCTATTGAGTGTCACTTCAACACAGTTCTGTTAAAGTATATGAAAGGAACAATCTCAAACTTCTTCAGTAACTACTATCTTCGAGTGAATGGGCTTTTCCTCCCCTCATGAATAGCATTTCTTCTTAGCCATCTAACAAGCTTGTTGCTGTTTCTTAGCTCCATTAGGAGGGTGGCATCAATACTCACTGTGGGAGCATCTTGGCAGCAGGTTTCTTTTTTTATTTTTATTTTTTATTTTTAGAATTTGGTTTACATCACACCAACACAGATAGGTCTTACGGCAACGATGGCACAGGAAGGGACTACAAGTAGGAAGGAAGCAGCCATGGCCTTAATTAAGGTACAGCCCCAGCATTTGCCTGGTGTGAAAATGGAAAACCACGGAAAACCATCTTCAGGGCCGCCGACGTGGGGTTCGAACCCCTATCTCCTGGATGCAAACTCACAGCTGCGCGCCCCTAAACGCATGGCCAACTCGCCCGGTGACAACAGATCTTCAGTCTTGATGTAGGAACAATAGAATAATAAGAAAGCTGGTTAAAGAGAAGAAAAGGGAAGAAATAATATTATAAAAAAGAATACACGTAGAAAAGGAATAGGGCAGAGGACAGAAACTCAGTGTAACCTCTAGGAACTGAGCAAGTGTGTGCAGTTTGGGTCACGTAGCTGCTTGCATTTCGGAGATAGTGGGTTTGAACCTCACTGTTGGCAGCCCTGAAGATGGTTTTACGTGGTTTCCCATTTTCACACCAGGCAAATATTGGGGCAGCGCCTTAATTATGGCCACTTCCTTTCCACTCCCAGGCCTTCCCTTTCCCATCGTCGCCATAAGACCTATCTGTGTTGGTGCAACGTAAAGCAAACTGTAAAAAGTCTAGGAACATCACCTACCACTCTAGTATTGGGAGAAAAGCGTTATTTTGACATCTAGATCAAAGTAATTTTTTAAAATCTAATGAAGTAGCACGATATTGACAAATGACAATCTTTATACAATTTCCAGTCAGGTACTTCAAATAGCCAAGACTTTAGAGATTGCTTACCGGAACATACACTGCAAGAATCGAGACAGATTGATGAACCTCCTTGTCATTCGATACACAACCAGTGAAGGGTTGGCCTCTGTAATTTCTGGGATGCTCAACTTATGAGATGATGCCGCCACACCATGGAAACTCTAAAACAGGGCACATTTTAAAATTAGGAGATATATGTTCAAAATACACCCGTTACAATAATAATAATAATAATAATAATAATAATAATAATAATAATAATAATAATAATAATAATAATAATAATAATAATAATAATACCCCGCACGGCTCTACTTCTAAATTGACGTTTAGGCCGATTTTGGCTCTGTCTGGTGGTTGTGCACCGAAGCATAGACATCCAACCAATCCCAACCTGCCATTTATATCGGCAGAGCACGATCTTAAAACCTAGTTGCCAAGCCTGATATTTACATTCACCACGTGGTTAACCTATCTCGTTCAACGTGTATGGTATTCGGTACGGTTCGCGATCATTTGCATTTTCCTCCAGTAATTAGTGTTATATCATATAAGTTTTATCTCTCTAGTATAGTACAGTATAGCGTAGTTTACAGTTTAGCATAGCATAAGTACAGTATAGGTTTAATTATTAAATAGCTGTAGTTTTATTTACGTCCGTGTATCAGTGTACTTAGTTTGTCGTGTTTACCATGTCTCAGTGTAGTTCGGGAAGGACAAGTGGCAAGAAATCAAGATGTGTGGGACAAGGCACTCCCTTGCGAAGCCAGGTTCGTGAAATTGTGTCCAATGTGCATGAATACTTTGAGAAAGAAAAGGAGAACGGTGCTACATTGCTTCCTTTAGCACAAGCTGTACAGAGAAGTGCCGACGCTACCAAAGTAAGTAAATACACAGTAGTGGCAATTGGAAAGGAGAAATACCACGCTGAGGAACAATCTCCTGGATCCTCTAAGTTTGAAACACCGGGTAAGAAAAGGAATCGGGCCAAACTAGTGACGAACTTGGACAGTTTCGAGAAAGATGCCATTCATCGTCATATTTATGACTACTACCGCAAAAAAGGACACCCTACTCTTGCGAAGCTACGTGAGTCTCTGAAGGAAAGCGAACTATTTAATGGAAGCAAGACTTCACTGAATGTTGTGGTAAAGGAACTGGGATTCTGTTACAAGAAATTAAATGGTCGCCGAGTGTTAATGGACAGAAGTGATATTGTGATGTGGCGCTGCCGGTTTTTAAGGGACGTTATGAAGGAAAATTTTGATTCGATTGTGTGGTTAGATGAAACATGGATTAATGCAAACCATACCGTAGGAAAAGGCTGGACAGATGATTCTGTGGAAGGTACAATGGCAGTGCCCATTGGAAAGGGGGGAAGAATTATTGTGCTACATGCCGGTACCGCAAATGGATTTGTACCTAACTGTTTATATGTTCTGAGGTCTAAGAAGACTGGCAATTACCACGAGGAGATGAATAGTGTCAATTTTCAGAATTGGTTTGAATACACATTAATGAATAACCTGTCTGAAAATTGTACAATAATAATAATGGACAATGCCCCCTACCATTCCATAATTCAAGACAAAGCTCCGACAATGGCAGCAAAGAAGTCGATTCTTGCTGAGTGGTTAAGGAGGCACAACATTCCTGTGCGGGACGACGTGAAGAAAGGTGAACTGTTGGAGCTTGTGAAAGAAAACAAGCCACAATTTCCTGTCGTGGACGAAATTGCAAGACATCATGGACATATAGTTATTCGATTTCCACCTTATCATTGCCACTTCAATGCAATAGAGAAGATTTGGGCTCAGGTTAAGGGTTAATGTTGCAACAAAAATAAGCGTTTTACGGGTTATGTTGCATTTTACCGTACCCGAGGTGGAAAACCTGTTAACCGAAGCTGTGGCGAATGTCAGTGCCGATGACTGGAGGAAAGTTGTGCGCAGTACACAAAGATCAATACGTGAGGCGTGGGAAAATGAAGATGTACTGGAAAACTCCATCGAAAGTTTAATAATATCTTTGGGAGCTGGTGATAGTGACAATGATTCATTGTTGGAGGGTTTCCAGTGACTCTGAGATCAGTGGAGTGTTCCCTTTGTAGGCCATAACCTCCTTCCTGTGCCAGCCATTGGCGGTGAGTGATGTGTTATTTCCTAATTCTCTTTTTTTCTTAATAATATATTCTCTTATTAGTGTCAGATGTTATTAAGTGTAGATTTTATGAATTTGTTTTCATTCCATATGTAATAGTTTATCTGAGTACGGTATTACATTTTACTATATATGGCCGTTTACTGCCGTATTGCATCAGGTGTTCTCGCGGGCGTAGCGTGCTGGCAACAGAGGATTGGCGATGCTCATTTGTTTTGCAAAACTTCAATTTAGAAATAAGGGCATGCGGAGTATATATAATAGAATAATATTTATTATTATATTATAATAATATAATATATAATAATTATATTATTATTATTATTTTAATTTTACAGGTGCCCTTCAAATACCTTGGAGAAATCATACTACCATCGGGACTAGACAGTTGGGCCAATGTAGAAAGAGCCACCAAAGTCCATAAGGCGTACAGACTAACGTGGAATTACTACAGTCATATAGTGTAATGCAAAATTATGACAATACAAGACAGTTGTCTTGCCGGAAGCTTTACACACCTCAGAAACCATCTCTCTTGGAAGTCACTCTAAAATTATATGAATTAAAAATCAAGGAAAATTCTCCAGGAAATTTATGGTCCCACGGGAAAAAAATGGAATGCGGATTAAGAGAACAGAGGATCCATCATCATTTAAAGTTTCAATCCTGGATGCGCTTCACGGTTTTGAAAAGCCGTGAAGGAGACTACCATCTCAAATTGTTTCATGAAAGCAGGATTTTTCAAGAAGTAGAAGAAGAAGAAGGCCTGCTACCTGATGTATGGAGAAGGTTGCAGTCAGTCCAGTCAGACTGCACTACTGAAGATTTTCTTCAGGTTCTGTTCCCATGATTTACACTTTTCCCCCCTTTTACACCAGTATTCTTTGGTCCCTTGAAAAGAGGGGTAATACTGTATTTGAAAATTCAGTGTTTTTGGACAATGTTAAAGGTTTTTCCCTACCTTTTCTTTCTGGTTTTGCAGATTCCTGGTTTTCAAGGCTTCCAGATTCCCTGGCCATTCTTTAGGGATCTATTGGGATGAAATGCTGAAGCCTTTCTCCAGATAAAGTTGGGAACTGGAGACTGATGTGTAGGAAATTGGAAAATTTCAGCTTACTGTTATCTCCTCACCTGTATTTCAGTTATGTTCTCGAACAAGTCGTCCAGGACCTCGCTCATGGCAGCACATAGCTGCTGCTGGAGCGACAGCCACGCACTGCGATGATTCAAACTGCCAGTGCCCCCACCTCCCATGAGAGGGAAGAGGGCAACACAGCGACCAGCAGCATGCACCAGTACACTATTGTCATCGTCAACAAAGCTCAACACAAACCTTTCAACAGCAACCTGTAAACAATAAAATCAAACTTTATACTCTCTGACAGAAATACATGCAGCCTAGTTACAAAATACTTTGTCTATTAAGCTCAAAATTATCAATAATACTTGTATTAACTGGTCATGAGTTACAACTGGGGCAATGATTTTAGCAAGACTTTACACTTTTTTCAGTAGACATTTATTTTCAGGATTCTCACATTTTGGCTTGTATCAAGACATTATCAGCCGACAAACAATGGTTAAGAATAATCATTATCTTATAAACTAAAAGACATACAAAAAAACCTGCCAAAACATCAATTAAAAGAATTATTTAAAAAATGTTAAATTTTTTTAAAGGGAAATTCATTTTAAGAAAACCTAAGAAGTGTAAATTATTTTAATGCGCATTGATTTTAACAAAACATTACATTTTTTTTCAGAAGACATAAATTTTATGGATCCTCATTAACCCTAGAACTGATTTACATCACATTTGCAACATTATTCACCCGTTCTGTAGTGACAGCGTCGCACTCTGTGACGCAATGCAGTCATCGTTACAAATCGATAGAAATTGTTTAAAATTGACTGAATATGAATCAAATTACATAGTTCTCGAAAACAGACCTTACAAGCTTCGTACCTAGTGCAATTTTGGTTTCTGTAGTGGGCTATTTTGAGTACCGATTGTAAAACAAATGAGGCATTTTTTCCGCTTCGTATTTCTGGGTTGTCACGCTTAAGATTGAGGTCTAGTCGAGGTTGCTGGTTATTTGTTTTAGATATATATTGTTGTCTTCCTGTATTTTCTAGTAAATGATGGATCCTTTTAGACGTAGTGACATTCGTGATTGGCTGGAAATTGAAGAAAAAGAAGTGTGTTCCGGCAGTAATAGCGATTTTTTGGTAGAAGATTTGCCGTGTGATGACGACGTGATGAGGGATCAAAATGACTCCGATGATGAAACTGAGGATGAAAATGAGGGAAATAGTGAAAATCCAGAAACCGAGCCTGAACGTCAGAACTCGGTACGATTATATCCACTCAAACCCCAGCTTGACGTTACAAATTAATTTCATGTACGGAACCCTAAAAACCTGACGAATGAGATCAGTGATTTTCGACTGTGGATGTGTGGAACATTTCCTTTTGTCACGGCCATAGGTTAAAAATTTCCCAAAATTTATTCGCGTGTATATATAATCAGCATAAAAATTTTTTTACACATTCTGTATATTACAACATTTTAACCCATATGCACCCACCCGCCCTTTGCTCTCACATTGCTAGGAATCTGCCAAATTTTTAGTATGCAACCTTGATGTTGCAAGCTTTTGGTTAAAACAGTATAGTGGATGATCGACTGCGTGTATTATCACGGGACCTGCTTTATATTATTGAGAAATTCCACGCTATTGCTCATGACACAAAAAACAGAAAATACAGAAATATAACACGTAAAAAATCCCTTCGAAAACTTAAATTTTTCATTAACTTATTTTACCTCGGAGGTTCTTTAGTGTGTGGTATGGCCTTAATTACACAACACGAGCCTAACATTTGCCTGATTTGGAAATCCGCTCCAGGCCACCTTACCCGAGTCATTCACTGTCATGCAGCTGTTTAGCTGTGCAGCACAACTTAGACTTCAAATACAAAACGGCCAACGAAGGAAGAAAATTTCTGCTAGAAAGGCAGGACATTGTCGTAGCTCGTGCAAGATTTTTGAGAAAAATACATGACCTGAAACAGAAACAATACAGGAGGCAACGTATTATTTAAATGAGACTTGGGTTAATCAGTCGCACAGTAAACGGTTTATTTGGCAACATTCAGATAAGAGTGGCGGATTGAAGGAGCCCACTGGGAAAGGTGGAAGACTGATTGTTTGCCACGCAGGTGGTATTAAAGGTTTTATACTCCAGTGTACGTGAGTGTTCCTATCAAAGAAGAATAGCCTGGACTACCACTCAGAAATGAACCGGGCATCTGGAGGAACCGTCTATAATAGTTATGGACAATGCTAAAAATCATTCAGCTTTACTTGAAAAAGTACCCAATACAAGCTGGAAGAAGTGGTTGCTGAAGAGAAACATACCTTTTAGTGAACAAGAAACTCGAGCTGAACTTTTGGAAAAAGTTGCTCCCTTCAAAGTAGGAAAAAAAAAGTATGAGCTTGATGAATCAGCTCTCTCTTGGGATCATGAGGACTAGTATGAGAAAGACTAGTATAGGAAAAACAAAATGGTTTAAAGTTGAAATTGGTCTCCGACAGGATGTGTACTATACCCCATAATATTCATCACATTTAAAGATGAAATTCATAAGAACATTAAACAGAGATTTGGAAGACAGGCGACAAAAGCCGCGTTGTTTGCAGATGATATAATGATATGATATGGGGTGCGGATGAAATGGAAGTGCAAAAACAAGTAGATATATGGAATCAAGAGAGAGAAAAATTTGGGATGAAAGTAAGCACAGAGAAAAGTAAAATAATAGTGATGACAAGGGGAAGGAAGGAAGGAAGGAATAGGAAAGAAAACTGAATGGTAAAATTCTGGAAGTGGTTAAAAGTTTCAAGTACTTGGGAAGTGTGATCACAGAAGATGGAAGGATAACCGAGGAAATTGGGAAAAGAATTCAACAAGCAAACAGCTTCCACCAGAGTGTGAGGGGTATTTTGTGGAACCAAGATGTCCCAAAGAAATATAAGGAAGTATCATAATCAACCTATTATGAACCCATACTAACCTATGCAGCTGGATTGTGGACAACAAAACGAGGAGAGAGTAGAATACAGGCAGGAGATGAAATTCCTAGGAGCTATCGAGGGCAAGACATGAAATGAAGAGATAAGGAAAAGGAATCTTGAAACTTCAAGACAGGATAGAAACAACAAAGCTAAAGTGGTATGGGCATTTGATGAGAATGGAAGAAGAGAGAGTGCCACAAAAAGCTTAACAGGAAAGAGACCACGAGAAAGTGGACAAATTCTGTGTGGGAGTGCAGAGAGAAGAGGGGAGGAAAACCAGTGGAGAGACAAGCAGTGACGGACATCCTTGATTCGCAACCCGATGCGGGAAGCTGGAAACGAGAAATGAAGATTAAGATGATTGGGGCAATGAGGTAGTAAGTTTGCCACCCTACCACTGCCAATACAACCCAATTGAATTGATTTGGGCTCAAATCAAGAGAGATGTGGCAGAGAGGAACAAGACATTCAAAATAAAAAAACATAGAAAAACTCACGTCAGAAGCCATCGACTGTGTGACGGGTACAGATTGGGAACAGTGCTTCAATCGCGCGGAAAATCTTCAAACAGACGAATGGGCCAAGGAAATAGTAAGGGACAAAAGAATGGAGCCATTCATCAGTATAAATAACTCGACAGATAGTGAGATGAGGGATGACAGTGACTAACAAATATTAGACTGCCTTGTAGCTAGAAACCGATTCTTAATTCATTGTAAATTAATGTAAACCTATTCTTTAAAGTGGTTATTTTTCTAACTCAGTACAATATAGAGTATTTGAATATTTAAAGTTATAATGTAATAAAACTGATACAGATTAGTATGTAATCCGAAAGTATTTACGGCGTCCTGCATCCTGTGCTGGCACCGCCTCAGCTAGCAACATTTACATGATCGCTTTCTGGACCAATTTCCAGGAAAACTACAAGACTCACAGAAATATGTTTCAGATAAAAAATATAAGCCAGGTGATTTTTTACATTTTTCCCACAGGAAAAATTCTATTGGCTGAAGAAATAAAAACTTGGCCGCTTATTGGAATTTTCAATACATGATTCTATGGATTTAAATTTACTAGTTCAAGATTTTATTTTTAATAATTATTTAAAGTAGTTTACATGGAAAATAGTTATACCACTGAAATCAGCAGTCTTTTCTGAAGCTTGTAGCATAATTTGTTTTGAAACATTGTATGAAGTAACATCAGGAGCTTGAGAGAGAATAACTTTCCTTACGCTCCAAAATGATGTTTTCAGTTAAGATATTTCTTCGCCAGTTGCTACATGACCTCGGCAACAGCGTAATTTCTCTGACCCGCCAGTTTGGTGGCCGTGACAATAATTCTTTATAGGCTATAAATTTCATTTTTGTTCCGTATTGAAGTGCAATTGAGCCTCCGTGGCTCAGGAGGCAGCGCGCCGGCCTCTCACCGCTGGGTTCCGTGGTTCTAATCCTGGTCACTCCATGTGTGATTTGTGCTGGACAAATGGGGGCTTCATTCATTCCATTCTTGACCTGGTCAAATGACTGGAAACAGGCTGTGGATATTCACACAAGTGCAATAATAAGAATAAATTCATTCCTAAATCTGGCCATCTTTTGCCTGAGATCCTAAGTCAACTTAAAGAAATCATATTGTGACAAGATGATCATAACCTTAATTTTGTTATTATATATAATTGAATGTTATAATTATTCCTACAACATTGTCTTTGTCTGGTATACATATGTTTTAGTTATCTATTTGGCTGAAGATGACAACTAATTGGCTGAAACTAGTCCCAAGACTTATGTAATATCTTTTACTTGATACATTGTATTGAAAAGGTGGAACCCTCTTGTCACTTTATTCTTAGATGACATTCTTTATTGGAAGGGCCCACTGATTGAGGTTAGACTTTGAAATAATCATGAGTCAAACCACCTCGCATTAAAAATCTCTCATCTCATTCCGACTTCCCTGTCATCTGAGGAACCTCTCTACAGCTGTGAACTATCTCCAGTGCAATCTAACAAGAATGACATGAACTACCTGAGCTAGCTACAGATTGGTACCAAAAGCCCCATTAGAGTTTCATGGGGCCAAGCTATACAGTGGCCTCTAAACTGCCAGCTGACACTCCAGTCCCTTCAGTGGGTCAGTATGCATACATCCTTACGTATCAACCTAAAGCAGATAAATGGATAAAGCTAACGTAATGAAGTTATTTACCAAACTAAAATTTCTTACCTTCATTAATTTTATCAACCTCTATGCTGATTCCTCTGTGCTGTGCCAACTTAGAGATAACTTTCTAATTGACCATGGATATCAAGCTTGTTCTCTGTTCATGGACTTTTTTTCCCAGTCTAATACTGATCCTATAGTTTTGAATTTGTACATATGCAAGGCTTATTTATATTTTATTTAATAGCAGCAAATGCAAACTTTGTTTTGTAGTAAATCACACCACAGTTCATCTATTACATATGCACAACTGAACAGCACAGCATGCGCTTTTTGAGTTCCTTGCACTCGGCCTCCTTGCGTCCCAAGCTAATCGTTTTTTTTTTTTTTTTTTTTTTTTTTTTTTTTTTTTTTTTTTGCTAGTTGCTTTACGTCGCACCAACACAGATAGGTTTTATGGCGACGATGGGACAGGTAAGGGCTAGGAGTGGGAAGGAAGCGGCCGTGGCCTTAATTAAGGTACAGCCACAGCATTTGCCTGGTGTGAAAATGGGAAACGATTTTAAACGATTTTCAGGGCTGCCAACAGTGGGATTCGAACCTACTATCTCCCGAATACTGGATACTGGCCGCACTTAAGCGACTGCAGCTATCGAGCTCGGTGAGCTAATCGCTATTCATTAGTGGGTGAGCAAGCAGCCAGTATCCAAGTGTCTGCATCACTCAGCAGTGGGCACTTTTAAACTGATGGCACTGCACACACAGACAAAACAAACTTTAAAAAATAAAATTTTAAAAACTTACCTTATTAGGTCCACAGGGGCCACCAAAATTTCTCAACAGAACCTCTAAACACTGCAAGGCTGAGTAACTGACCTAATACAAAAGAAAATAAACAGGTAAATAAGGATCCTTGGCTTTTAATTTTTTATTGGCTGCAATTACTGCAATAAACCTAACAGGTGTCTAACTAATGTACCTAGCCTTGCTCCTGTGGCAAGAAAATAAGTCAATCTGTAAAATTTACTGAATGTTATTTGATAACGAGTTATAATAACCGTAAGGGATTTTATATATAACAGAAACATTTTGCACAACTTGCACAGTGAACATATAAGTAACAAAAAGGAATGAACAAGTGTCAAATCAAGTCAGAGAGACACTGGGGGGTATTGGGGAGAGACACGAAAAAGAAAATACGACAGGATAAACATGACACGTAAGAGTGCAAAGAGGGAGCAGTACAAAGAGGAGGAAAAGACCAACATTAGAACATAAAAACATAAAGACAGCCTGAACATCTTCAAACAGAAGGACTAGGACCAATGAGAAAAGAGCCTATGTCAATTTCTCTTTTCAGCCCCCAAGAGCTCATTTTTGCTTTCCCGTTTCATTAAAAAAGTGGGCATCAACACTCCTAGATGGGCCATCATGTCAGATGTTCAATCTAGGAGGAAGTGTGTGATAAGAAAGACAGATAGAGAAAAGACCTTTTTTATAATTTGCTTTATGTTGCACCATCATGAGGTAGGTGAAAATGGGATGAACAAGGACTAACAGTGGGAAGGAAGCGATTGTGACCTTAATTAAGGAACAGCTCCAGTGTTTACCTGATGTGAAAATAGGAAACAATGGAAAACCATCTTCAGGGCTGCCAACAGTGGGGTTCGAATCCACTATATCTCGAATGCAAGCTGACAGGTAGATGGCCCAAACCGTACAGCAACTCGCTCAGTGGGAAGGACGTGACTGTTGCCTTAAGGTACGGCCCCATTGCTAGGTATAAAAATGGGAAACCATAAAACAGGGCTGCCGACAGTGGCTTGAACCAAGAGACATTCTACTGTATTTCTAACTCTTCGCACACTGATCAGCTATTGTGTTATCCTATAATGTGATCCTTTTAAAGATCTTATCTCTGTTTATACCTTAGCTGGCAAGACCTAGTATTTATTCTGCAATATGTCTTCTAGTATGGAAGAAAACAAATTTGTCACTTTTATCCCTTTGCCGTACCCCATTTAAAGGCGGATGCCCGGCCGTAATTACTGTGTTTTCTGACGGAGTCCTTTAAATCCCAATAGGCACAGCAGCTAAAATACCACCCTTTAAGAGAAAATAACTAGAAGTCAAACGAATAAATATAAATATAATTTCTTTTGCATTTCGTTCCTAAAGGATTAGTGCACATAAATGTGTACTCACCCCAATTTTGAGTACCCACATTTCGCTCCGGATGGTATTCCAAATAGTACCCCGTCCTGCACAGTGGTAGATCGCACTGCTTACATTTGAATGTTGTTTCTTTGCCTCTCCCACAAGCTGGCCTATTTTCATTTGTAAACACAAAGCACACTCTTTGGCACAAGCAGGTATCTTCACAAGAGAATGAAATAATTTAGGGGATGGACAGCTGATGGATAAATTTTTCATGCCCGTACCTTTGAGAGACATGAAGTTCCCAATCAGCTGTTGCACCAAGTTGTGCCGGAAGTTCAGCTGTCTGTTACCATGAGCTGTGAGAGTTGGTCGATTACTCATATCATAAAGAACGAAACTACTCACAATGCACACGTTGATCACAAAATGAAAAATAAATTTCCACAATTTTTAAGACGATCGCTCAACCGCATAGCATTCTCTTTTCTGATCACTGATGTCCATGCCATCCTATGTTTTGTGTATTTATGACAGCACGAGGACAAGCAATTTCTATTTCTTTATTGCCTTGACCGTTTTTTGTTTTTCTGTACCATCATTCACAGAATCTGAATTTGTTGACGCATAAGAACCTTTCGGCCCAACTCCGCGATTAGACGACATGGTGTGACCTTGAATAAGAATAATCTCTAACTAAAGACGATGTTTATAAAGTAGGTCTGCTTGGGAAATATACCCAGGAAATGCTGTCAACAAGGTCCTGACAGCTTGCTGAGTCAAGGGAATACAGTATGGTTTTACAAGACCCTTCAATATCTCCCTCAATACACTTCTAATGAACATGAGTGTGACGAGTGCTCTGGAGCGTTCAGCACGGTAGGCGGGTGATAATATTCGAGCACTCTGGAGCATTAGGGATGACAAAGAGTTAAGTGACCTGTCCCAGTCTCAGTAAGTCTGTTATTAATGGTGTGGAAGTGTAATTCATAGGGTCAATTGGTGTGCACATTTCAAAGGGTTTGGCAGACATGTAATAGCAAGTTCTGGCTCAGTTAGAAAAGCAAAAGGAGAATGTCACAATACTTGTAGAGGAGGGATGTGTTCATTGCCAATGCTATAATTCCACCAACTGCTACAAAAGAAACTTACTTTCATAACAAAGAGCCGAGAAATTTTGCGCCATTAACCACAAACCTCCGCCGAACACCCCCTACCACTGGATGAATTTTATGAAAAATGATGTAACAGCCAGCTTCAAGTTAAATGATCCTAACTGAAACACCATATACGTCACAAGTCCATAAACACTGTAGGCCAATGGCCGACACAAAACAGAGGCCTCCCCACCCCCCAAGCTTTTGCACGGCTATTTGCTAAACACCTCCGACGTGTCAGACCAATATTTTTTTGTCACTAACCAGGAAGTGTGCAGACCAATAAAGAAAGGCTGTATCATAACCATGGTTTCAGGACTGTGCAGTTAGTAACCATTTGTTGCAAATAAAGCTGATACGAACACTGCATGGGGAGCATTTAAAAAATATTAACAAAAGACAATTATGTTCCGGCATGCCTCCATCTCTCTTGCATGGATCGTTCATCCTACAGTTGTACCGTAGATTAAAACCACGTGCAGGGCTGCATATCTTTAAAAAGGACCAAATCTGAGGAATAGTGTTTAACTTCCATTCTTCTCCTGATCCTTCCATGTGATATTTGGATAAGAATTCCCACTACTGAATTGAACATGAGCATTCAGCGGCCAGATTATCTTTTGAAGATGTCCTGGCAAAAATTTGCCCAATAAACATCAAAGGCTCTCGTCAATCTAACTGTGACCATTTATCAAGGAATCTCCACGAGAACAATGTTGACTTGGTATTCATCCACAAAATGCCAATACAGAAGTCTTAACTCTAGAGGGAACAAAGGCATCAGCAAAAGAAAGGGAAAGGATCTGAAAATGATAAACTCCTTTACCCTCTTCCAAAACTTAATACCACAGAGGTAAGGGAACAAACGTTCGCCAACAAAGGTCAGATAAAGTAAACTTGTGTCCTCGTCCTGAGGTGGTGCATCTAGTCAGGCACACCCCCAATGTAGGTGGGCTGCATCTACCATTTTAACAACATACCAGCCCTCCTGCCATTCTTAAATTTCTGGCAGTACTGGGAATCAAACCCAGGCCACTGAGGATAGCAGCTAACAGTGCTAAATGTTACACTATGGAGGCGGATAAAGGTCAGATGGGAAAGATGGAAGTGAGGAACCATGCAAATGTGGAAGCAATGAGAGGATCAGCTAGGGATTTTGTGGTTGTCACCCCCTTCAGTCTCCCCCTCAGCCAAAAGTGAGTCAGGGTTGCCCCTGCAATACCTGAAATAATAGGTTTAAAAATTATATATATATAAATAAAGAATTATACCTGATGAGTAGTATTTTGTAGAAGATCAAGAATCTTTGGAACAACCGTAGTGGCCACAGGTTTTGTCAACTCTTGTAACTGAGCAGCCGATTCCAGTAACAGTTCTGAAAGAAAGGTACACGTAGTTTCAAAAGTTACTATATAAATAACAGTGGTTCCCAATCAGCTGAGAGCTGTAGACCCCCCCCCCCTCCTATTTTCAAAGGCCTGTCATAAACCAAACACTTCTCTGTAACCATGTAAAAATAACTTAAAATAAAAACTTAAAATTAAACAAATGAAAAGGTCCCAGCCTACTCTTCAGAAATAGCATAGCTAAGTTAGTCTACATTATGCTGTGACAGAACTAAGTCTCCCTGTCAACGTCCTCAGCAGCAGCATCTTAAACGAGATAAAGAACTTCATCGCCATCCCTACTTCACTCACTCATCATATGTGAAACTCATTGTATGGTAACACATTACAGTCAAAACTGGTAACGACGTTTTTGTGGGGACCAAAAAAAAAAGGGTCATAAAGAGGGAACGTGCTAAAAAATTAAAAATAATTTTGCTGATAAATTTAAGGTTAGGTTTGAACGTAAAAATAATTATGATGAAAACAAAGAAACAAGTGTTTACAATTATAATTAATGAAATAAAGAAAGAAATCACATCCTAAATTAGCTAAAATGATAAGCTTAACGTTAACAAATACTAAATCAAAGGTGAAGTTTAGAGGAGAATTATCCAAAGCATTCACAATCCGAACAGGACTAAGACAAGGTGATGTATTATCACCACTTTTGTTTAATTGCACCCTGGAATACTTGATGAAGGAACGGTATAAAGAGAATAAAAATATAAAAATTGGATACACTAACGATGAAATTAGCCTAAATTGCTTAGGATTTACAGATATTTTAGCATTACTAGCTAATAACCTTAATGAAGCTCAGAATCAAATTACAAGCCTCCAAACTATTGCTGAAAAAAACAGGATTAACAATTTCATTTGAAAAATCTAAAATAATGGCAATAGACCCTTTTTAATAAGCAGTGTTCTGATATGTGAGAATGAAATATAAATTGTATAACAATTTAAATACCTTGGAGAAAGTATAACATACAATTTAAATGAAAAAATTCTTGGACAGAGAAAACAAATATATTATCCAGAGCCCAAAAAATAACCAGAAATACATACAACAAGAAATGTTTGTCAATATTTACAAAATTAAAACGTTATAAGACTGTAGTCCAACCTGAAATAGCTTATGGAAGTGGAACATCATTTAAACTAAGCCAAAAGAATAACATACACAAAATTTTAAAAATAGAAAAGAGTAGTAAGAACATGCATTAATAAGAAGTACCAAAAAGGAGAATGGCGTATCATCCCAAATACAGCAGTATATCAGGAAATAGAACCTGTAACAGATTTCATAAAAAAGTATATCATTGTTTGGTCATCTGTTGAGAACACCTACGTAAGTACAATAGGCCTAATTTACGTACATTGTTAGACACATAAGTAAAGTAGGCCTAATTTATGCACACAAGTCACTCGAGTCTCTTTCAGACGGTGCAGGTGTAAAACGCGCCCATGTATACGTGCGGGTTCACCTGCTTACGCTGACTTTTGCAGAATTTTGGAGAAGCTTTGTAAACAAAAACAACAACCTGTCTGGTTAAAAGAAGTCATGAATGAATTAGACATAACACTGGAGGATTTAAAGAACAAATCAAACAAAGTAAATAAACTGAAGAATAGTAAAATTAGATTCCTACCAAAAAGTGATAAGAAACTAAAAGGGTATTTTCAGAAGAACGACAATGAAGATCAGATAGAATGCAGAAATACTGGAAGAACAGAAAGTAAAAAACATAAAACATCATAGAAGACCGGACAGAAATTGACTGCAGTGGTCCAATGTGGCCACAAAAGCGCAGCAATAATAATAATAATAATAATAATAATAATAATAATAATAATAATAATAATAAAATAAAGAAATAATACATTTTAAGAACACCAACATAGTAAAATTTCAAGGAAAACGTTCTTAGAAATGTGAAATATACATGGCTGTGACAATTATATTTAAAGTTGTAACAGGAAAGTCCATCATCTGGGCGATTTGCACACGTTTCATGTGTGGTTTAGCATCCACTTTCTCAATAAACTTTTAATCTTTTATCATCTATAAACTGTCTAGTGATAACTGGTGATAACATTTGTAGATTTCAAGAAAGCTTATGATTGCATCCATAGAGAATCTCTGTTTAAAATCTTAAGACACCTTGGACTACACCCCAAATTAATAAACATGATAAAATTGACTCTCACCAACACCAAGTCAAAAGTGAAGTTTAGGGGTGAAACATCAGAGACATTTGAAATTAAAACTGGACTACGGCAGGGAGATGAGCTCTCACCACTATTATTTAACTGTGCTCTAGAAATGGTAATGAGGGAATGGTTTAGAAAATGTCCCCCCAAAATAAAGATTGGCCGAAAAATCAAAACAAATTGCCTGGGTTTTGCTGGCGATTTAGCATTACTAGCAGTGGACATAAAAGAAGCAAAAACCCAGATATCAGAACTTCAAAACATTGCAAATAAAATTGGCCTCAAAATATCATTTGGAAAAACAGAAATTATGCCCCAAAAACCAACACAGCTAAAAGAAGTCACCATAAATGGTAATAAAATCAAAATAGTAACTCAGTTTAAATATCTTGGAGAAGTAATAACACATAACTTAAATGAAAAAATCTCAATCCAAGTAAGAACAAATAGATTAGCTAAAGCACAAAAATTAACATGGGATATCTACACAAAGAAATGTCTATCAATAAATATAAAAATAAAACACTACAACACAGTTATAAAACCGGAAGCTACATATGCAGCAGAAACACTCTTTTACCCGAATAAACAATCAAAGACTGACAGACTTCAGAAAATTGAAAGGAGGATTGGAAGAACCTGTATCAACAAAAAATATCAGAAAGATGGACAGTGGCGGTTAATACCTAACAAAGTCATGTACAAAGAGCTAGAACCCATTACAGATACTATGCGTAAGAGGAGACTAGGATTCTTTGGACATATCATGAGGATGCAGGACTCGAGACTTCTGAAACAACTAGTACAACACAATCTCGTCTCAAAAAATACCACAACAGGATGTAAATGGATCAGAGAAGTAAGAGAGGATCTGAAGGCAATAGGCCTTACAACAGAAGACACCAAAAATAAGATAAAATTGAATACAAAACTCAAGAATACAAACCTCCGCTTTACCCTTACACAAAACAAACCAACAACACGCACATTTTCAACTGAGGAAAGGACACGAAGATCGGAGCGTCTGAAGAAGTACTGGGAGGACCGCAAAGCCCGAACAATCCCTTCAAAGAGACCTGAACGACGGACTGACTAAAGTGATCCTATGTGGTCATAAAAGAAGAAGAAGAAGAAGAAGAAGAAGAAACTGTCTAGCTTTCTTCTTCTCAGTAACTGAACGTCCTGCAAACCACTATGCGTAAGTACAATAGGTCTAATTTATGTACGTAGTAACACAATTCATTTATGAACATAAAATTAAGCACCAACATATCACCTGTATACGTAAGTACAATAGGCCTAATTTACGTACATTGTTAGACACGTAAGTAAAGTAGGCCTAATTTATACACACAAGTCACTCGAGCCTCTTTCAGACGGTGCAGGTGTAAAACGCGCCCATGTATACGTGTGGGTTCACCTGCTTACGCTGACTTTTACACACACAATGGGTCGAGTAGTGCAAAACTCCTCACGCTTTCCAGTGGATCTTTTTCAACACTTTTCAGTGTAGGTAATAAATATGGACATTCATAGTCTTAGTTTCTCGTTACAAAATCTGAAGAAGAAATAGCCAGCCTGACCTTTTTACCTTTTACAATGAACTCGCAAACGTGTAAAGGACTTGAAATTTGGTTCGTGGAATGTTTTAACTCTTTACTAAGCTGAAAACCTAAGAAAGATGCTCGATCAGCTGGATGAGAAACGACTAGATGTTACTGCTATTCAAGAAGTGAGATGGATTGGTGAAGGAGTGATAAAGAGGAGAAATCGCATGGTATTCTATACCTGCCATATGAAGGATCACATGTTTGGTACTGGTTTTATTGTCAATAAGCAGATAAAACATCTTATGGAGTTTCGGGCAAAATCGCATAGATTTTGCAGACTTAGAATTAGAGAGAAGTTCTTAAATTACAGTCTTATCTGTGCACATGCTCCAACTGAAGAGACGAGCAACGAAGATAAAGATTCATTTTATAATGAATTGGATGAAATTTATATTGAATGCCCAAGAGCAGACTGTAAAATAATCTTCGGGGATTTTAATGTGAAGATAGGAAGAGAAGACAAATACAGACCTTGTATTGGAAAATATAGCTTGCATGATGTTTCTAATATAATGGAATCAGGCTTATACATTTTGCATCATCGAGAAATATGGTAATGGGAAGTACAACTTTTAATCAAAAGGACATACATAAAATGACATGGAAGTCTCCAGATGGAAGTACTTTTAACCAAATTGACCACCTCCTAATAGATGCAAGACACTTCACTAATTTGATAGATGTTAGAAGTTATAGGGGGGCCAATATTGACTCCGACCACTACCTTGTGGTAGCAACGATTAGAAGCCGAGTATCTAATACAAGAAAGGTACAAGGATCTAATGCAAGAAAGTTCAACAGTGCTCGGCTGAAGGAGCTCAAAACTGCTCTCAGATATGCTAGCTTGCTTAATGAGGCCCTGACCGATTTAACTAACAGTGAGAGTATTCATGAAATCTGGAAGAATCTTAAAGACGCACTATTAAAAACTGCAAATGAAGTTTTAGGAAGGGAAGAGAAAGTCTGGCACAACAATTGGTTTGATGAAGAGTGTGCACAAGCAACAACCTTAAAAAATGAAGCATACAAGAGAATGCAACAGAGGAACCACACCCGAAAAGCAGTGGAAGAGTATAGAACTTCCAGAAGAGAAGGAAACAGATTGCACAAGAAGAAAAAGAGACAGTACAAGAGGAAAGAATTAGAAGAAATGGAACGGTTGAAAGGGATGAATGATCGATTAGGTGGTTATTTATACTAACTTCTTGATTATACTCATCGATACGGTCATGAAATGGACAACTTGTAATAGGGATGAGTGATGCGAGAGCTTTCTATCAGAACTTAAATAAAAGTCGTAAGGATTTCCAACCTAGAACAAGTTTGTGTAGAGATAAAGATGGTATAATACTGGGCAGTGAGGAAGCAATACTAGAAAGATGGGCCCAATATTTTGATGAACTGTTGAATGAAAGTTCAGGTGATAACCAAGTAACCTTACCTTAATTAATAAATTTAAGAACATCAAAATCAAAGCTTCAAGCATTTCTAAAGATATAACATTCCTCAAAAAATGCATTACACAAAATTCAATTCCAAAACATCTAAAAACCTTTCAAAAGAAAGGCAAAGCAAACTATCATGAAAGAAAAACACAGACTAAAGACAATCAAATTTGGATCAGAAACAAAATTAAATTTTTATATTTCAAAAAGGCTAAATTAAATAATACACTTTACGAACTACACCTGAAAATTACGAAAGTAATTCCTTCCATAGCATGGGACTCAGCTCAACTTAACATAGAACAATCAATGCTCAACACTCTAAAGAGAAAACAGATAACACTAGACAACAAATACGAAAAGTTACTTGGGGAAAAAAATTACAAACGTCCCAATTTGACAGCTAATCCAAAAAACACTGAAAAAATATTTTATCCACCAGTTAAAAATTTGATCAAAATCAATTTCAATAATGAAGAATTAACAATCTTGGAAAAGGGCCTAAAACACAACTGGCATTACAGTAAAAAAAAGAAATACAGAAAGAGGTAGTTAAAATGGTAGCAGAAACCGAATTAGCTATAACCAATATCCCAGTCGACCAACAAGAGGCGGTTAAGTATGAGGTAAAGAATAAACTACCCAAAATAATATAACAAGAAGAAATAAAATCAGACAAAACACATTACAACATACAACAGCTCAACAAGAAAATCAAAGAGAATGAGATTATAGTAACCAAAGCAGATAAGGGCAACACTACTGTCTTATTACATAAAGATGACTACATTATAAAACAACTGATTTTCTAAATAATAATAACTTTAAAGTTCTTTCAACAGACCCAACCAATACCATACAAAAGAAACTGAAAAAAATCCTTAATGAAACCAATTTTCTACTCTATGCCAAAGACAAAAAAGTACTGACAACTATGAACCCAGGACTACCCACTCTAAGAGCACAGCCGAAAATCCATAAAGAGAATGTACCGATCAGACCAGTGGTTAACTTAAAAAAAAAAAAAGTCCAACTTACAAATTAGCACAATTTATACATAAATTTCTTAAGAAACATTTTAGGTTCAATAATAATAATAATAATTTAATAAACACCATAGACTTTTGTAATAAAACAAAGAGGATCACACTAACTAAAAATAACTCCATTCATAGCTTTGACATTATAGATATATACTCCAACATACCAATAATAGAAACAATTAACATAAGAAAGAATCTGTTTCAATACAGTGGGTTAAATAAAGTAGAAATCGAAGAATTTATACAAATTCTAACCTTCACACTGGAGAATAACTTCTCATTTGATAATAAAATTTACAAACAGGAAAAGGGGGTGGCAATGGGTTCACCTGCGTCAGGTATTTTAGCAAATATTTATTTGGATCACCTGGAGGCCATTAAGATAATAGATAAAATACAAGGGTTGGAGCTGTGGCAGAGATATGTAGATGATGTTTTCGTGATTATTAACTAACAAATTCTAAAACCAGATGAACTATTGGACATTTTAAATAACATGGATAAACATATTAAATTCACGATAGAATCAGAAAAGAACAAATCCTTGAATTACTTGGATATAACAATCTCTAGGTAAAATAACCATTTTGAATACCAAATATATAGAAAGCCAACATATACCAATACTATAATTAGAAATGATTCCAACCATCCAGGACAGCATAAAAGGGCCACTTTTTAAAGCTTAATCAACAGGGCAATAAACACACCACTCTCAGAAATAGAACCTAAAAAAGAAATGACAATTTATGATATAGCAAAAAGCAATGGTTACACAAGGAACTATGTCAATAAAGTAGAGAATAGTATCATCAATAAACCAAAAACATATCTCGAAAAACAGAAAGAAAAGGAAAAAACATGTAGTATTCACATATAGGAACAGGCATTCATACAATCTGGCTAACACATTTAAGAAATTCAATATTCAAGTAGCGTACCGTACTAACAATAATAATAATAATAATAATAATAATAATAATAATAATAATAATAATAATAATAATAATAATAATACGTTCGCAAATTCACGCAAGATTAACACAGACAACCAATTCAATAAATCAGGGATATACACACTATAATAATTTCGTGTGGCTATTTCTAGCCGAGTGCAGCCCTTGTAAGGCAGACTCTCCGATTTGGGTGGGCGGCATCTGCCATGTGTAGGTAACTGCGTGTTATTGTGATGGAGGATAGTGTTATGTGTGGTGTGTGAGTTGCAGGAATGTTGGGGACAGCACAAACACCCAGCCCCCGGGCCACTGGAATTAACCAATGAAGGTTAAAATACCCGATCCTGAATTCCAAAAAACATTTTACATGCTTTTACAGTACAGTCAGGGTCTCAAATAACACATAACGCGGTTCGCAGTGCTAATGAGTCTGACAAGGGGAGGTCACGATGTTCGCATTACTGATTTTGTTCAAACTTTGTAGGTTGGTAGTACTACATCACAAGAACACACTGGCAAAGTAGTAGCGCACAACTTTCGAAAATTTCCGAAAAAAGCACTTTTGAAAATGTTGAGAAAAGTTACGAGAGGTTTAGCATGCCAGGTACCATCAAGTGAGAGACTGTGGCACGGTCGTCGAGTGGTTAACGTTCTCCACTTCAGTTATGAAGATGGAGAGTTCGAGTCACGCTCGTCTCAACTTTTTTTCCCCCTGACATTTCCTGATCGCCCTTTTCCCTCGTGTTGAGAATGAGAGCAGCAGTTAGTCACTGTCTGACCGCGTTGTGTCGTGTAACGGTTGAGAGCGATGTAACCAGACATGCTTATGATAAGTTCGACCGGTATGGAGATCTCGCACACTGAATTTTGTTCGGACGAAAGTGTTCTCGAATGTGAAGTTACGCAAAGTGCAAATGGGGCCCCGGGAGAGCAAGTAATAAATAAACAGCTGAAAAGGGCCATGGCCTACGTCTTTATATAAATCACTTACTGGATCCCAGCGACTCTGTAGAAATTACAGAAGAGGCGAATTACTGGGAAAGAAATTTTTAAAATATATTTTGAGAGTATTAGAAGAAAAATTTGTAATAGATGAAAACAAGGGGGAAAAGAGGGGTAAGAAGCTGGTAGCAGCGCGACTCGAACTCGCCATCTTCATAACTGAAGTGGAGAACCTTAACCACTCAACCACCATGCCATAGTCTCTCGCTTGTTGGTACCTGGCATGCTAAACCTCTCTTAACTTTTTTCGGCATTTTCAAAATTGCTTTTTTTGAAAATGTTTGAGAGTTGCGCGCTACTACTTTGCCAGTGTGTTTTTGTCATGTAGTACTACAATCCTACAATGCTTGAACAAAATCGGTGATGCAGACATTGTGACCTCCCCTTGAGAGAACGACTGCCAGAGAGGAACACTAAATAAAGCTTTCAGTGTACATAAATTTACTAATCCCTCTATTCTCTACTAAACAGCAACATTTTATGACTGTCCAAAGGAGTCTGCACTGACAACTCCATTTCATTATCTCCTTTAATAAATGTACTCACTCAAGGTCTCGTATGAGATCTGACCAGTCTTCTGCTTGGCATGGCCTTCTATCCCTTTCACGCATTGAGCCATCCATGATGTAGCATTCTCTGAAAAAACTTCATCTGAACACTGTGGAAGTAAGGCCTTCAGCAACTGCAAGCCATCAGCTCTAGAAAATGGACAACAATTTCATTACCTGCAAATCCTCTACTTAAAGAACTCGAATGAAACTTTTAAAATTTCCAGAAAAAAAAAAAGAAGAATATATCAATGTATTTTTTCACTGATACAATCCACTGAATAAGCACTGTCACTGTGTACAATGCACATGCTTAAAAGCTTTAAAAGTTGCACTTTGACCAAAATTACTGACCAATTCCAAAATGTTATAACTGTCGAGTTCTTCAGTCTGGTGAAACTAATTTTGAATTAATAAATTTAGAAACTACCTTAAAAAAAGGAAAACATATAACAAAACAGTATTATACTTGAAAAAGAATCAAGTTAATTAAAAACAGAATGAAATGTTTTGTTTTTGAAAGAACATCAGATTCTATCAAACCACACTAAATGTTAAAGTAAATTCGTGTCCTCATCCCGAGGGCGTGCAGCTCTTTTCAGGCACACGTCAATTGGAGGTGAGCTGCATGTACCATTCCAACCACATACCAGCCCTCCTGCCATTTTTAAATTTCTGGCAGAGCCGGGAATCAAACCCGGGCCCCCGAGGACGGCAGCTAACAGTGCTAACCGTTACGCTACGAAGGCGGACACACTAAAATTTAGAAGTGTACAAACATTCATGTTTAAATTCTATTTATATCCTTAAATACATCAAGTTGTTTGGAACTCTTCTTAATGACATTTTCCAACAGTGCTTCCTCACCAGTCTAGCACAGAATGAAAAGTGGTGTAATACTCTGTCACTGGCGAGAGCTCAGCTGGCTAGTTTGTCAGTTAACTTTCCCTTACGTCATACTCCCTCCCCAAATAGTTTTGAAAATTCATTGGTTTTTCTGCAATTTATTCAATCAAAGCAAAATTATAATATTCTAGACTAACATCATGCAGGCCAGCGGCATTTAAAATAGACACGATACAAGGTTTTGGGCTTCCAACGTGTTATGAAAACAAGATTAAATTCTTTAATTTTTCACAGGGAACTTTGCTTCGCTTCTTCACGGGATGTCGCCTGTTCATGCGGAAGACTTCTCTAATAAGGAAGGTTTGAATTTAAGACCGCTTTACCGTTCGTCTAGAGTAAGTTGTATGCTAATTCGTCACCAGATGGCTCACTGTACACTAGCACAGTGCTAGCATTCCAAGTGGCAGCTGAAGACACCATCTGAACTCCAATTAAGGTACCGTATTTCTTATGCGAATTAACAGCAAGATCATCAGATAAATTAGGGACAAATGTGGTAGAATAAATAAATAAAAATAAAAATTGAAACATTTAGAATCTTTGTTATACAGACATACGGAATTTTTCTATGTTAAATGGATAATACCTTCTAGGAGGTAGCAACATACAGTTTCAATGAACCGGAAATACTGTCTCTGGCCAGTTCCACCAGCAGCAAGTAATATGATATCGTCCCTGCTCTGGCAAACTAACGAATCTGCAAATTGTCAAAAGGTTAGGAGAGCTGAAAGAAGTTGTGATTACTCATGTAAAATCAATTTTTATATTTAATTATTGGTTTTATGTGTTAAGCATACAGAACGAGCTGCAGATGTGAGACTTTGTCAGAGGGTAGACAATATATAAATAACAAAATGTAGACCAGAACTTCAGAACTACAGATTCCTTAGTTTGTCAGTTTCGCTAGTTTGCCAGAGTGGGGACGATATCTGCTTGCTGTATAAAATAACATTCAAACAAAAAAAACCATTCTCTCTTTGCAGTTACCAGTACCCATTTTCAGATTTTACAAATCATATGAATCATTATGAAATAATGGAACATGCAATGTGCATTAAGTACTGATGTTTACAGATTATACTATTTTCTTTTGTAGCTTGTCTTTAAATCTGTATTGAAATGCCAAAAGGGAAATGCCAGGAAGATTTCCGTAATTTTAATTTTGTTTCTGAAGTACAGTATTTTGAATTAATTTATATATTTTATGATCACATAATTTAGCATGCTGGAATTGACAGCATCAGGGTTGGTGACAGAATCTTTCAGAAGGCCATAGACTTTAAATACCTGGGCGCCAATGTGTCTAGACAGACGTCCAGAGTTACATCAGATCTTCAGAAATTACATACTTCTCTCTTAACCATCTTTCTTTCAGTCACGTCTTCTCTTAAATATTACGAAGATACACCTCTACAAAACTGTTATTCGTCTAGTGTTATTGTACAGCTCTAAGACATGGTCCTTCACCAAACTTGACCGGCATCACATTACATTTTTTGAGAAGAAGGTACTACGGCAAAACTATGGTCCTGAATCCATCTAATGAGTTTGGAGACTGTGAAGCAATGCAGACATCCATGCTTGCTGACTTGACGCCATCAAGTCTACGTCGACTCCTGGCGACTGCATGAATGGAGTGTCTCCAGGTGCATTTGTTTCCTACAAGGTCTTTAAGATGTTGCAAGGATCATTGCAAGTTGATGATACCTATCCTTCTCAATGCCGGCCAACCTCATCTTTGAGTCCTTTCCACCATTCCCCGATGATTGCCTTCTCCCAGGATTCAGACTGCCTTATAATAGGCCTATGCCCAAAATAACATAGCTGTAACCTTGTAACGAATGCCTCAAGATATACACCTGGATTAATATTATGAATGACGCACTTGTTCGTCTTCTTGGCTTTTGGTAAATCCTTCAATGCCAAGGCTCAAATGCATCAATGCGGTTTATGTCACTTTTCTAATGGTCCAGCTTTCACACCCATATGTTACTATGGGAAAGACTTATGCCTTAACCATTCAGACCTTAGTATGAACACATACATCTGAAGGCCTTGGAATGTTTCGCTGCCACGTGCTAATAGTCGGCGGATCTCTGAACTGCTAGAGACATTTATCACTTATGTTTGAGCCCAGCAAACAAAAATGATCTATCACTTTGATGACTTTGTCATGTATCCCACTCTTGTTGCAGAAAAACTTAGCTGCCCCTGTGGATCAGTGGTAGAGTGTCGGCCTCCAGATCCCAAAAGAGCGGGTTCAAACCGGCAGAGGTAGCGGAATTTTTGAAGGGCAGAAAAAAGTTCATTCGACACTATGTCGTACAATGTCGGCATGTAAAAAATCTCTGGCGACATATTTGGTGTTTACCCGACAAAATTCATTAAATCTCAGTTACAGACGCCCAAGAGAGTTTTGGTTTATTCTGTCTGCCATCTAGTAGGCCTATGGTAAAACAGAATGTCGAAATTGACGAGCAGACAGCCAGATGGCGTCAAATTGAAATGTCTGCATTATTATTGAGGAAAAGCAAGTACTAACCAAGTCATCAAAGGAAGACTAGTTCAGTGGATTGGACACGGAGAGTGCATGCCTGATGATAAAGCATTTAAGAGGGTCCGGGAAGAAAGCCCCTGTTGAAGAGACCCAGAAGGCATCGGAGATATCAGCTGATGGAAGACGTGACTGCTGGAGGATTAATGGGAGATTGGCACTTACTGGCACACAATCTCAACAGCTGGCGAGAAATTGTGAGTGCAGCCAAAAGGCACCCTGACTGATAGCGCCATGATAAGCAAGTAAAAAATTTGCAACATGTTTTATATACAATCAATAAAGCACAGAGATTCTTGTAATTTGTTATTAAATTCTGGCATAATTGATTAAAATGTTGGATAATGGTTCATTCATTGTTGAAAGAGGTGTCCTTGTCAAAATATGGCAATCCTATCTAGGTCCATTCATCAGAATTAACTCAATGTCTATGTTTTTCCTTCAAAACACAACGAACACTAGAAAATGCTAAATGTACAAATCAAAATTCTAAATTTCTGATTTCAAAACTAAAAAACACCATCCCTAAGCATTAACAAATTTCTCTAGTCACATGAAAACATTTAACATTGATTGGAATCATACTTACCTACTTGAAGGACTGTTAAGTTTTCTATTGATATGTCCAACAATTGGCTGAATTCTATTATGGGGCTGAAAAGAAATAACAGTGTCAATTTTTTTTAAATGTATAATAAAACCCTACAACCATAAAAGTAAGAATAATTAGTTCGGAACATCTTTCTACAAAATCCTTCTCACAATTGAATCGGTCGGAGCTAAAAGACATGTCACTTAATTGCAACTCTTCAGGAGAGGGTAAAAAGTTGTAGTTTCAAAATGATGGTCAGTACGCGAAAGACATGTATGCAGTGTTATAGACGATTACCAATGGTTATATATCAGAGTATGCAGTTGTGTATCATAACTGTTATATAACAGATATTTTTTAAAAATGACAATTCCTTTCAGTTACGAACTTCCATTTTCGTAAGGCAAATAAACTAACATTAGACCAATTTACTGATTTGAAGGTAAATTTATTTAGTTTTTGGATTAATAATGATAATAATGTTATTTGTTTTACATCCCACTTCTTTTATGGTTTTCGGAGACGCCGAGGTGCCGGAATTTAGTCCCGCAGGAGTTCTTTTACGTGCCAGTAAATCTACCGACACGAGGATGACGTATTTGAGCACCTTCAAATACCACCGGACTGAGCCAGGATCGAACCTGCCAAGTTGGGGTCAGAAGGCCAGCGCCTTAACCGTCTGAGCCACTCAGCCCGGCCTTTTTTTTTAACATTTTTTATTCAAAACCATTTTGGAACTGAAATTTCCTCCCAGACAAATAGTAATGTTTCTGAAGGGTGCAAATTTTTTCAGATCCACATATTGTACCTACTATCACTACTTCAAAATTTAAGGCTTCCTATGATACTTAACAATAAAAATTAGAAATGCTTTACTAAAAGAATACGATGTAAATGGATCAGAGAAGTAAGAGAGGATCTGAAGGAAATAGGCCTTACAACAGAAGACACCACAAATAAGATAAAATTGAATACAAAACTCAAGAATACAAACCTCCGCTTTACCCTTACACAAAACAAACCAACAACACGCATATTTTCAACTGAGGAAAGGGCATGAAGATCGGAGCGTCTGAAGAAGTACTGAGAAGACTGCAAAGCCCGAACAATCCCTTCAAAGAGACCTGAACGACAGACTGACTAAAGTGATCCTATGTGGTCATAAAAGAAGAAGAAATGAAAGAAGTACTACTAAAAAAGGAATACAAGAACAAACAATAAAACATTCAAAACATGGCTGTTTGATAGGTAATCCAAGAGTTCCTGGCCCTTTTTAAATGTCTTAATTTTCAGCACACACTGTAATTGGCCATACTAAAAGTTCGCCATAAAAACTCAGTGCCGAGGGTTCCACGTATTTAACTAGTTTCTTAATGTCCTGTAATTTTTTTAGTCTGTATTGGCACTTTTCCAATGCAGCTTTGTCTTGCAACATTGCAGGAAATTGAGGTTTTCCTAGAAGGAATGCAAATTTTACAGGAGAATCTATGAAAATTGAAGCTTCTACTACTCCTGGTTTGTCACTGAAATATCTGAACTGTTTGAAAGATGCAGAAGAGATCCAAAAAGTCCTTATAAGAAGAACAAAGGAAGCATAGTTCTAGTTTTCGTTAGTGTAATGTGTGGGTCTCAGAAGAAAACATGTGAGGAGCCCAGGTAACACAAGCGCTGCCACACTAAAAGAAAGATGTAATGACAATGATGATGCTTGTTGTTTAAAGGGGCCTAACATCTAGGTCATCAGCCCCTAATGGTACAAAATGACATGAAATGTAATGTCATGACAATTTAAAAATTCAAAATCATCCATTGACCAGAATTCAAAACATGATGACAAAGAATGAATGGGTGAATATAAATTTAAAACAATCAGTGGGTCCGACCCGCAATGCCCCACATTCCCAGAAACTATCATCAATTGTATTACTGACCAACGCACTACTTCTAAAGCACAGTCCTGAATCGATGATGCTTGTTGTCTAAATGGGTCCAAAATCCAGGTAATCAAACCCTCATAATGGTACTTATTGCTAGTAAAGTAGAACCATGGTATTTGTCATGTTGCGGTACTAATCAAAAGTAGCGTAGACTTGCGGTATTCCGCATATTATGGTACTACTCACAGGTAATGTAATACGCACGTGCAATGCAGACCTAGGGTGTTTCACACATTGTGGTGCCTCTTACAGGCAACGCAAACCAATGATGTTCCTCACAGTGACTCTTACTATCCCATGGAGTACCTCACATAGTGGGTACTAATCATAGGCAAGGCAAGGCAGACCCACGATATCACTCATATAGTGGTACTAATCACAGGCAACGCCCAGACCCGTGGTGTTTCTCACATAATGGTACTAATTACAGGCAACGTAAGCCCGTAGTGTTCTGCATGTAGTGGTACTAATCACAGGCACTGTAAATTCCATCCTGATTCACTCCCTGCTACTACTAATCACAAATCTCTTGTGAACCTAACATAGTGGTACTACTCGCAAGTAAAGGTGACCCATGGTGTTCCCTGTGGATTGTATTAATTACAAGTAGTCTCGTGGTTCTAATTCGATCATCCCTTGGTCGTCCTTTTTAGTCGTCTCTTATGACAGGCAGGGGATACCATGGGTGTATTCCTCTGCATCCCCTACCCACAGGGGGAAGATTTAAAGAAGTTCGGCGCTGAAAGGTAAGCTGTCAATGACATAATGGTTTTCTCCATCGCATGCACAAGGAGTGGCCTGACATAATCGTTTTTTCCACAGTTCAATGCGTCTCCGTCTTAAATCTCAAAGTTAGAAAAAAAAGTGCATATTTTGACATAATGCCTTTTGCTCCGATCGATTCAATTATAATAAAATGTTCCGGAACTGCTACTTCAAACAGTTAAGTTGTCTAGACTGCAACATGTTTGAATTTATTTGCTTATTTGGACAAATCCAGTTCAATGGCACGTCTGGATTACACCATAAATGCCGTTTGGTTAGACCATTGGTCTGCTTAGGTTAGAGCTCATGTCATGAAAATTTAAAACTGGGAGCTTACTTTGGAGAGAGAGAAAAAAAAAAAAAAAATGGTGTGCAGCAATACCTTAAGGAGTAGAAAAGAAATATCCTTTCTTTATGTTTGACAGAGACCCACCAACCAGTCCCTAGAAGTATTCTCATCCACGCAAAATAATTAAAACCGAGACTGAAAATCGGAACAATGCAACCAAGTTCCATATTGTCTCCGATAAAGTTTGCATCGCGATAGGCCTGCCACATTCGGTAAAAGTAGGACAGCTGCGAATTTGGAAATTGCCATGGCGTGTGCGGGATGTGTTTGCTCTATCCGGGTCATGATTACGTTCCGTCACTTTTTACAATTTTTGTGCTGTGTGGCTTTATGTCACACACTAACTTTGCTTACGCCAGCCCAATGGTCTTGTCACTAGCTGGACTTAACCAATTCAGACAAACTGTTTTGTCGTGGGATATTAGAGGCCTGAGGATCGCTTTGCAGCTCTAAAATGGGGGTTTACGCCCCCAGACCACATTTCCTTGCACACCAATAATGGCGAGCCTTCTGAGCGTTATGCGATGTCGTCCAAGCTGCACCATGTTGGATTTCTAACCCTAGTTTTGCCTACAAGGTATGGAAGTTTTACCCTTCTCTTAAGACTGATCGAATGTGGCAGGCCTGATGTCAGACTTGACAAAAGTTCCATCCAAGACAATAGCAAACCTGCCTTCATCACAGCAGGTCATTAGCAACACACAGAATAGACACAGCTGGCTCATTTACAGTGTCTCTGACTTTGGTCCTACTATGTTAGTAAGTACAGTATTCTTCTAGGGGCAGGTTGGTGGGTACCTGACAAGCATTATAGGACCTCTTCTCTGCTACTTCAGATATTTCTTTACATAATTTGTATATGCTTTTACTGTTTCAGAAATACCAGCGATCGAATCACTACCACCAATTTCAAAAGTATATTGCATCCAGTTCATTCTTCACCTAGCCTTTATCACATTTTGAATATCCTCCAGCAATTGTTTCCAACTCTTAATATCAACAATCATAGCATCTGGTCTTTAAACTCACTTTCTTCTTACAAATATTGATCATAGCTGCAAACTCGCTCAGTAATCTTTGCTACAGCTTTATTCAATTTCCTTCACTAGTTGCTAATTTAATTTCTAACAGTAATGTTAAGGCCCTCTTGCTCAATATCCCCCCCCCCCCCCACCAATACCCCGTACACATAGGCTTATATTCGAAGTGACAACTGGTGGGAAGGCAATCTTTGGGGATTCGAAACACAGAATTAATGAATTGTGTGAACTAGATAACTATAACATTATTACTACAACAGTCAGTTCAAGCGACAGTAATAAAACCTGAACTAAGTCATTTGGTTCAATCAAAATAGCAAAATTAATAGTAAACGATTAGCAAATCATGCTATTAAAGATAAAAATTCGGCAAGCCTTACATTTATGCTGAAATATTGGAGCAAAATTTAAAAAATGGATCTTTTAAAGTAATTCAGGATACCGTACTAACTTGCCGGTAGAACAGGAATTAGGGAAAGGCGGGGAAATTCTGCCACTGTGGGCACTACCGCCAACAGTTAAATTTGAATAACCGTGCGTCGAACATGTGTGCGAATAAGTGTGATCTCTAGCGGATGAGTACCGAAACACTGTAAGGTACAGTATGTCAGTTTCCTGTAAGCAAACTTGTTTCTACTTGGAGATTAAAAATCTAAACTCATCCTTTATCATCTCAATTTGAGACATTAATAAACTGAGGTAAGGGTAGTTAAAATTAGCGATCGTCAAATTACAGTTATATTTTATAAAAGTATGATCAATATTACATATTTTATAATAATCCTTTGTTTTGCTCAATTTGGTGGGTAGGCAGCATTTCAATCCAAAGACAACCATGTGGTACGGGGTAATGCCGCCACAGGTGGCCTCGATATAGACTGAGAAGAACAGAAAAGGCTAAATGGACTGCAGAGGATTTGCCGAAAGCTATTAAAGCAGTGAATGACGGCCAGTCTATTGAAAGGGTGCCTAAGATGTTCAACCTACCAAGAACAACATTAGAAGAACAACATTAGTAGATAAGCTCAAAGACAGTAAATAATTTCCAGCAATGGGGTGAAAACCTTTAATTTCTGAAGAACAAGAGAAAGAAATTCGCGATCACCAGTTGTTCTTATCACATATGTTTTATGGCTTTTCCATCGCAGAACTGAGTCGTCTGGCATTTGATCCGGCAGAAGCAAATGGGTTTGCTCATAATTTCAACCGAACAGCAATGCTGGCTGGTCCAGATTGGGTTTATGGTTTTATTTAAGAGAATTTCTTACATCTGTTCCTACGAAAGCCAGATTTAATGAAGCAAAAGAAACTATGTATTATATTGTCCCCACTATGGCAAACTAGCGAAAGTGTCAAACTAGGAAACGTGTAATTCTAAAGTTTTGGTCTAGATTTTATTATTCATATAATGTCTACCCTCTGACAAAGTCTCACATCTGCAGCTAATTCTGTATGGTTAACACATAAAACCAATCATGAAATATAAAAATTGGTTTGACATGGGTAATCAACTTCTTTCAGCTCTCCTAATTTTTTGACAATTTGCACAATCGTTAGTTTGCCAGAGGGGTGACAATATGAGATGGAAAAAAAAAATGGATTGTGGTATAAATGCACATATTGCTATAAGTGAACCCATGCAGAATGCAGTGGTCAAAATTCTCCTGAAAACTAGGTTTGTGTAATTAGATATGTAGCGTCTATCGTAATAGTGCCCTTGACATCCAAGACTATCGGTATGTAGGCCTATCCATTAATTTTGCTGATGGCGTTATTACCCCATTCGTATGACGGAATAACCCTCATGGCATGGGCCATACAGCGACAGTCACCGTTTCACAAAAACACACTAATTACCTAGAAATTATGTTTTGTTTGTCCAACCCTTGTCCCATTTCCCAACGGGGTCAGGTATGAGGTGAGATGAATCTGTCGTGGCGCGTTTTTATGACTGGATGCCCTTACTAATGTCAACCTCAGAGGAGTTAATGAAATGAATGACGTGATATATGATAGTGAAACCCGGTGCCGGCACATAGCCTACTCCTGTCGAATAGCACCAAGGGGGCTGTTCAAGGCTTAGTGTCTCCATCCGACGGACGAATCACCATCAACAGCGTCATATGCCTCACTCCATATGAGCACTGCGGAGGTAAACCACCACCTTCCCTACCCTGCCGGTCAACATTCTGATGGTGAAATTTTTTTGACCAACGGGACTCGAAGCGGCTTGACCGTTTTAGAATTCAGCGCCTTAACGATCATGGCCAACATATTACGTATAACACCTAATTATACTCAGTACTGCACAAACTATTATAATAAGGAACTATATTCTGTATTTTGTTACATACTACATTAAACTATATTAATACGAAGTGACATTAACCTTATAGTGGCGCCATTCCCCCTTACAACTTCCCAACACGAGAAGAAATTATATTTGTAAAGTTCTGAAAATGTTTCCATAATTTTAAAAAACAGGTGATGAAAGACGACGAATTCACGACTCGGCTCACAGCAGTAATAGAAACATACATACATTATCATTATAGACTGTTATGCCTTTCAGCCTTCAGTCTGCAAGCCTCTGTGAATTAACTAAACGTTGTCACAATCCTCAATTTGCAACTAGTGTTGTGGCCTCATTTAGTTCTATACCTCTTATCTTTAAATCGTTAGAAACCGAGTCTAACCATCGTCGTCTTGGTCTACCTCTACTTCTCTTACCCACCATAGCAGAGTCCATTATTCTCCTAAGTAACCTATCCTCCTCCATTCGCCTCACATGACCCCACCACCGAAGCTAGTTTATGCGTACAGCTTCAGCCATCGAGTTCATTCCTAAATTAGCCTTTATCTCCTCAGTCCGAGTAGGATCCTGCCATTGTTCCCACCTGTTTGTACCAGCAATCATTCTTGCTACTTTCATGTCTGTTACTTCTAACTTATGAATAAGATATCCTGAGTCCACCCAGCTTTCGCTCCTGTAAAGCAAAGTTGGTCTGAAAACAGACCGATGTAAAGATAGTTTCGTCTGGGAGCTCACTTCCTTCTTACAGAATACTGTTGATCGCAACTGCGAGCTCACTGCATTAGCTTTACGACACCTTGATTCAATCTCACTTACTATATTACCATCCTGGGAGAAAACACAACCTAAATATTTGAAATTATCGACCTGTTCTAGCTTTGTATCACCAATCTGACATTCAATTCTGTTGAATTTCTTACCTACTGACATCAATTTAGTCTTCGAGAGGCTAATTTTCATACCATACTCATTGCACCTATTGTCAAGTTCCAGCCTCCCATGTGTAGCGGTGAATAGCCTTATGCTTGAAGAATGTATTCGTTACAGCTAAACCCATACTAGCACAGAAGTCCAGCAAACGCTTCCCATTCCCATTAGCTTCCATATCTTCCCCACATTTACCAATCACCCTTTCGTATCCTTCAGTTCTATTCCCAACTCTCGCATTGAAATCGCCCATTAGCACTATTCTATCCTTGCTGTTGACCCTGACCACGATGTCACTCAATGCTTCATAAAACTTGTCAACTTCATCCTCATCTGCACCCTCACATGTTGAATACACGGACACCATTCTAGTCCTAATTCCTCCAACTGACAAATCTACCCACATCATTCGCTCATTTACATGCCAAACAGAAACTATGTTGCGCGCAATGGTATTCCTGATAAAGAGCCCTACCCCAGACTCTGCCCTTCCCTTTCTAACACCCGTCAAGTACACTTTATAATCTCCTATCTCTTCCTCGTTATCTCCCATTACCTGAATATCTCTTACTCCTAGCACATCCAAATGCATCCTCTTTGCTGACTCAGCCAGTTCTACTTTCCTTCTTCCATAAGCCCCATTAATATTGATAGCTCCCCATCGAATTCCATTTCGTTCGCCAAGTTGTTCCCAAGGAGTCCCTCGCCTGTCAAATGGGAGTGGGACTCCGTTACTCCCATAGGTCTGAGGCTTGCTTAAAATGTTCTGAGCTCGGTAAATTCATGAAGCAGGATGCTACCCTACTTGCACATAGTCCAGGTGAGGATCTCTCCTCTAACGGGTGGACCACCGGTGAATTGTATAGTCCTAGCCGCCTGAGCACAAGGAGGGCCATGACTCAGAATATGCCCACTCCCATTCCCGACTCTCAGGACCACTTACTAGGCCACTCAGCCGTTGCCCATGGTTCACGAACTAGGACGCGGCGATAGTAACCCACAAACATGAACCATAGCAATACAAAGTAAGCCAGAAAACAACGAAAGAGAACTCTGAATAACAAAACTACCTTACCTTTAAGGCAAGAGCTTTATGATCTTCGCATGCTTTAATAATCTGCATAAAGCATTCATCGTGAGTGTCAGAACTTGAGAGTGTTTCAAATATCTCGAATGCTGATTCCATATCTATTATGGACTAAAAACATGAATTCTTCGGCAATCCAAGAAATGCTTCATTCAACTAATTCAACTTGTTCCCAAAGAGAATCAGTGTCATTTCAAAACTTCAATATCTTCTTCTTTTTAGATTACTGGGCTTCGCATTGCTTTCACATGTGCAAGACGTGCAGGATGCGCAACATTCCATCAATGTTGCCAACACTTCCACACTGCTTCCACACCGAACAATCGATTAATAAAACCGACTATAGTAGGGCCCACGAGAGTTGAAGTCTGACAGGTGAGCGGCGAAAGCTGTAACTACGAAGTACGCTGCGTTGTCATAGTTACCTCAATTCGCGGTCTACCACCTTTCAGACAGGCTGAGTGTTTAATAAAACATGTAGGCCTAGGCCTAATGCAATTCATTTACCCTTGACCGGTTCCTAAGCTCGTGTTAATAATTCCAGCATTTAAGACAGAACACGACATTATCGATACGGTACCGTATATATAAAAGATTTCATAATCACTAACAAAAACATCAGTTTCTGACAATAACCTCAACAAATGCACATGTTAATTACAGTATAGAACAACACTACCCACATTGATAGTTTTTATTATTTAACGCCGATTGTTAACGGTACTTGTACAATTCGGGAATAAACTACGGTATAATAAACACAATAGGAAGACGATACTTCATCGAGAAAAGAAATCAGTCAGAATATGAATGACAATGATGGAATTAAGGAGATATTCGGACTTTCCCCTGTAATTGCTCAGAAAATAGCAATAAAATGTACAGACATGCAATGTACACAAAGCACTGAACCGAGATATTTGTAAAAATAAAAAGTACTCACTGCTCTGCCGACAGCAATCAGTCATCTAGAAGGGGCTCTATCCCATCGATATCATCTCCTGTACTATCCTGCTCGTTGTCACCGTCACTGTCACTGACACAATCATTTCTCTTCCCTGGCTTCGAACAGTCACACCTCGGCCAGTTGTATTTTTTGGCGTTTCTTTCGACTTGGAAGTCATTGTTAAACACTCAAAAGAACCGATCAAATAAAACTCACGGATTCTTAACGAATAATGGAGTACTTCACACTAACACTATAGTCACACTACAAGATCGCTAACATCTACAGACGAACAAAACTAGGAAAACTGAACAACTAGCCACCGATAAACTTAAAGAAATAAACTAACACCTAACATAATATTCTGAAAACATACACATTAAGCAGCAACGACTAGCACAGCTAACACAGTACCATTCGGAATACTATCACAAAAACGACTGAGAGCAAGTCAATCCACGTGGTGATAGCGTCCTAAAATGTTGCAACTCTGTTATCGTTGCCATAGCAACAGGCCATTTTCGAACAGCGTTAGTCAACTTTTTCTCGCCGGTGGCGCTAAACGTCAGACTTCAACTCTCGTGGGCCCTACTGTACTGCAGTAACTGCAAATACAGTAGAGACAATACACGACACTGAGCGAGAAATGGAGGGACAAATATTGGAGCTCACTCTAGCGGATAGACCTGAACGGTACTGATTCTGTCATAAGAGCACGTGTATTTTTGTGTGAAGTTTTTGGTGTTATTTATGCGTTTTCAGGGAGTTGACATAATTGAATAGTAGCGTGTGTCATTCCTTGATATCTCCTCTCAACATGAGGGGAAAGGTATTTGTTGTATTTGGCTGCAGTAATTACGAAGTAGAGAAAAATGCGCGCTCGTTCTTCAGGTTCCCTCGTGACAAGAACATGTAAGTAATATTGTGTTTGCATATATATTCTTCCAGTGACAGAGATTTTTATAGTACTTCATAATCTTCTGACCTGCTCGACCCATGTTTTAACGGGGTTAAAATATAATACGCATATTTTATTGTATAGTGCAGCAGTTAACCTTCAATACCGATGTGTTGTAGGTGTGATCTGTGGGTTTTGAAATGTCACAGAAGCGATTTGGATAAAGTGTACAAGAAAGAAGGGACGTTACGCTTGTATAAGAATTATAAGATCTGTTCAGATCATTTCCAGGCCAGCGACTTTAAAAATCCACGACTATACAGCCAAGGGTATGTTACATTTTTACTCTAATTGTACGTAAATATTCCTCAAAGCATCACTATCGACAACATTTTCAAACTTTTCTTTCTTTTATCCCTCTTCTCAGATTAAAGCCGGGATTGTATAGATTTTCTTTCTGTTGGTAGGCTTCATGTTAAGAGGAAAATTGTCCAGCTATTAAATGTTAATTCATTGCATCATATGTGTAAGGAATGTGCCGATATTTTTATTGACAAATGTCTTAATGTGATGATACATTGTTTTTACATGAGGAAAAAAGACAAATCCAACCGTAAGATTTCAGGCAGGTATGCTAAAGCTAAAAAAGTAATGCATAAATGAAAGATCAAGCCATTTCACAGCAGTCCATTTCACACCTTGTTTATATGTCTAATTTCAGTCTTTGAATAATAACCTTTTAAATAATTCTTCATTCATTTATCCAGAATTGCTTTAGCAACTTCGAAGTTAATATCTCAATAACACTTTCTTTCTAGACGTAATTTATTTATCCATTTCCGTATATACATTTCCATTGATATTTGAATTTAGCGCGATTTGTTCAGGTCAAGTCACTAGGGGCGCCACCGTCGAATTGTCTCCCATTTTAGCAAGGCGAAATCCCTAAGTGTCGTGTATTGTCTCTACTGTATTTGGAAACTGTAAGCAAATACAGTAGAGACAATACACGACACTGAGCGAGATATCGAGGGACAGCTATTGGAGCTCACTCTGGCGGATAGACCTGAACGGTATTGATTCTGTCATAAGAGCACGTGTATTTTTGTGTGAAGTTTCTGGTGTTATTTATGCATTTTCAGTGAGTTGACATAATTAAATAGTAGCGGGTGTCATTCCTTGATATCTCCTCTCAACATGAGGGGAAAGGTATGTGCTGTGTTTGGCTGCAGTAATTAAGAAGTAGAGAAAAATGCGCGCTCGTTCTTCAGGTTCCCTCGTGACAAGAACATGTAATTAATATTGTGTTTGCATATATATTCTTCCAGTGACAGAGATTTTTATAGTACTTCATAATCTTCTGACCTGCTCGATCCATGTTTTAACGAGCTTAAAATATAATACGCATATTTTATTGTATAGTGCAGCAGTTAACCTTCAATACCGATGTGTTGTTGTAGGTGTGATCTGTGGGTTTTGAAATGTCACAGAAGCGATTTGGATAAAGTGTACAAGAAAGAAGGGACGTTACGCTTGTATAAGAATTATAAGATCTGTTCAGATCATTTCCAGGACAGCGACTTTAAAAATCCTCGACTACCCATACAGTCAAGGGTAGCCTATGTCACATTTTTACTCTAATTGTACGTAAATATTCCTCAAAGCATCACTATCGACAACATTTTCAAACTTTTCTTTCTTTTATCCCTCTTCTCAGATTAAAGCCGGGATTGTATAGATTTTCTTTCTGTTAGTAGGCTTCATGTTAAGAGAAAAATTGTCCAGCTATTAAATGTTAATTCATTGCATCATATGTGTAAGGAATGTGCCGATATTTTTATTGACAAATGTCTTAATGTGATGATACATTGTTTTTACATGAGGAAAAAAGACAAATCCAACCGTAAGATTTCAGGCAGGTATGCTAAAGCTAAAAAAGTAATGCATAAATGAAAGATCAAGCCATTTCACAGCAGTCCATTTCACACCTTGTTTATATGTCTAATTTCAGTCTTTGAATAATAACCTTTTAAATAATTCTTCATTCATTTATCCAGAATTGCTTTAGCAACTTCGAAGTTAATATCTCAATAACACTTTCTTTCTAGACGTAATTTATTTATCCATTTCCGTATATACATTTCCATTAATATTTGAATTTAGCGCGATTTGTTCAGGTCAAGTCACTAGGAGCGCCACCGTCGAATTGTCTCCCATTTTAGCAAGGCGAAATCCCTAAGTGTCGTGTATTGTCTCTACTGTATTTGGAAACTGTAAGCAAATACAGTAGAGACAATACACGACACTGAGCGAGATATCGAGGGACAGCTATTGGAGCTCACTCTGGCGGATAGACCTGAACGGTATTGATTCTGTCATAAGAGCACGTGTATTTTTGTGTGAAGTTTCTGGTGTTATTTATGCGTTTTCAGTGAGTTGACATAATTAAATAGTAGCGGGTGTCATTCCTTGATATCTCCTCTCAACATGAGGGGAAAGGTATGTGCTGTGTTTGGCTGCAGTAATTACGAAGTAGAGAAAAATGCGCGCTCGTTCTTCAGGTTCCCTCGTGACAAGAACATGTAAGTAATATTGTGTTTGCATATATATTCTTCCAGTGACAGAGATTTTTATAGTACTTCATAATCTTCTGACCTGCTCGATCCATGTTTTAACGAGCTTAAAATATAATACGCATATTTTATTGTATAGTGCAGCAGTTAACCTTCAATACCGATGTGTTGTTGTAGGTGTGATCTGTGGGTTTTGAAATGTCACAGAAGCGATTTGGATAAAGTGTACAAGAAAGAAGGGACGTTACGCTTGTATAAGAATTATAAGATCTGTTCAGATCATTTCCAGGACAGCGACTTTAAAAATCCTCGACTACCTATACAGTCAAGGGTAGCCTATGTCACATTTTTACTCTAATTGTACGTAAATATTCCTCAAAGCATCACTATCGACAACATTTTCAAACTTTTCTTTCTTTTATCCCTCTTCTCAGATTAAAGCCGGGATTTTATAGATTTTCTTTCTGTTAGTAGGCTTCATGTTAAGAGGAAAATTGTCCAGCTATTAAATGTTCATTCATTGCATCATATGTGTAAGGAATGTGCCGATATTTTTATTGGCAAATGTCTTAATGTGATGATACATTGTTTTTAAATGAGGAAAAAAGACAAATCCAACCGTAAGATTTCAGGCAGGTATGCTAAAGCTAAAAAAGTAATGCATAAATGAAAGATCAAGCCATTTCACAGCAGTCCATTTCACACCTTGTTTATTTATCCAATTTCAGTCTTCGAATAATAACCTTTTAAATAATTCTTCATTCATTTATCCAGAATTGCTTTAGCAACTTCGAAGATAATATCTCAATACCACTTTCTTTCTAGACGTAATTTATTTATCCATTTCCGTATATACATTTCCATTGATATTTGAATTTAGCGCGATTTGTTCAGGTCAAGTCACTAGGAGCGCCAACGTCGAATTGTCTCCCATTTTAGCAAGGCGAAATCCGTAAGTGTCGTGTATTGTCTCTACTGTATTTGCTGTAAGCAAACTTGTTTCTATTTGGGGATTAAAAATCTAAACTCGACTTTTATCATCTCGTTTTGTGACATCAAATAAACTGTGGTAAGGGTAGTTAAAATTAGCGATCGTCAAATTATGGTTATATTTTATAAAAGTATCTTCAATAGACGGCTATGAAGCAGGCCAATATCGAAGGACGGGAATCTATCAGACACTTCAGGAAATAGAAGAAATAATACGTGGCTTACTGAAATCAAGACAGTGAAAGCAAAGAAGATCCAAACCCTGGTCCAATGCAGAATGCCGTGAAGCAAGGAAGAGTACATTAGAAGCGTTACATAAAGCAAAGAAAACTTAATCACCACAAAACTGAAAGAGTTTGTTTGTTTGTTTGTGCAGCCCTTGTCACGGTCGGGTATGAGGTGAGATTAATCTATAGTGGCGGAATTTTATGACCGTATGCCATTCAACCTCATCAGAGGAGTTAATGAGATGAAATGAATGACGTGATACATCACAGTAGAAAGGGAGAGGGCGAAACCCGCTGCCGACACATTGCCTACTCTTGTCGAATAGCACCAAGGGGTCTGCTCAAAGCCTAACGTCCCAATCAACAGCCTCATATGCTCTCACTCCATATCAGCACTGCGGAAAGGTTTAAAATTTAATCCAGGCCTTTGACACGCAATCTAGTAATTAGAAATTGTATATCACCACCTCCCCTACCCTGTTGGCCAACATTCTGATGGTGAAGTGTTTTTCGACCAACGGGGTTCAGATCGGTTAACCACGGTGTCAGACCGTTTAGACATCAACGCCTTAACGATCATGGCCACGAGGTGGGCGCAAGACTGAAAAAGTACGCAGTGAAGAATTAAAGAATAAAAGGAGACACTGAAGAACATGAGGAAAATCTATACCAGTCTGGAAGAAAGAAAATTAATTGAAGCAGCTGAATGAGATGCGTTTAAATCCTTAAACCGAGACAGTCAATATACAAAAGGAAAATATCGATGGAGATCTGGAAGAATCATTTCCGGATTAGGCTATATTACAGCACAGGAAAACTAGACCAGATCCAGTAATGAAATCGAGCAGCGATATCACAGCTATTGCCTGTTTCACTATAAATGAAATCGAAGAAAAAATCAATCCAACAAATGTAAAGCCTGAGCACAACACTATTTTTGCAATTAATCTCCCCGGAGGACAGACCCGCTATTAAGGGAAGCATGGGCCAATATTATGGACCAATGCATTGTACATTTAACCATCCTAAACAGATGGAAGAATTCAATAGTCAAAGTCCTTTATAAAGGGAAAGGGTACGTGGAGGACGCGAATAAGTACAGGGTCATAACATTTGAATGTTCACGTTTTTAAGATATATATAAAGGACGTTATCAACAAGTTAACAGGGCTATTAGGTGAAATATTTCCTGAAGGACAATTCGCGTTTCGGACAGGACGATCGACAATAAATGGCGTGACATGACACAAGAATGAGATGAAGGGGCACTTAGACATCAGTAACGAAAAATCTAAGCAGTCTTTATAGATTTTAACAAAGCATTTGATCTCGTAAAGCGACAGAATGTCACAATCTAACTGGAGGCACTTTTAGGGAAACATTATCTCATAATATAACTACATCCAACTAGATGAGCAGCTAAAAATATCATAGTCCATAGAACAAACAAATGGGATTCTACGGAGGGACCGCCTCTTGTTTAATATCTTATTAATGGATGCCGTGCAAGCCCCCATACTGGGGAGGTAAGTATGTACATCTGCATGGATGACATGGTAATGGTCTTAAGGTCACAAGAGCAGCTTCAGAACTTATGTAACCTCCTAACAGCATGGCTTACAGGAAATTACCTTCACATAAACTAGGAAAAACCATATTAATGGTTGTCAGGAAAGAAGGCCGTCCCATACACAGATATGACATCCTCATCAATAACAAGAGGTTACAACGTATCTGGGAGTCCTTTTCAAATACAGGACATAACCTTCTCCAGGAGCACAAAACGAAAAACGACTGCTACGATCATAGCAATCAATGGCATCATGCAGCTACACAGGCTATCGGTGGACACAGCATTGAAATTGCTGAAGGCAAAGACAACACCAATCGTGACATGTGACTTAGATATCATCTGAACTCACTTGACGAAAAGAGATCTCCCGACCGTAGAGAAAGTATAGTCAACGTATCTTTAAAAAAATGGCTTTAAGACAATCAAAGCATACAAGCTCACAAAATAATTATTTTTCCTGGAAGAGCTATATTTACAGCTACCGGGCGAGTTGGCTATGCAGTTAGTTGCACGCAGCTGTGAGCTTGCCTCCGGGAGATAGTGGGTTTGAACCCCACTGTCGGCAGCCTCGAAGGTGGTATTCCGTGGTTTCCCATTTTCAGACCAGGAAAATGCTGGGGCTGTACCTTAATTAAGGCGATGGCCACTTCCTTGCTACCCCTAGGACTTACCTGTCCCATCGTTACCATAAGACTACAGTATCTGCGTCAGTGCGACGTAAAGCACAATACAATAAAAACCGTTAACAACTGCCCCTAGAAATTACAGTTGTCTTCAATGAAGCAATTCAAGATCTTCGTACAAAAAAGGCGAGAAATATGGAGTGAATTCTGTTCCACAGACGCAGACCTAACACAGACATGGAGACAAGCAGATCACGATCTCGAACTGTGCAACAAACATTGTGGTCGTTACATCGTCATGATGTGTGTGAAAAGCCAAAAGTCCATAATTGAATTCTGTACCAGAGGCTGGTAATTATTTACCAGCTTATGCACATCGTGCGCATTTTTTCTTAATAATAATAAACTTTTAAAAGCACTTTCAAAGTGTAGTTTACCCATTAGGAAGTCAGGAACCAAACATCAATTCTACACTCATGACCCTAAAAACCAGAACACCTTGAAAGACTAGAGATAGGAAGTTCATATTCACAGGACATGAGCACTAGTATGTTCTGAAGAAATGGATAGCATTTGAACCAAGTCGGCCCTCAGGTTCAAAGTCGACATCGATATATCGACGCACCACCACCAACTGGTAAAATGTGCCTGCTGCTCTCGTTGTCACTATGAACAGAATGTAATGGACCAGTGTGACTTGATCAGACGTGTAGGATGCCTCTCAAACGTATAGCGAGAACCGTACCGTCAAATGAGTGAGTTTGAAAGAGGGTGCGTATTGGCACGAGAGCACGTGATGCACCCTTCCGGGGAATTGCTGCTCGTGTGCGACGATTTGTCTCGGCAGTGCAACGGATGTGATCAGAATGGTTCACAGAAGGCCGTAGAACACGACGAGGTGTGTCTAGTCGCAAGACCCAGACCACCACCCCCCCTCCTCCCGAGAAGAATGACATCTCATCCGAATGTCATTGCAGGACAGATCTGCGTCTTCCTCGGCTCTGGCTCAACAGTGGAACAGTTTAACACATCGTACACTATCAGGAGTGACAGTCCGTCGCCGTACATTAGGGTCTAGATTAACAGCGCGTCGTCCACTTCTCCACCTACCTTTGACGAATATGCATATACACGCTAAACAGCAATGGTGTATGGAACGACGTCAATGGGGACAGGAATGGCAGGACATAGTGTTTTCGGACGAATCCATGTTCTGTTTGTTTGAAAATGACGACCATACTTTGGTTCGCCAAAGACAGGGGGAGAGGCATCACATTGACACATTCACACATTCACACAAGACATACATCGCCAACTCAAGGCCTTATGGTGTGGTGTGCTATTGGGTACAACCGGAATTGTCGCCTACGAAAATGTGTGGGATATGGTGAAATGACGGGTGCGGCACTGTGACCCAATGCCAATCACCGATGAACTGTGGAACCAGGTGAATGCAGCATGGATCGCTATACCCCAGGGCGCCATTCACGCATTGTACGCGTCGATGCCATCACGCATTGAAAAATTTATCGGTGCGCATGGAGGACCCAGTGTCTACTAGGCAACAGGATACATGCTGAACCTTGCTGACTGAAATGCTAATCGTTTCTGCAGAACCTACTAATGAATGTGTCCTATGAATATATGAAGTTCCTATCTCTAGTCCTTCAAGGTTTTCTGTTTTTTATGAACATAAGTGTATATAAATACAGTTGTAAACCTCATGTAGTATAAAGAAAACCTGCATTACACAATAATCATTGCTTCGTGTTAAGAACCAGAATAGTTCATAAGAATATATTATCGGAAACTAATATTACTATTAGGAAATTTGTCTCCATAACAGACTGATTGGTAATCAATTATTCTGCCCGTTAGGTTATCAGCCCGAAGGCTGCTTTGATACTCAAAGAGTACCACCAATAGGTTATGTGGCTATAGGAAAACCTAAGGGAAACCGAAAAATCTAGTGCGGAGCCATAATGAGGCGTACGTAACATCAAATTCAACGGTAACTTCTTACATTCATTGTTATGCTACCACAATATATCTGGCGTCTTTCAATGAAATATCAACTAGAAAATGTTATAAATATGCTTTCCTAAAATAGAGATGTAGAGAATAGTGCAATTTCCTCAGTGACAGGATTGCAATTTTCTATAATGAAAAAATAAAAAAAGTAAGCAATATGAATGGTTGTTCGAAAAGGTATAATTTAATTTAATGCAGCCAATGACCATGAGATAGATATATACATAAATACATGGAAAAATGTTCTCTTAGAATACCATATTAAGTTTTCTGTGTTAATCACTACAAAATTCGGTCAAGGACACCACTCTTTTTCCATATTCCTGGAGGTGATAGCGATCACAGCGATTCTTGCACAGCCGACACATACCGTCCTCCTGCGGATCATGATGTTTCGTATTGTCACATATTCAGTGATGGAAGCCATGTACCGCATATCGTGTCATGACATGCCGTAGCTCATACTTGGATTGATTCCAAACGTGAGTCATCATGGCATCCGTGGTATGACACGTGCTCCATATTTCCTTTTCCTTTGAATAAAGTTCTTGTAGAACACTGTCGTAGGCAGGTGTAGAGTGCGCTAGCATCCACTCTCGTAGGTCCTCTGTGAAAAACCTTTCTCTTAACTAGTTCTTATACCAATAAGACATGGTGTTAAATGCTAATCATTGGAGACCGGCCTTAAAACGCATAAAACCTTCCTGAGGAATTCAATGACAAACAGTAGACTATATAATTTAAGTACACTTGCGATAGAGAAATCTCTATTGCACGAACTGTCAAATAACCAGAGCTTCAGGGACCGCGTCATTGATACATTTGCAGAGAGCAAGGAGCGCCGCATACACTTGTCTTAGACTCCCCAAGTAATATAACTAGTTTCGCCACTGCTGTTGGCATCCTTGTTCACATTCTCGGATATTTTCTCTCGTCTGAAGGCGTCTTTCCTCCGTACTTCAAACTCGCTCATTCTCTTTGCGCTTATCATTCTTTGCAATTCTTTGCTTGGTCTAGGTCGAGTGCGGAAGTGATGGAAGTGTTTTCATTAGATTTCTGCATTCTCTTTGGCTTTCTGTAATCAAACGCTTGATTAAACCTGTTGTTCAGATTGAGTCTCGTCCGCGATATCGTACTGTACGGTTGGTAGTGTTCGAGGTTTCGTGTTCGGTGTCTGAAGTTTCTCGAACTTACTCCTGGATTCGAGTGCTAGCTTGCGTGTGATTGTGAAGTGGTGGCATGAGTTCTGATAGTGGAGGAACTCGGGACTTTCATCCCGCGTCAAATAGTAATGTTGAACGGGAAGAAGTGAAAATGGATACAAACGTGAATGATAGTCGTACTACTACCCCTTCGTTGCAAACTTCGACCCAATGCAATAATAACCCTCCCCTTCCTGTCCAACCTCCTAATACTATTGCATGTAATTTATACCCATTAAACCACCTGGGACCATATCTTGTTTTTGTTTCATCTAAACAAGGTAATAACATTGGCAACCTGCACCCTATGGCTATTGGGCGTTTACTCCATGAAAGAAACTTTCCTGTTAAATCCATCCAGTATAAAGGCCGTAACAGGATTCAGGTAAACTTTCACTCTCCCAATCATGCTAATGACTTTTTGCAGAATGAGTTCCTTGATACACACAAGTTGCATGCCTTTATTCCTCACTCCAATATCTTCCGAGTAGGCATTATACGCGGTGTTGAGAAAGATCTAACTGAATCCGATATTCTTACTTTACTTCAGAGTGACGTCAAAGTTCATTCTGTTCATCGCCTACGCCGTAAAACCCTCCAAGATGGTCAGGCAGTATATCTACCTACCGGCTCCGTAAAGATTGTTTTTTGCTCCAAAACTTTGCCCAAATACGTTTCAATCCATCACGTAATGTTAGAAGTCAATCCCTTTATATTCTACCCCATTATTTGTTCCAAGTGCCAGCGTTATGGGGTGGTATGAATAAAACGTGAGTACTTACTCAAACTACATACTCATGAGCATGAGCATTTAGTAGGAGTATATTCTCAGTCCAAGTAGTATGTACTCCATTTGGTAAGAATAAAAAGATTCTCCTGTGATGGAGTAGATACTCAAGCGCACTGCCATGTGGATCGTTTGAAACTGAGTAGATACTCATGTTGTGTACGATCGTCAACTGTTATCTTGTTTGGTTCCAATCGCAACATAACCTCAACTGGATCCGGTTTGGTTTGTAACTTTGTAGTTTGCACTGATTGTTCGTTCGTGAAGTCCGTCGATATGGAAAGTATTCATCCGGTAACATTTTCGAATATGTTGCGGGAACATGCGGTACTTTTTAGTAAGTCCCAACTGCCGGCGGTTCGGAAAGAAAAATCCGAATCGTTGGAGGCAATTCAAACGAAATTGATAGCTATGTGCGGCAAGAAAGTTGAGATCGGCACCATTACGAAAAGGATAAACAACATGAAAATGAGGGTGAAACAAAAGTGCGACCTAAACCAAACGGGGAATAAAAGGATAGTGCTGAAGGACTGGGAGAATATTATCCACGAGCTGTTGGATGGGGATACTAATCCAACATTGACACGAATTCCAGGTATGTTCCTAAAGTATATTCACGATTATTTTCTTGAACAGGTTTATAGAAGTTGTAGAAAGTTCAGTATTTTGTGTGCCAACACTACAAACTTTAAGGTTAAGATAATTATATTTATTGCTTTATAAGAACCAAATAGCACCTAGGCATTTGGTTCAGAGTACCGGGTTTGAATCCCGGGCCTAGGATTTTAGCTCCGTTTAATTCACTTGTCCGTAGAAAACTGAATTAGTGAATTAAAACGTTTTTCGTTTTTTTTTCGTAGGAGCAACTGCGGTTGGAGGAGGGCTTACTGAAGTTCAGCCACAACATATTCCTCCACCTGTAGTGGAATTTGTAGTATTGGAAGAGGGAGGAGAAGGAGGGAGTCCTGTAGAAATCGTCAACTCTCCAAATGTAGCCACCCCTAAACGAAAAAGAAGTGTTTTGGATGACTATGAAAATGACGAAACCAGAACTCTAAATAACACAGACCTGCAGCGCTTGGTGCTGTTAAAGCAGATAAGAGTGTTGGAACTCACAGAAAAAAAGTTAAAATCAGAGATGAAAGAATGAGAGTCGAGTATATATATATTTAAAAATAAATTGTTTTGCATACATTTTTGATTTTTTTAGTGAACAATAAACAGAGTGACACTGGTACTTGCTGCAACTCAAACACCTTGATATATTATCTCTGCCAATTCATTTCGCCTAGCTTCACCATTCCACCTGATATTTGCAGCAGCTGCCATGTCATCCTCATTTCCATCTTCTAACCTTACATTGCCACCTAATGGTTGTAGTTCAGGGTCCTCATCCTGTAAGTACTTGGCAATATTGTGCAACACACAGCAACAAATGATCAGTTTTGGCACTTTATTTAAAGATAGGCGTACTTTGTGCTGAAGAATTGGGAAACGTTGTTTTAGTTGCCCAAAACATCGTTCGATCACAACTCTTTCTTTGGTAATGCACCTGTTATAAGCAATTTCTTGAGGTGTTTGTGGATTTCTGAACGGTGTCATAAGCCAAGGTGCAATACCATAGCCACTATCCGCTAACAGTAAAGCATTTACCCTATTCAGACTTACTGTTGTCTGGACAGCTGAATTTCTCCAGACTCGAGAATCATGCACAGATCCAGGCCATGATGCATCGACACTGGTAAAAACTTCCTTGGCATTGCACGTTGCCTGTACAGTAATACTTGTATAACCTTTCCTGTTTACATATTCATCACCATAATGTGTAGGCTTATTAATTCCAACATGAGTGCAGTCAAGAGCACCTACCGCTGCTGGAAAGTAGTACTTTTCCTGCCACTCTTGTTTCGCAACTTCAAATTCCATATCTGTTTGAGGAAATTTTATCCACACTGCAGCTTTAGCCATGATGCGGCCCATAACCTCAACAAGATTTTTAGACACAGTTGTTTGGTGGATTCCAAGATATTCTTCTATGCCATACTGGAATCCTGGGTCACCTACCAATCTTAAAAATGCTTTTAATTTTACTATGTTTTTAACAGCACCACCTCTTGTTTCCAGTTTCTCCGGTCCAAATAAGTATAGGTTTAACCAGTCCACATTAACTTTGGAAAAACGATATAGACTTTTAAAATTATTAGAGTCCACATGTTCACTTCTCTCCTTGTAAATTTTTCCACGAGGCACCACATTATTAATAAACTCAGCCATGTTATTTCTCCTCAGAAGCTAAAAATTGGCATATACTCAAGCTTGAGACAACTATCAGCCATACTCAAAACAAAGTGAGTATATACTCATCAATCTGAGAAGGTACTCCCTTTTATTCATAGCACATATGAGAAACTACTCTCAGACTCTTAGGAAGGTGAGTATATACTACACCATCTCCATAACATGAGAATATACTCAGCTAGTGAGTACATTCTCAAGAACTTTATTCTTATGAAGTGGAGTATATACTCAGAAAAGTTGAGTACATACTATATTCTCATTTTTATTCATACCACCCATGGTCACACCATACGCAATTGCCAGTCCACTAACTTTCGCTGTCGCACCTGTGGTTTGAATCATGCTACCTCAGACTGCCTTGCTAATGTCAAGTTATGTGTACATTGCAATCGGGAACACGAAACGGTTTCATCAGATTGTGCTGTTCATCAGAAGCAAGTGGAAATCAAAAAACTCATGTGCACCGATAACATCTCCTTCTCGGAAGCTTCTGCTCGACTATTTCCATCTACTTATTCTGAGTATAATAACATTCAACAATTTCCTCCCCTACCCTCTCAACATCCTTTTCCAATACCAGACATCCCTCGCAAACGCAAATTCACACAAGTGATTGGTAAGGATTTGCCACCTAAGCCTTCTCCCGGATATGATAGAAATGGATATCTCCAACTAGTGCAATCCACTACATCCTCTCGCCCCTCTCAAACACTGAGTTATCAATACCCCATTCAACCCAGTCAGACAACTCCCTCAACATCGAGCACGTCTATGCCTCTGCAACCCGCACAGCATCACCAAACAGCTACTACACTCCCACAGCGAGAACATGTTCAACAGTGTGTTCTCAACCTTCTCATGCAGCTTACTCAACTAATTGGAGATCACCCCAATATCTTACCAGTTATTAGTCAACTTCGAGAAAGTTTACACCTTATCTTTAATAATGGTAGTACGCATACTTCAATGGAATGCTAGGAGCCTACAAAATAAACAACACGAATTCAAAATTCTCATGCACGAAACATCTCCTCATATAGTCGCTTTGCAAGAAACTTGGTTTTCTCATACACTAACTTTTATTTTCCAGGATATTCTATCGAACGCCATGACGGACCAGGATTTGATGGTGTCGCACTCATGATACATAATTCGTTATCGTACACTCCCTTACGTCTACAATACATAATACCAAATACCTATTCCCTAGGCCTTATACAGGATGATTAATTTGAAAGTGCAGAGCGGAGTGCCGAGGATTAGGCGCGCTGGGAAGCGGAGACAGCGAGCGCAGTGCCCGCCATGACAAGCAGGCATAGTCGGCTCAAAAGAAGCGGCATGATTACGCCTATAGAAACTAAACGAAACTGAACTCACGGGCTACATAGATGATATGGACAAATAAGTAAATGAATAAAGAAATAAATAAATCAACTAGGAAATTAAACTGAACTCGCCAGGAATAAATAAATATATAAACAAATAAATAAATAAATAAATCAACTAGGAAATTAAACTGAACTCAACAGTATTTACAGACGATGCTGAAAGTGATCTCCTTCAGCTGCAATGCAAGCTTAACCTCTTGTAATGAGATTTCGAAACATTGTGTAGTTCATGGACACCGATAGAACGCACAATGTTCCTAATTTCAGTTTTTTATTCTTCTGCAGTTCGAGGATTATTCCTGTAACCTTTTCCTTTAAGATATCCCCATAGATAAAAATCACATGTGCTTAAATCAGGCGAACAAGGGCCATAAGCCTTTCCTGATGATCTGATCATCATCGAACATTTCCCGTAACCGTCGCATAGAGCTACGCGTCGTATAGGCTGTTGCACTATCCTGCTGGAAATAGCCGTACCCTTTCTCTTCTTCAGTCAGTTCAGCAAAAAAGGTTCCAGAATGTTGTGAATATAACGGTCAGAAGTAATCGTGTCCTGAAAAAATATCGGACCGATAATTCGTCGGGCACTGACAGCGCACCACACACCCACCTTCACATCGTGCAGAGGTCTCGGCTGTAAAATGTGGAGGTTGTTTGTATCCCAGATTCTATTGTTCTGTGAATTGACATATCCACTCAAATGAAACCAGGCTTCGTCGCTCATAAAAAGATAGTTCGGATCCACAATACCGTCGTGGACACTATTTATTAGCCAATTGCAAAATCGTATATTTGCACTGAAATCTGTAGGCAGTACGTTATGGACTGAATGAGTCCGATAAGATCGTAAACGTAACAATTTTATTGCATAACGTGCTGAAGAAGGTGAAATACCACTTTCCTGAGCTACTCTCCGAAGCGACTTATGTGGACTGACCTGGAGTCTTGCCTGTATCTTCTAACCTCTCTCGTGTGAGAGCTGTTCTCCTTCGCTTCTTTTTTTTATTGCTTACGGAACCAGTACTATGCCACTTGTAAACGAGCTGAACGTAACTGTCGCACCGGGAAATTGTCTACGGAATTTTCGAAGGCACCTTTTAATTGGTTTCTTCTCCTTGTGCAAATAACACTCGACCAAAAATATTCTTTGCTCTATAGTGTATTTAACCACCGTGATAATAACACCTTAAAAGTCCAATATTTTCTAACTAATTGAGGGACAGAGTGCTAAACAGCTGCGCGCTTCAGTGAACACTTCTTATCTCGCCGTGTTGACAGAAGCCATATGGCGATCGCTTGGGACTTCCCACGTCATGCCAGAAGAAGTCTGAACACCTAAATTAATCCCCCTGTATATCAGAACACATATGTTATAAACTTGTATAATCCCCCTGATAACTACATTTCTTTCGCCCAATGGTTCAAATTTTTTAATCAGTTTCCACCTGATACCCAACTGTTTTTTTGGAGATGTCAATATTCATCATACTCAGTGGGGAGCCCCGCTCGTCACCTCCAAAGGCACACAGTTCTTACATGCTGTAACTCAACATAATCTCTTGCTTCTGAACGATGGTTCCCCTACCAGGCTCACTCCTCCTGGTTCGTTGCCTAGTGCAGTCGATCTATCACTTTGCAGCAACTCTATTGCCTCTATCACCACGTGGCGGGTACTCAGTGACACTCATACAATTGATCACTTTCCTATCCTCATTACTTATGGCCATGGGTAGGTATATTACTAAAAACCCACTTAACGACCATTATATCGCTCCGCTACGTTCCATGAAACAGTTCAATGCTTCGTGCTTTAACTCCTACATGGTCACCCAATTGGAGACCTTCCCTGTAACAGAATTATCCTATCACTCACTTCTCCAAATAATAACACAGTATCTGGACCTATACCATCCTTTTACAACACCATCAAACTCCATGACAACTGGTACCTCTAAATTAAAGTGGTGGAACAGCGAATGTCACCAATTAATCCTTAAACGCAAGAGACTCTTCAAAATTTATCGTAAAACTCTAACCCCTTCACACTACTTTCACCTCAAACATCATATTGCTCATATCAGACGTGTATTCCATCAAAAATGACGACAGGCCTGGAAAATTTTATATCCTCTTTCCATAACCATATTTCTGCATCTCAATTGTGGAGTGCTATCCGTGCTCTCACCCGGGCTTCCACTCACGTCCCACGCCCTCAAATCCCGCCGAATATTCTGAATGACTTTCTAAGGTCCCTCACTCCAGATCATGCTCTTCCACCTTATACCCCAGCTATCTCTGCTTCCACTAGTCAGTATTCAGTCCTTTCTCGTCCCATCACTCTCCCTGAGCTCACGTCCGTTCTTAACTCCTGCAAATCATCCACTCCAGGTCCTGATTATATCTCTTATGCTATGTTACAACAGTTGCCGACCAAAGCCCTACAAGTGCTTGTTCAGTACTTTAATTTTGTGTTACATACTACGACTCCTCCTCCCGAATGGAACACTTTTTTCCTAGTCCCGGTTCCAAAGCCTCGTCGTCCAGTGACCTCCCCTCACAATATTAGGGGAATAATTTTGCCATCTTGTATACGCAAACTATTTCTTAAACTCATGCTCCAAAGGTTTCTCTGGTACTTAGAATATTATTCCCTTCTTCCCAAGTATCAGTATGCTTACTGTAAAGGTCGAAATGCTCAGGATGCGATCAATATGCTTATAATAGACACATTATTAGCTACATCTAGAAAAGAACACACAATTGCTGTCTTCCTCGATATACGAGGTGCCTCTGATTCCGTCCCCCTGAATATGTTATGGGATGTGTTATCACAGAAAGGCATCCCAACCACTTTCATAACTCTTCTACATCATCTGTTAACGTCTCACACTCTAATCTTCAAACCTCCTCTTACTACACCATCCCCTCGTCAAGCTACTGTCGGCGTCCCTCAAGGTGATATATTCAGTGGAATACTGTTTGCTTTATATTTATCCGGCCTCGAGCAACTTGGCCTCCAATCTGCCAGAATTCTTATGTATGCCGACGACATAGTTCTCTACTTTTCCTATAAAGAGGTAGATGTTGCTCGCAAATGCATAACACGGCTGCTAATTCACGTTCAGTCCTAGTTACACACTCATGGGTTCTTTTTATCACCCGATAAATGCTCTGCAGTCATCTTTACCACCAAGCGGGTTTACAACTCCGATCCTCTACTGTTCGATACTTATGAAATTCCCATACGTTCGCACCATAAATATCTTGGCATTATCCTTGACCGTAAATTACAATTTTCCCAACATATACAACACTTACGCAAATGTACTGCCACGTATATTAACCTCCTAAAAGCCCTTACACGTCGTTCCTGGGGAGCTGATCCTGTTACAGCAAAATTAGTCTACTGCTCCACCATCCGTGCTCGTTTCGACTACTGTGCACATATAATTGATCTTGCATCACCCTCCGCCCTTCAATCCCTCAATACAACTCAAAATCAAGCACTACGAGTTTGTTTTGGTGCATTATCTACCACTCCTACTATTGCCTTATTAGTTGAAACTGGTGACCCTCCTCTTCTCCTTCGACGCCGATTTCTAGCATCTAAGTATCTCCTCAAACGACTTCTAGTGCTCCCCAATAACCTTATACCCAAAATACAATTACTCGCTCAATCATTCTCATCACCTATCACACATCCTTGCCAAGCCCCTGCCTTAATTTGGGCATTTGAGTCTGTCTCCCCATTTAAACCTACTATTATTCGTAGTCAGGTGCTACCATACTATTCTGTGGCATACGACGTGATTCAATATACTCCTACTATTATTCATTCTAAAGAATCTTCTTTTGCTATGCTCCCTTACCGGCTTTCATTTTTTCCTCTCCATTCTAAAAAAGTTCGCATTTCGTCCACTAATGCCTGTCCCAATTTTTATACTGCTGGATCCAAAAATTCTTGTGGTGTCGGCGCTGCTTTTTATTACGAACAGACTCAGTATGCTGAATTGTTTCATTTATCGTCCCACTTTTCTATTTTTTCTGCTGAACTCCTTGCCGTACGACAAACATTACTGTACATTAAAAATTCATCCATACAATCTGCTAATATATTCACTGACACTCTCTCCGTGCTCCAAACACTAAAATCTAACAAGTTTACGCTGAACTGGTATGTGTATAATGTAAAACATATCCTCTTCAATCTACACTAATTAGGTGTCCAAGTAACCCTCATTTGGATACCTGCACATAATAATAACATACCAGGCAATGAACGAGCCGATCGATTAGCGAAAGAGGCTTCCCTATTATCTACAACCCCAGCTACATTTTTTGTTCCAGCCACAGATTTCACCCCCCTGTGGGTGGGGGCGATAGAATAACACCCACGGTATCCTCTGCCTGTCGTAAGAGGCGACTAAAAGAGGCCCCAGGAGCTCTGAACTTTGGAGCGTGGGTTGGCGACCACGGGGCTCTTAGCTGAGTCCTGACATTGCTTCCACTTACTTGTCAGGCTCCTCACTTTCATCTATCCTTTCTGACCTCCCTTGGTCAACTCTTGTTTTTTTCCGACCCCGACGCTATTAGGTTTGCGAGGGCTAGGGAGTCTTTCATTTTCACGCCCTTCGTGGCCCTTGTCTTTCTTTGGCCGATATCTTCATTTTTCGAAGTGTCGGATCCCTTCCATTTTTCTCTCTGATTAGTGTTATATAGAGGATGGTTGCCTAGTTGTACTTCCTCTTAAAACAATAATCACCACCACCACCACCACCACAGATTTCACAAGCGTCTCGGAATAACACTGCGATAATACGACCTGGCCAATCAGAATGCATTCTTGAAAAGTATGGCCGCTGGTGGCCTCAGCCTTTTACGAAAGTGCTGCCATCTGGTATGATTCGTAGTAAATATGAAAATTGATTAGCAATTGTTTTTGCGTAAGTGGAGGGAAAAGTTGTTGTTTGAATTGTGTTTAAACAGAGCCCAACCAAATATCAAGAAAGAAAGAAAGAAAGAAAGAAAGAATTGTGTTTAACATGTGGTCAATACGTTCGGGTGAATAATTTTTAATATTTGTTTGAATTGCGTCAACACATGGTCAATAAGTTCATTTGGATCATTTCTAGTGTGGTTAATACGTTCATTCGGATAATTTCTGCTATCTACACGATGCAAAATTTAAGAGACATAAATTACAAGTAGCCTACACAAGTTGTCATCTGAATCACTAAAGCGTGGGCGGCTTAATGGAACTGGATTTACTTGTAAATTTTGTAGCTGGGACACATCCAGCGAACGAGAGTTACGGGGACATATGAGCGTCATACAGTCAGCGAGAAGATTCAAAATTCATATAGACTGTCCTGGTAAGTGCTGACGATTTCCGTATTAGTAGTTGAATAGGTTAGAGGTAATGGATTGGTATGTTCTTACTCAAAAGCCTGTGTTTTTCATTTCAGTGGTGAATTGTCGGTATATCACTGCGAATCACCAAGAGTTGAGTCAGCATGTGTTGCATGACCACAGTGAATTAATTCTTGAAGGATGTTCTATCACAGAAATGTCTTCAGTAACATGAAAGGTGGGAAGAATGTTCAACCATTGTATCATAATAGTTATGCAACGGATCTTCATATTTGTATTTTTGTTCACTGTATCTAGTTAGGCAATCCGTATGGAGATAGTTGAATGCATAAATGTTCATTAAAGTTTATTAAGGGTAGGCCTATTCCATGAAATATCACAATCTGCTACAAGCTCTTCACAAAATGTATTTTCCTCACATGTTCATTAAATACCAGTACCAATATTCTTTAAATCAGTATAATTTTCTGTTCCTATTAATAGCTCCATTAGGCCTAATGATGCTCGAAATGTACTCGCAACCAAAATTCATGCTTTCAGAAAGATTTTCCTTAATATTTTCAGTATTTATATGAAATAAGTTATTTGCATGAGGGTGAAATCTCAGATTTCATTAAAATTGTTATACTGGCACTAACTACATTTTACCATACTTTGAAATCTCAAGAAGGGTACCTATGGTTCTTGCTGAATTCGTTAAAGTATTATTTTAAGAAATTTTGTTAAGACTTATCTAGTTCTAGCAGTTACAGCATTATATCCATGGAAAGAATGTGCACAAAATTCCGAACATATTAATCCATGATGCAACCCTACATTTTAAATTATATGTCTGTTTTGAATACAGGATGATTACTTGTATGTTGGGTATTCAGCCCGAAGGCTGGTTTGATCCTCTCCAGCTCTGCCAACAGCTGTCATAAATGGCCTTTGCGTCACTGAAAAGGCGTACTAGGGAAATGCGGAGTGAGGTAGTTTCCCGTTGCTTTCCTCACCGTGCCAGCCGTTGCTATTACATATCAGTCTGCCAAGCCCACTGAAATGCATGCACCAACCGACCCTATGAGTGATATTTTCACACCATTCATAACAGGGACTGGCTGCATAAACAATGGTATTACTAGCATCACCCATACCTCAGTCACTTTCATATTGTCAAAGCCAAGGATGAGACTGAGACAGGTCAATGAAAGTAACAATTTTGATATAGCCCATACCAGAAGACATAGTGCACTGTAAACACTACATCTCGCCAGCAAAGGCATGATGATTACTTTCCCCTGTGAAATATAATTGTTGCAAGGCTGAAGTGGCCGGAGTGAATTCTGATTTCCATTTTAGAATTAGCATAGGAAGTCAGTGTGTTGATGTCACACCGATTGATCTAACGGAAACTTGCATTTTATGTAATATTTCATCATTATTTTCATTCTTAGATAAAGTAATTATTTTTAATTTTCAGGAATAACTTAGAGATGGGAATGTTTGCATAGTAAGATTGAATACCTACTTTCCTTAATCTTGTCTATAATCTGTCCTTATTTTCTCCATTCCACAGTTCTTGACAAACTGGATGTTTAGGCTACATCTTCTCCTAATCTATTTTGTCCACAAATATGGTTCCTGTGACAGTTAAAGATCTGTTTTATCAACTTTTAGATTCAAAGAAAACATTGACAGCACCACCAATACCATTAAATCTTTGTCTTTCTGAAGTGCAAGAAAAGTGCTCATCTCTTTGCCAGAATCTGCGAGGTATTTACCTAAATTTATGAAATAATATTTGTTACATCCTCATGTAATTCATGAACTTTCTCTGAAAAAATTTATACTTTAATATCTTTTGAGGTAACTGCAAAGAAATTGTCATTGTTTAAGAAGCCTTTCTCGTGGTCAGTCAAGATTTCTTCTGAGGATGCAGAGCACAGTTTTCTGCGAAACGTTAAGAATTTCACCTTATTTTCTTGACACGGCATAAGTCCAAAAGCCTATACAGCATCATGTCTACTATGCTGTCATACAGTAAGCTTACTTGAAACTCTGGAAAAGGAAATTAAATAGCGACTGGTTTGTTCCAGATGTAAAGAATTGCATTTTGAAGAATAGAAGTATAGTTTTCCAGAAAATAATATATAACCACTACTTTTTTTTCCAAAGAAATAAACCTGTTGTTGGATCAAGTTGCACAAGTCTTGGTGAGTGGAGTCAATAGTAGCACTTGAAGAGTGATTTCTAGCCTCCATGGCTCAGGCGGCAGCGCGCCAGCCTCTCACCGCTGGATTCCGTGTTTCAAATCCCAGTCACTCCATGGGAGATTTGTGTTGGACAAAAAAGGAGGCAGGAGAGGTTTTCTCCAGGTACTCCAGTTTTCCCTGTCATCTTTTATTCCAGCAACACTCTCCAGTATCATTTCATCTGTCAGTTATTAATCATTGCCCCAGAGAAGTGCAACAGGCTTCGGCAGCCGGCACAGGTCCTATCCTCACCACTAGATGGGGCTTCATGTGTTCCATTCCTGACCCGGTTGAATGACTGGAAACAGGCTGTGGATATTCATACTCGGGAGTGATTTCCAGTAATTTTTTTCTGAGTAATTCAGTGCTTGGATATACTGATCAGCTATTCAGGCGGGGCTGGGTAGCTAGGGCAGTAGAGCACTGCCTTTCTGAGCTCAAGTTGGTATGTTCAGTCCTAGCCCAGTCCAGTGGTACTTGAATTTAATGGTGCTTTTTGAGGATCCAACTTAACAGACAGACCATAGTCAGAGGTATTTATCAAAATTATCTGAAGCTCACTTAAAATTCTCAAGTTCAAAGTTTATTTATAGAAGTATGCTCGGAAAGCAAATTTTTATGTTGAGATAGTCATTTTTAAAATACAACAATGAACATTAGATCAGCCTGCCTGGTGTCCATGATCATTAAGGCGTTGAAGTCTAAACTGTCTGACACCGAGGTTAGCCAGTTCGAGTCCCGTTGGTCAAAAAAAATTTCACCATCAGAATGTTGGCTGGCAGGGTAGGGGAGGGGGTGGTATTCAATTTATAACCACTAGATTGCTTGTCAAAAGCCTGGATTAAATTCCAAACCTCTCTGCAATGCTCATATGGAGTGAGGGCATATGACGCTGTTGATAGTGATTTGTCCGTCGGACGGAGACGTTAAGCCTTGAGCAGACCTCTTGGTGCTATTCGACAGGAGTAGGCTACGTGCCGGCATGGGTTTCACCCTCTCCCTTCCTAGTATCATATATCACATCATTCATTTCATCTCATTAACTCCTCTGATGAGGTTGACGTCAGGAAGGGCATCCAGTCATAAACACCCGCCACGACAGATTCATCTCACCTCACCTCATACCCGACCCCGTACAGAAACGGGACAAGGGTTGGCCAAACAACAATAAACATTAGATCACCAAAACAGTACTCTACAAACAATGTCCAAACCTTGTTCCGTTTTATCTACAATAAACATTAGATCACCAAAACAGTACTCTACAAACAATGTCCAAACCTTGTTCCGTTTTATCTAGGGGGTCGGGAATACGGTGAGATGAATCAGTCGTGGTGGGTTTTTATGACCGGATGCCCTTCCTGGCGTCAGCCTCATCAGAGGAGTTAATGAGATGAAATGAATGACGTGATATATGATAGTAGAAAGGGAGAGGGTGAAACCCTGTGCCAACATATAGCCTACTCCTGTCGAATAGCACCAAGGGGTCTGCTAAAGGCTTAACATCTCCAACCAACGGACGAATCACCATCAACAGCGTCATATGCCCTCACTCTATATGAGCACTGCGGAGAGGTTTGGAATTTATTCCAGGATTTTGGCACGCAATCTAGTGATTAGAAATTGTATATCACCACCTCCTCTACCCTGGTGGCCAAAGATTCTGATGGCCAAAATGTTTTCGATCAAGGGGACTTGAACCGGCTAACCATGGTGTTAGACCATGCAGACTTCAACGCCTTAACAATTGTGGCCACCAGGCGGGAACGAGTACTCTACAAACAAGTTTAGTAATTAAAAAAAGTAAATGTCTAATTTGTTGTAGTTTGTGAGTTTTTATGGAATGACTCTTACCATAATACAAGTTGAGCTGTGCAATAAGTTTATTATTATCTTAATGTTAATAACTAGTAATTCAATTTTTCTATTCTTTTCAAGAATTTAAGGTATGGAAATCAAAGGAAAAAAAGACACTCAACCCAGATATTTTCTAACTAGTCCACCAAGACATAAGAGGACATCGACAACTACCAAACCAAACCCCACGACACTACAGCCCTTGAAGGATCTACTTATTTCTGTCATCGCAGTGGATTGGTCAAAAGAAGAGGAAAGGGAATACGGCATATGAAATTTCAGGGTTCGTGTAAAATAAATAAATCGAGTGTGCATGTTATTTACAATAATGTACATTTTGGACATTGCAGAGGAGTTGGGCATATCCTGCTGTCAAAAGAAGAGAGAGAGAGAGAGAGCAGATTTCTGGCCAGTTGGCTCAGAATATTCCCTTTAACACTGTTCTGAAAAATATCACAGACAATTTAGATACTAAGCAGATTACCAGGCTTCTGCAAAGACATGACCTGAGTAATATTGTTCGTGATTTTAGATTAGATAGTGATAAACAGAGTCAGAAAGTGTGTGCACTGGGATGGATAGGTTAAAAGAACAAGGTAATGAGTATGTCCGGTTTGGTAAATTACAAGGGATTTCCAACCCAGAATACGGATTGACAGAGAATGATTTTGTATTAATAATTATGACTGATGTGCAGAAAGTAATGCTTGTGGAGTTTGGGAAGAAAATCATTTGTATGGACAGTACTCATGGGACAAATGCTTGTGACTTCTCACTTACAACATTATTGATGTTGGATGAATACAGTGAGAGATTCTCTGTTGCATTCTGTTACTCTAATCGAACAGACTGCAATGTGCTGAAATGGATTATTTTTTTTGTATGTTGTCAAATAATCAATATCTGCAATTGATTTTCCTGTGCAGATACTGATAACTGATAATTAGGCTTCATTCTCTAATGCATGGGTTGAAGTCACGGGTGCCCCTTTGAAGAAACTTCTATGCATGTGGCATATGGATAGGGCTTAGAGAAAGAACATTTCCTCTAAAATTCATGGTACACAGGCATTCAAAGCAATTGTGTAACAAACACCTAAGGACGTTGTTGCAGTGTGAAAACGTAGTTGAATTCCACAGTGAGCTCAACAACTTCCTAGATGCTTGTGAAAATAATGACACATGTAGAGAGTTTGGTGTGTACTTCGAAAAGGAATATACTAGTAGGCCTATTGTTACCGATTAGAAATGCACATTAATACCAGTATGCATTTAGAAGTCTTCCACCAAGTCCTGAAACAAGTGGTAATGAAAGGTCTTCGAGTCAGTAGGATGGATAAGAGCATAAATGCTGTGATGTCAGTGGTAAAACACAAAGTGTTTGATAGGTTGCTAAAAGTAAATAAAGGAAAACTTAGCAAAGCTGTGCAACATATAAGGCAGAGACACAAAAACAGTCCACAAATGTGTATTGATGATGTGACAGTGGAAAGTTCCACTTCATGTAAGGTTGAAAGCAGGAGGACAGATGAGTTTTATAGTGTCAGGAAAGAATGTGTAACAGGTCATTCATTCTGCTGTCCATTGATTTGCTCTGAATATAAAATATGTATTCATCAGTATCCATGTACATGCTGTGACTATTCTTTGCAGCTACAATATGCAAACATATTCATTTGGTTTTGAGGAGAGCCTATTGTACTCATCTGTCCTGGAATTCCTGAGTTCTTTAATTATTTTGAAAATTTTCCCTAGGTGCAACTTCATGCCATGTATATTTTATTTCACTTTTTCATGGTAGTTTATAGTTTACTCAACATATCTGTAAATGTATCTTCATTCTCCTTGAGTGAGTCAAGATTATTTTCCAGTTTAGACATGTTTTTTACAGTATTTTAAAATGAATCATTCAGTATATTTGGCACAATGGCTACAGGCTCCTTTGTTACCTTCCTAGCTATTTCATTATTTCAGCACAAGCTGCCATGCATTTATTTTTGGAACTAATGAATTTGTCGCTGGCAATTATTTTTCATTTTTCATTGTGTCTTCTACATAATTATTTAATAGCATTGTAGCTTTCTTTGCCTTCCGAAATACCCTGCTTAGCTTTAATGTAAAACAGTACCAATGAGTTCTTAATGGCTGCAAGATGAGGAATGTATCATTTTGACGAGTTTTCTCATGTACCATTGTATTAATATTTTAATAAATGAATGTACATAAAAATAATGAGTTGACATTTATTGAAAACATAATTCCTACATATTACTGTAAAATGCAGTTGGTGTTTCAATGCTGATAATGATCCTGCAATCATTAAGAGGGAAATTCCTCAAGGCAATATTATTGGACCTTAAATAATATGAGTAAACCACTGGAATCTGAGATAAGGCTTTTTGCAGATGATGTCATACTGTATAGAGTAATAAATAAGTTACAAGATTGTAAGCTACTGCAAAAAGACTGAAAATGTTGCAAGATGGACAGCAGGCAATGATATGATGATAAACGGTGTGAAGTCAGGTTGTGAGTTTCACTAATAGGAAAAGTCCACTCAGTTTTCATTACTGCATTGATGGGGTGAAAGTTCCTCATGGGGATCATTGTAAGTATGTATGTGTTGATATAAGTAAAGATCTTCATTGGGGTAATCACATAAATGTGATTGTAAGTAAAGGGTACGGATTTCTGCACATGGTTGTGAGGGTATTTAGGGGTTGCAGTAAGGATGTAAAGGAGAGGGCATATAAGTCTGGTATTACCCCAATTAAGAGGAAGTTTCCAGTGTATGGGACCTTCAACATGATTACTCGACTCGAGAAATGGAAGAAATCTAAAGAAAAGCAGCTCGGTTTCTTCTGGGTGATTTCTGACAGAAGAGATGCATTACAAAAATGTTGCAGAATTTGGGATGGGAAGACTTGGGTGTAAGGAGACTAAGTGGTACTTTCTGAGCTGTCAGCGGAGAGATAGTGTGGAATGACATTGGTAATCGAATAAGTTTGAGATCAAAATATGAAGATAAAGTTGAAATTTATATTATTTTATAAGAAGAGGAGTTAGTGATTGGAATAATTTACCATGGGAGATGTTTAATAAATTTAAAAATTCTTTGTAATTCTTGAAGAGAAGATGAGTAAACAACAGACAAAGTATCTGCCACCTGGGCAACTGCCCTAAATGCAGATCAGTGGTGACTGATGCGAATGACAGAAAACATGACCGACAAATGGTGAATAAGTTAATCTGAGGACAACTGAATCAGAAAGTGATGTAGTAAACAATATAGAGGGCCTCAAAATATCATTTGAAAAAACAGAAATTATGCCCCAAAAACCAACACAGCTAAAAGAAGTCACCATAAATGGTAATAAAATCAAAATAGTAACTCAGTTTAAATATCTTGGAGAAGTAATAACACATAACTTAAATGAAAAAATCTCAATCCAAGTAAGAACAAATAGATTAGCTAAAGCACAAAAATTAACATGGGATATCTACAAAAAGAAATGTCTATCAATAAATACAAAAATAAAACACTACAACACAGTTATAAAACCGGAAGCTACATATGCAGCAGAAACACTCTTTTACCTGAATAAACAATCAAAAAGACTGACAGACTTCAGAAAATTGAAAGGAGGATTGGAAGAACCTGTATCAACAAAAAATATCAGAAAGATGGACAGTGGTGGTTAATACCTAACAAAGTCGTGTACAAAGAGCTAGAACCCATTACAGATACTATGCGTAAGAGGAGACTGGGATTCTTTGGACATATCATGAGGATGCAGGACTCGAGACTTCTGAAACAACTAGTACAACACAATCTCGTCTCAAAAAATACCACAACAGGATGTAAATGGATCAGAGAAGTAAGAGAGGATCTGAAGGAAATAGGCCTTACAACAGAAGACACCAAAAATAAGATAAAATTGAATACAAAACTCAAGAATACAAACCTCCGCTTTACCCTTACACAAAACAAACCAACAACACGCACATTTTCAACTGAGGAAAGGGCACGAAGATCGGAGCGTCTGAAGAAGTACTGGGAGGACCGCAAAGCCCGAACAATCCCTTCAAAGAGACCTGAACGACGGACTGACTAAAGTGATCCTATGTGGTCATAAAAGAAGAAGAAGAAGAGGGAAAAATATTCTAGACATAGTGCTAATAAAACCAGATGAGCACTATAGAAAAACTGATCATGAAGATCATTTCTGTTGTAGTTGAAAATAAATGTGAGAGAATAGAATGCTGCAAGACTATTAGGCAATATCATAAGGTTGATAAGAGAGACAGAGGGGAGTTTTAAAAAAAAAAATTTAGATTAGTTAAAAATGGTGAATGAAAATATAAACGGACTATGGGATGGGTTTAACTAATTGTTGGGGAGTTTGAAAACAGGTATGGTATTTTTCTAAAGTGGTAAGTAATGGTATAGACACACTGTATTATAACAGAGGTGCAGGTTAGAAAGAAATAGGAATATATGAGGAAGTAAGGAGAGACTGAAAGAACTTACTAGGAAATTTAATTTAGCAAGAAAAGTCAGCTAAGGTTAACATGATGACAAGCATAATTGACAGCCATATGAATTTTTGTGTGTACCGTACCGTAATGGATGGGTATGTATAGGTACTTTAAGGCAGACACAAGTTCCAGGATGGACATTCCAGGGAAAGTTAATGAACTAGGAGAGTGTATATGTGAGGACTTCCAGAAAGCATAAGAATTCAGTTAGCAATATGCAAAGATAGTTGGATGTAAGATTAATTTCCAGGTTGAGGAGGTGACTAATACACGCAAAGTAGTGGAATTTACCTATTATAATAAAGACATTTTCAAAAAAGGTACAAAAGCTAAAAAAAAAAAAAAAAAAGCAGCTGGCTTTATTAAGAATTCAGGGTAATTACTAGAAATATGCTGCCATATCGGAAATATTTGTTTACTGTTTGTAAGAAGGAGCTCTGGCCCCACTGTATAAAGAAAAGGGTGATGAACATAAGGCAGATAATTACAGGCCGGCCTGCTTAACATGTGTTGCATATAAGCTCTGGTTTGATAGAAGGCTGTACACGTTTAGGAAAAGTTATTCCAGTGAGGCTCAACTTGTAGGATTCCAACATGATATAGCAGATAATTTAGATTCAGGTAGAATGGACTATATGTATCCATCCGTGGTCGTGGTGTTTATTGTTTTAAGAGGAACTGGGCAACCATCCTCTATTAACACGAATCAGAGGGAAGAGATTCGACACTTCGAAAAAAGAAGGTAGCGGCCAAAGGGCCATGAAGACTGGTAAAGTGAAAGTCTCTCTAGACCTCAAAAACCTAATACCACTGGGTCAGAAAAGAACAAGAAATGACCAAGGGAGATTGGATAGGATAAATGAAAGTGAAGAACTTGGTGTGTAAGTAAAGGGAAGCAATGCCAGGACTCAGCCAAAGTCACCACGGTCGTCAACCCGTGCTTGCAAGTTTAGAGTTCCTGGGCTCCTTTTAGTTGCCACTTATGGCAGGCAGGGGATGCCATGGGTGTATTCTATTGCCCCCACCCACAGGAGGTATTGATTCAAGGATTTTGACAGGGTAGATCATTAGAGATTACTGACGAAAATGATGGCTAATGGACAAAAGAGTGGTTGAATGGGTGGCTAAATTTCTAGAAAGAACTCACAGAATTAGAGTAGTTGAAGCATTACCTGATCCTGAAATGGTTATCTGGAATCAAAGATAAGGCTTTTTTTGCTAATGACGTTACACTGTATGTATTAAATAAGCTGCAGGTTTGTAAGCGACTACAAAAAGAGATCAACAATGTTGTGAGATGGACAGGAGACAAGGGTATGATGGTAAATGGGATGAAAAGTCTGGTTGTAATTTTCACAAAGAGGAAAAGTCCTCTCAGATTTAATTACTCTGTTGATCAGGTGACAGTACCTCATGGGGATCACGGTCTAGGTCTTAATATAAGGAAAGATCTTCATTCATGAATGAGATAGTACATAAAGGTTACACATGAGGGTATTTAAGGGTTGTAGTAAGGAGGTAAACCAGAGGGCATATACAATAAGTCTCTGGTAAGACCCCCAATCAGAGGATGGTTTCACTGTGTGAGACTCCCACCAGGATTACTTGATACAAAAACTGGAGAAGATCCAAAGGAAAGCAGCATAATTTCTTCTGGTGATTTCCGACAAAGGAGTAGTTTTTGAATATGTTGGAAAGAAAAGACCTGGGAGTAAGGAGACGAGATGCTCGACTAAGCGGCATGCTCTGAGCTGTCAGCAGAGAGATAGCGTGTGACGGACGTAGCCATATGGGGCGGGTTTACTGGTGGTTAGAAACTCCATGGAAATTTTATAAAAGAAAATAAACGGACACTGACTGTAAACACGTGAAAGTCGACTCAATGGGGTGGCTCTTTTTAACAATCATAGATACATAATTGTAAAACCAACAGATATCTTGAATATGTCTTCTAAAAAGCCTCGAAAGTTGGATTTTAGATTTAAACTGAACATGCCATTCACTGTAAAACCGCTGAGCTTAATCGTATTGTTTTTTCTGTATTTTAATGTAAGATTCTGTAGTGTACTGCAATCTGAATATCAACGTAATTCATTTGTATTAATGTCTTTATGATGACACTCAAGCATGCACAAGCACCTTAATTATGTTCTATCATAATTTTGCAACTTTAAGTCCCCTCCCATAAGTTGATCTGCTACTGGAGTGTAATGGCATTAGTATACAAATAAGCTTGGAGAGGAGCTTTTAAAGGTAGGATAGATCATAATATGAGGATAACGTTGGAATTCAAGAGGACAAATTAGGGCAAATAATTTATAAGAAGACAAGTTACGGATTGGATCAATTTATCATGGGAAATGTTTGATAGATTTCCGAGTTCTTTGAAATCATTGAAGAAAATACTAGGTAAAATGATAGGGAATCTTCCAATTGGGCTACAGCTCTAAATGCAGATCATTCACCATGGGCTTAATAGAACCCTTCATAATTCATCAGTTATATTATCATGTATAAGAAACACCCCTAACCTCGTTTTTTTTTCTGCTAACATAGCTTGAAATGTCGAATACCTTATGCAAAACTATCGGTTACGTAAATCTAAACTTGGATTTCTGTGTAACAACCTGAAATAATTCCATAATTATTAACGAGGACTATAAAAACACTGCATCGGTTTTCTGAGCAACTCGGCCTGAAATCATTCATAGTAGATCGAAAAAAGAATCGTATCCTTTCGTATTCGAGTTTTAATTATTAGTGTGTTAAATTTAATTCTTCTGTTTTAGGTTATCAGACAAACGTATATAGTGGCATAAATAGGCTGGATTCGATCACTGACGATCAGCTGATCATCGTAAACAAACTAATCGCGAAGTCGCCATCACCAAAGCATGGGCTTGCTTGCTTGCTGATGCTTATGGGCTGTGTCTACGACATATCACCCAGTCAATACTCACTTACTCATGTAAACACACTAGTATAAAAGAAAACTGTCGGTTCAATAATTGATGCTTGCGCTAGCAAGTAGAAAAACACAAAACACACCAAAGCATGGGAATAGAAAGCGGCCAGGGCCACAGACTCTGAGAATGCGTTGTGATTGGCCAGATCGTATTATCGCAGTGTTATACCGAGCTTAGCCTACAAGGATGCGCGCCACGTGTGGGGCAAGGAGAAGAAGAAGCTCTGTTTTGTTTGTTGTTGGTTGCAGCTTTTCGCGAAGCCAGTATTTCTTTTAAGTCGTGCTGCTGTGTTCAGTTTCTTTTAAATCGTGCTGCTGTGTTCTGACTGTGCTAATAGACTTCTGCAGTATTTGGAGGTCCACTTCATGAAACAGTGAATTAGTTACGTGCATTAAGTGGTTTATTGCGCATTGTAGTGAACTTTTTGTGCTTGCACAATGGACAATTTCGTATGTAGTGAGTGTAATCAATTTTTCAATTACAGGAAAAATTTAAATCATCACGTAAGAACAAAGCACACTAACAAAAACCCTAAATTTTCGTGTGATTTGTGTAGTTTTACCTCTCACACAAAATACAATTTAGAACGACATAAAAATTCACAACATAAGACTGCGAAGTGTGAACAACCTCAAGTAAAATGTCCGCTTTGTGTAGAAGAATGTGCTACAAAATCCGAAATGGTGGCACATTTTATTAATTTTCATGAGATTCGTATCGCAAAGGAAAGTTTAAAATTTGCGAATGAAGAGGATTTCCTTAAGTGGAAACGTGAAAAAGAAAGTGAGCAAGTGTGTGAATTTGTTGTATGTCGCTCCAAGTACGAATGTAAAGATGGTTCTTCTAAAATGAAATACAGGTGTCACAGGGATGGGACCTTTAACTCAAGGGGTAATCATGAGCGTCACCAGAAAGTACTTGGAAGCAACAAGATAAGTGGTCATTGTCCAGCAAATATTGATGTTACTTTTCAGTCTGGAGAAGTGCATGTTTCATTTTGTGCAACACATGTAGGCCACCAGGAAGAGTTAGGTCGCATGAGGTTATCGCTGTCGGAAAGAAATGACTTAGCGAGGAAGATTGCGATGAAAATTCCTTTCGATAGAATCCTTGATGAGGTTAGAGATTCTATTGGTGAAACTGACATTGAACGCATTCATCTTCTGACCAGAAAAGATCTATTTAACATTGAGCAAGAGTACAATTTAAAATCTGAAGCTGTGCGGCATGAGAATGATTGTACGAGTGTCGAAGCATGGATTCGTGAAATGGACGAACGTGGAGGAATAGTACGCTTTTACAAGGGTCAAGACATGTCTTCTATGCTGTACCCTCAATTAAAACCAGAGGACTTCGTTCTAATTATAATGAATGAGGCGCAGCAAGAAATGTTACTACGATACGGCGACAAGTTCATTTGTATTGACAGCACACATGGTTTAAATAAGTACGGATTTGAACTAACTACCCTCCTAGTCGTAGATGACAAGTTCCAAGGATTTCCGTGTGTGTTCATGCTATCAAATAGGACGGATGCATTTGTGATGGAAGTGTTTTACAGAGTTATTAAAGAGGCTCTGCAAGTGACACTACAGCCAAAAGTGTTCATGTCAGACATGGCAGAAACATTTTACAGTGCCTGGCTATGCGTAATGATGCCTGCCAAATTCCGCCTGTTCTGTTCGTGGCATGTTGACCGTGCTTGGAGGAAAAACCTTTCTAAAGTTAAAGGCCGAGAGAAACAGGTGGAGGTGTACAAGGAGCTCAGAGTATTGTTGGAGGAAAGAGACGAGGCTGCTTTTTCGAGAATGCTCTATCAAGAAATAAATAAATTAAAAAGTGACCCTGACACAAGAGATTTTGGTATTTATTTCGAGGCCAATTATGAACACTCTGCAAGTATCTGGGCTTATTGTAAACGTCTCAATGCCGGCCTTAACACTAACATGCATCTAGAGCGCATGCATGGAGTAATTAAACACATATACATGGAGGGTAAGAAGCCTAAGAGACTGGACATCGCAATCCATATCCTCATGCGATTTGTGAGAGATAAACTTTATGACCGCCTTATTTACATGAATAAAGGCAAACTTACAAATAAACTCTCACAAATAAGACTAAGGCATGCCAATTCATTATCGTTACAACCAGGAGAAATTATTTGCGGTGAGGATGTATGGACTGTTCCATCCACGAAGAAAAGTGAACTGTACGAGGTCAGAAGAACGGGTGAAATGAATTGCGGCTGTGACCTGAAGTGTACAGAGTGCAATACCTGCATTCATTCGTACGTTTGTACATGCCACGACTCTTCAATTAAATTTAATATGTGCAAACATATACACCTAGTGGCTAAATATATTGGTGGTGCTAATGAACACATTTTAGAATCAGATACAAATTTAGTCATTCAGGAAGCACCTTCAAATGAAGAAAAGGACATTATCCTGAAGGAACTGCGTAATCCCATGAAAAGAAGGCTAAGTGAGGACATAGAAGAGTGCAAGGCCAAGCTCCGTAAAAAGTTTGAAAGTATTCTCGCAACAATAGAATCACGAGAACATGTAGATATAATTGAGAAACAGCTCCAACCAATAATCCCAACTATACAAGCCCATAGCACAAAAGCAATGATCAGCACAGCACCTTCAACTTCAAAGGGGATAAAGTTTGAAACACAGCGACGATTATTTTCCACAAAAAAGCCCCATAAGAAAACTTCTTTGTCCTTGTCAAGGCCTACCGAGAGTGAACAGCAGGCAATTGCTGCAAATTTGTTACTCCAGTAAGAAAAATGTGTTATAGGCCCTCCGTCAGTAGAATAAACTCTTTCTTCTGCTTTCCTCGAGGCAAACCAGTGTAAGTAAATTCCAATATTGTGAAATATTAGTGGCGGTGCAGAGATTGTACTCATAGGTTTGACTTTAATTTGGCTTTTTTTATGTTTTAGGTGTGATCAATGGAAGGGACCTACCTACATACATACAAGATATGTTGAGATCACTTCCAATCCACAGATTTTAGGAATCCTCGGCACTTTAGTCAGGGGTAAGTCATGAATCAATCACTCAGTCTCTTAATCTGCATTTAGGGCAGTCGGCCAGGTGGAACATTCCCTATTGGTTTTTTTTCCTAGCCTTTTCTTAAATGATTGCAAAGAAATTGGAAATTTCTTGAACATCTCCCTTGGTAAGTTATTCCAGTCACTAACTCCCCTTCCTATAAATGAATATTTGCCCCAATTTGTCCTCTTGAATTCCAGCTTTATCTTCATATTGTGATCTTTCCTACTTTTAAAGACACCAGTCAAACTTATTCGTCTACTAATGTCATGCCATGCCATCTCTCCACTGATGATGATGATGATGATGATGCTTGTTGTTTTAAGGGGCCTAACATCGAAGGTCATCGGCCCCTAATGGTACGAAATGAAAGAACAAAAATTAAAAAGGCATCCACTGACCAAAAAAAAAATAAAAAATGTCATGAAGAATGAATGGATGGACAGGAACCCAACAAAACACAAAACAAACAAACAAAAACAAAAACCGGTGGATCGGATTCAATAGAGAACGAAAAAAACATTATTACCGACCAAGGAACCACTTATAAAGCACAATGATGCTTGGTGTCTAAAGGGGGTGCAAAATCCACGTCTAAGGCCCCACAGAATGGTACATGTCGCGAGTAAAATAGAACCATGGTATGTGTCATGTTGGGGTATTAATCAGAAGTAGCGAAGACTCACGGTGTTCCACAAAAGATGGTACTACTCACAAGTACTGTACTTCGTACAGGTAACGCAGACCTATGGTGTTTCGCACACAATGGCGCCACTTACAGCCAACGCAAACCGATGAGTTTCCTCACCTAGGGTACTAGTCACGGGTGCCGGTCCCAAGGGCCCCGGGGTGTTCTGCACATAGTGAGTACTAATCACAGGCAACGCAGACCCACGGTGTCGCTCATATAGTGGTACAACTCACAGGCTACGCCCAGACCCGCGGTGTTGCCCACATGGGTACAACGCACGGGTACTGGAATCCACCAGACCAGGCTTTTTACTGCAACGAATCACAAACATATTTCGTACCATGTTAGTGATACTACTCGCAAGTACATGCAACCCATGGTGTTCCCCGCATGATGGTACGAATCAAGAGTAGTTTCATGGTTCTAATTCATTCATCCCTTGGTCGCCCCTTTTAGTCGCCTCGCACGACAGGCAGGGGATACCGTGGGTGTATTATTCGTCAGCCTCCCCCACCCACAGGGGGTGTGTGTTTGGTCCGCGAGAGGTATTTTATTTCCCTCAAGTCCGCCGGCAAGCCGGTTAGGACCCCCCTATCCGCCACCTGGGACGCGCCACGTGGGAGTATCACCTCTCCCCCTGCTACGCCTGCGTAGCAGGTTCGTGGTCTCTCCACTGACAGCTCGGAACATAACTGAGATTCAGTATGGACCCAACATGATTTTTATCACTTGTAACATACCACTTAGTCGATCAGCTCGTCTCCTTTCTCCGAAATTTTCCCAGCCCAAACTTTGCATTATTTTTGTAACGCTACTCTTTTGTTGGAAATCACCCAGAACAAATCGAGCTGCTTTTCTTTGGATTTTTTCCGGTTCTTGAGAATCAAGTTATACGCTGGATCCATACTCTAGTTTAGGTCTTACCAGAGACTTATATGCCCTCTCCTTTACATCCTTACTACAACCCCTAAATACCCTCATAACCATGTGCAGAGATCTGTACCCTTTAGTTACAATCATATTTATGTGTTTATCTCAATGAAGATCTTTCCTTATATTAACACCTAGATACTTACAATGATCCCCAAAAGGATCTTTCACCCTATCAATGCAGTAATTAAAGCTGAGAGGACTTTTCCTATTTGTGAAACTGACAGCCTGACTTTTAACCCCGTTTATCATCGTACCATTGCCTACTGTCCATCTTACAACATTATCGAGGTCATTTTGCAGTTGCTCACAATCTTGTAACTTATTGATTACTCTGTACAGAATAACATCATCAGCAAACAGCCTTATCTTTGATTCCACTTCTTTACACATATCATTTATATATATAAGAAAATATAAAGGTCCAATAATACTGCCCTGAGGAATTCCCCTCTTGATTTTTACAGGGTCAGAAAAAGCTTTGCCTACTCTAATTCTCTGAGTTCTATTTTCTAGAAATATAGCCACCCATTCTTGTTTTCTTCATGGGGCCTCTAAATATTAGTTCCTAATTAGTGTCGACCTCTAAGATCTTTTTTGCTACCATGTTTTTCCTTCATTCCCACCTAGATATACCTGCTCCCTTCACAAAGCAGCAGGTTGTTCTTATTGGGTCTTCTTGGATTTGTCCTCTCACTTCACCTGGTAGTCCTAGAGTAGAGAGTCTGATTCTATCCAACGCCTCACATTCGAAAAGTATGTGTTCAGCTGATTCCTCTGCTTCATTGTATTTCCTACATATGCTGTCTCTTATTACTCCAATTCTATGTAGGTTGTTTTTTTTTTTCAGATGGCAGTATCCTGTCAACAGGTCTACTACCCATCTTATATTTCCTCTGTTGAGTTTCAACAACTCTTTAGTATGCTTCTTGTTTAATCCTTTTTCAGTTCCTTTGCAAGCCTGCATCCTGGAGTAATTTTCCAGTTCTCCATTTGTCTCTTTTGTACCCATTTTCCTATGTAGTGTCGGGCTTGTCCATAGGAAATCCCGCATACAGGTTCCGGGCCTACAAAATGTGTTTCTGCCACTTTCCTGGCCAGTTTATCTGCCTTTTCATTTCCTTCTATACATTTATGCCTGGTACTCATGTTATTTTGACAATGTTGTACTTTGAGAGCTTCAGAAGAAATGAGTGGCAATACCAGACAATTCTGGATATTATCCGGACTGCCTCTAGTGCCTTAATGGCCGCTTGGCTGTCCGTTAAAATGAAAATGTTCTTATTCCTATAGTTCATTTTCAGATGTTCTTCAAGACATGTGATTTATATGGGTTGATTTCAGAATCTTCTGGAGCCTTGCTGTTTCATTGTGTGCTTCCACTTTCTCACAGAACGGTCTCCAAGATTTTCTTTTTGCTTTCCATATCTCTAGGTTATACTCAGTGAGTTTCCTATGATATACGTCCCACATACCATTTCTAGATGATATTCTATACAACATCCTAACCTCTTTTTTCATTTTGGCTAGTTTGTTGTTCCACCACCTTACTTTTTGGTGTGTTTCTTTTCTTTGAGAGGACAGTTGTCATGGAATGAGTCTATTATGGCCTCTTCTAATACTTTCAGTGCCCACCCAATTCTTTCTGTCCTCTCACATTAGTTTGAATTTCTTGTACAGCCTTCCCTAGAACTTCTCTGTATCTATCCCAGTTAGTTCTTTTTTTACTCTGTACATGTCAATCCCACATAGTCTCGCATCTATTGCAAATTGGATGTACTGGTGGTCTGCCAATCATGGTTTCTCCAGTACCTTCCAGTCTTTAATAAAGTTTGCAATATGCGTAGTGCTGAGTGTAATGTCTATTACCTCCCGACAATTTTTATTTATAAACGTAGGCTTGTTTCTTGGTTTTAGTGTCGTCAAGAGTTCCAATAATAAACTCTAGTAAAGACTCACCTCTTCCATTGCTGCCCCATGCCGTGTGATGTGAATTTGCATCTGCTCGAAGGACTTAGTGTTCGCCTTTCCTCTTTGCGTTGCAAATTAGGTTCTCAACTTCTTCTGGTGGGGACAGATTAGTTGAGTCATATGGGAGGTATGCAGAGCCTATGGTTATATCTCTGGGAGCTTCCCAATTTCCAAGTTTTATCTTTTATCTTGGCTGCCAATAACTCCTTGGAACAATGTTCCTGCATCAGAAGGCATTGTAGTCTTCTGCTCACAAGTAAACATGTTCTAGGCATATTCGATGTAGTATCGTACATTAACTTACCTCCAGATTCCGTGAGTCTTGCTATTCTGCCTTAACTACCCGTTGCTTGTGTATAAAAGCCACATCGATAGCCTCGGACTTGAACTTCCTGACGAAATTGGCAACAGCTGACTTTTTATGTTGTAGGTTGGCCTGTAGAACATTCAGTACCATCCTTGCCAACGCTAGGTTTTGTTTTTCCCTTGATTACTTGAAAGTTGATCTGCCCAAGTCCAAGCTTGGCCTTAAGGCCTCTCTTCTTGAGCTCTTCAAAAGCTCTTTCATTAAGGGCCAGTAGTTGTTGCATTCAGCACTCTCCACTCTTTCGTCGGAAATTTGGTGTCATGCTCATGTATCCTGAAAGGCACATCATCAACCTTCATCTTGTCTTATGGAGGAGAAAACTTGGCGATGACCTTTGTAGTATTCAGCACCTTCTTGACTTCTGCCACCTCCAAATTCTCCCCTTTCCAAGGGTAGCAATTGGCCACTGTCTGTTCCAGCCAGCTTTTAGTTTCTGGATTTACACAGATCAGTACCACTGCTCCACTTTCCAGCCTCGGAGATTCGAAGAAGCCTGAAAGGCATCCATCTGACAGCGGTTTCATTTGCGCTATCAGAGCAAATGTAAGTTCCTTCACGTCATCCTCCTTCAGTTTCCCATCTGGAGAGGTTTAAGGTATTATTGCTACCTTGATTGAAGTTAGTCTTTCCGAAAAGGACATGACCGTCTCTTCTTTCTGGTTTTTGGCGGGCGGTTTTGTAGCCGAACTTGATGGCCTCAGCCTTTTGGGCATTGTCGGAGGGATAGCCTCTCGCCGATCCCTGTTCCTTGGCTTCTTCTCCGTCCAAGTTCCAGTCGCTATTTTGGCCTCCTTCCTCGCTCCCTTCCTTTCCTTGTAATATGCACTGTTGCGAGGTGGTCTGTCGATATGAAATCTGTTGATTTTCGAGGCAGAAATCTTCAGTTCTGTTTCTATGGACGTTCTGCTTCGCTTGTAGTAGCAGTCTGCTCTACTGGAGCTTCTGTTGCCATTTCTTGTTTTGAGTCAGCGACAGCCTGTCCAATTGGGACTTCTGTCTCCATTTCTTCATCTTGGGCTTGCTCCTGGATATGCTCTATTGGAGCTTCCATGGCTTCCCTTGATATCGAAATTTTTGAAATTGGCTCTTTTTAAGCAAACATATTTCAATCAATCATAGGTTTTTTGGCCCTTCTAGGGTCCTGAGCGTCGTTCTTACCATCCGTGGTGAGCCATACAGCCATACATTGTCCTCCCACAACTTAGGCTCTCCGTAGCAGAGACCACGCCCCTCAGTCGTCCATCCAGCGGTCCGCCCCTGGCCCGAACCTAGCCAGGTTTGTTCCCCCTTCAGTAGGCCTACTCACGTGGTCTCCACTTGGCATTATCATGACTGAGTTCGGGCCAGGCTACGTAGAGCAAAGTGATGTGTTGGTTCCAGCGCCCCGCAGTGAGCCTTCACCTCAGTCACCAGCCCCACTTCACCTGAACCCAGGTGGAGGAACCAAGGATGCCTCTCTAGCATGTGTGGGCGAGGCCTCCACTCCAAGCCTTGACTTGGGCTTGTAACAAAAGCCACCCATTCAGTCACTCTTTTTTTCTAGTCCAATTGCACTCATTTTTTCCAGTAGTCTCCCATGATCTACCCTATCAAATGCTTTACATAGGTCAATCGCAATAAGGTCCATTTGACCTCCTGAATCCAGGATATCTGCTATATCTTGTTGGAATCCTACAAGTTGAGCTTCAGTAGAATAACATTTCCTAAACTCAAACTGCCTTCTATGAAACCAGTTATTAATTTTGCAAACATGTCTAATATAATCAGAAAGAATGCTTTCCCAAAGCGTACATGCAATGCATGTCAAACTGACTGGCCTGTAATTTTATGCTTTATGAAGTTAAATAGTTCTTGTGTATAAAACTTAACTTCCCTTTATTGCTTGAAATAGAGAAAATGAATATTACATACATACATAGCTACAGGCAGTTAAGCCCTTCAGCGTTCAGTCTGCAAGCCTCTGTGAGTTTAATAATAATAATAATAATAACTTAGTATTTTATTGCAGTCAATGGTCATAAGATTAAATTACAGTTCATAAATCCTTTAAGTTACACTAGAAAAACATGAGCATAATTTGAACATGAATATTTTGCACATTACAGCACAGTATCTTGCAATTTATTATTATTATTATATAATAAAGGCACCAAACAACATTTCACTACTCACAACGGGGAGTAAATATTAGTTGCAGCAGAAACATGTCAGCAATTATTTTCTCTGAGGACAGATAAGTGTGCGATACCTATGACAAGCTCCACCGCATGGAGCACAGATACACTGAGGACTTGGCCCGTGGTAACTGAACGCTGAAAACTGCCTTCACTCTGTCATTCCGACAATATTTTGCTTTTCACTACCTTTAGAGAGGGTTGTTCCTAGGCATTTCCTTCCTGCTTTTACTGCTGCATCACTGTATGCCACCCATTCTTTCTCTATTGTATGCCTGTATCCTGGACTCCGTTACTTCCATAGGTCCGAGGCTTACTTGAAATGTTCCAAGGTAGGTCGATTCTGTGAAGCAGGATGCTACCTTACTTATAGTCCTAGTGACGACCTCTCCCCTGACGGGTCCTAGCCACCTGAGCACAAAGCAGGCCATGACTTGGAATATGTTAGGGTATCTCGAGTCTGAGGACCATGTTATAGGCAACTCAGCCGTTGCCTGTGGTTCTCGAACTAGGCAGTGACTGCAGTAACCCACACCATGGACCACAAGAAATAATAATATAATAATAATAATACATCTTGGGCTGTTACACAACTACTATGAAATTGATTGGTATTTCATAACAGTTCATCATATTCTTGTAATTTATATGCTGTATTATTATAGCCTACCAGTTTTGCATTTCATAGTTCTATAGCATGGACTTATTCAAAAAGCAATGTGTATAATTAATATGAATATTAACTTTGTTTCAATAAACTTTTTTTAGGCTAAAACCCAATTCTGTGCCAACACAGAATCTTCCCAGCAGCAGCATGAAGGGCGCTTTGGGATCAAGAAAAAGAGGGAGTCCACACAAGAGGGAGAGAGAAGTAGAAGAAGAAGAAAAAATGGAACATCTCCACCAGTACTGCTCAGGTGCAGCCAACAATTGTACTGAAGTAGGGCCTATAACACATTTTTCTTAGTGGAGTAACAAATTTGCAGCAATTGCCTGTAGGCCAGTAGGCCTTGACAAGGAAGAAGAAGTTTTCTTATGGGACTTTTTTGTGGAAAATAATCGTCACTGTGTTTCACACTTTATCCCCCTTGAAGTAGAAGGTGGTGTGCTGATCATCGCTTTTGTGCTATGGGCATGTATAGTTGGGGTTATTGGTTGGAGCTGTTTCTCAATTATATCTACATGTTTTGGTGATTCTATTGTTGCGAGAATGCTTTCAAATTTTTCTCGAAGCTTGGCCTTGTGCTCTTCTATGTCCTCACTTAGCCTTCTTTTCATGGGATTATGCAATTCCTTCAGAATAATGTCCTTTTCTTCGTTTGAAGGTGCTTCCTGAATGACTAAATTTGTATCTGATTCTAAAATGTGTTCATTAGCACCACCAATATATTTAGCCGCTAGGTGTATATGTTTGCACATATTAAATTTAATGGAAGAGTCGTGGCATGTACAAACGTATGAATGAATGCAGGTATTGCACTCTGTACACTTCAGGTCACAGCCGCAATTCATTTCACCCGTTCTTCTGACCTCGTACAGTTCACTTTTCTTCGTGGATGGAACAGTCCATACATCCTCACTGCAAATAATTTCTCCTGGTTGTAACGATAATGGATTGGCATGCCTTAGTCTTATTTGTGAGAGTTTATTTGTGTTTGCCTTTATTCATGTAAATAAGGCGGTCATAAAGTTTATCTCTCACAAATCGCATGAGGATATGGATTGCGATGTCCAGTCTCTTAGGCTTCTTACCCTCCATGTATATGTGTTTAATTACTCCATGCATGCGCTCTAGATGCATGTTAGTGTTGAGGCCGGCATTGAGACGTTTACAATAAGCCCAGCTACTTGCAGAGTGTTCATAATTGGCCTCGAAATAAATACCAAAATCTCTTGTGTCAGGGTCACTTTTTAATTTATTTATTTCTTGATAGAGCATTCTCGAAAAAGCAGCCTCGTCTCTTTCCTCCAACAATACTCTGAGCTCCTTGTACACCTCCACCTGTTTCTCTCGGCCTTTAACTTTAGAAAGGTTTTTCCTCCAAGCACGGTCAACATGCCACGAACAGAACAGGCGGAATTTGGCAGGCATCATTACGCATAGCCAGGCACTGTAAAATGTTTCTGCCATGTCTGACATGAACACTTTTGGCTGTAGTGTCACTTGCAGAGCCTCTTTAATAACTCTGTAAAACACTTCCATCACAAATGCATCCGTCCTATTTGATAGCATGAACGCGCATGGAAATCCTTGGAACTTGCCATCTACGACTAGGAGGGTAGTTAGTTCAAATTCGTACTTATTTAAACCATGTGTGCTGTCAATACAAGTGAACTTGTCGCCGTATCGTAGTAACATTTCTTGCTGCGCCTCATGCATTATAATTAGAACGAAGTCCTCTGGTTTTAATTGAGGGTACAGCATAGAAGACATGTCTTGACCCTTGTAAAAGCGTACTATTCCTCCACGTTCGTCCATTTCACGAATCCATGCTTCGACACTCGTACAATCATTCTCATGCCGCACAGCTTCAGATTTTAAATTGTACTCTTGCTCAATGTTAAATAGATCTTTTCTGGTCAGAAAATGAATGCGTTCAATGTCAGTTTCACCAATAGAATCTCTATCCTCATCAAGGTTTCTATCGAAAGGAATTTTCATCGCAATCTTCCTCGCTAAGTCATTTCTTTCCGACAGCGATAATCTCATGCGACCTAACTCTTCTTGGTGGCCTACATGAGTTGCACAAAATGAAACATGCACTTCTCCAGACTGAAAAGTAACATCAATATTTGCTGGACAATGACCACTTATCTTGTTGCTTCCAAGTACTTTCTGGTGACGCTCATGATTACCCCTTGAGTTAAAGGTCCCATCCCTGTGGCACCTGTATTTCATTTTAGAGGAACCATCTTTACATTCGTACTTGGAGCGACATACAACAAATTCACACACTTGCTAATTTTCTTTTTCACGTTTCCACTTAAGGAAATCCTCTTCATTCGCAAATTTTAAACTTTCCTTTGCGATACGAATCTCATGAAAATTAATAAAATGTGCCACCATATCGGATTATGTAGCACATTCTTCTACACAAAGCGGACATTTTACTTGAGGTTGTTCACACTTCGCAGTCTTATGTTGTGAATTTTTATGTCGTTCTAAATTGTATTTTGTGTGAGAGGTAAAACTACACAAATCGCACGAAAATTTAGGATTTTTGTTAGTGTGCTTTGTTCTTACGTGATGATTTAAAGTTTTCCTATAATTGAAAAATTTATTACACTCACTACATACAAAATTGTCCATTGTGCAAGCATAAAAAGTTCACTGCAATGTGCAATAAAGGAGTTAATTCACATAACTAATTCGCTATTGCATGAAGTGGACCCCCAAAACACTGCAGAAGTCTATTAAAGCCGATTATGGCTGCTCCTAGACACAAGTCCGGTATGTTTATTTTGATGATGAGGATGATGCTTGTTGTTTAAAGAGGCGTCACATCGAAAGTCATTGGCCCTGTTTATATTGTGTATTTTAAGGAGTGCTCTTGCAGTTGGTATTTTGGTGTTCATGTTAATCAATTGCAGTGTCTGCTGTTCATTTAACAAGAACTGAGGATTTTTGAGTATTTATTTGAGATTCTTTTGGATGGTATTAGTGCGGTCTTTCTTGGCAATATTGAATTTATCATCTCTGAAAAAATGCTGTCTTCAGTTTTACCCACAATTACTGTACAGTAGTATTGCCTTTATGTAAGTTGTCCTTGATTTTTTTGTTTTAGGTGGTTAAATTGTTTGTTAGTTACTGATTAGTTATAAATTTCCTGTTTTTTTGTGAAAATGAAGAAATTTATGTTTATATATTATTTGATGACAAATTTAAAATAAAATATATAAAACAAAAAATATTCTTCTTCTTCTCCTCTTACTGCTTTTCCCATATATGTGGATTCGGGGGTGTGACATGTCTCGCTTCATGGCGCCAACTCTGTGGAGGGATGTAATCACCAGCCCTCAGATTTTAGGGAAAGACGTATTTTGTTCTTGAAGAAATGACTAAAAATGAAGTTGTATATACACGTTTCATGTATTTATTAAGTTAGAAACTGTACTCCTATTGTGCTTAAAAATGTGTGAATTGACGTTAAAACCTATATAATTCTTATTTTTATCCCTAAATCGGTTAAAAATGCCTTTCAGTATATTTCGAGAAAATAAAATATTTGCTGGCTTATGTTCAGTCTTTACGAAAATTTTAAAATCGGGAAGCTATAAACCACTCTCTCCGAAATGCCTTAAGAACCTCCTGCAGTGAACACTCCCGTAGTTTGTCACAAGGCAGAAGATGACACAGTATCCGTTGACTTCTGGGGAAAAGAACTGCATTTCATTCTGTGAGAATATTTTGGTGTTTCCGTTTGTTCAGTGTATGAATTATGCTGAAAGTGTCAGGTTACAACTCGTCTTTAATTAAAAAGTGGTTACAGGAGTTGCTCCTGTGACGTTTGCAGCAAAGAGGTGAATAAAGTTGTTTATTTCCCCGTAACGAGTTATTAACTGCAGTTAAGAATTGTTTAATTCTTGTGCGTTATTCTGTTTGCAGTAATAACCAGCAATTTTCATCCTGTTAGGGTGTTGTAGGAATTTAAAAAATCACACAAATAAGTAGTATAGTAGTAGCCTATATTAATTAACTTATTAACGGGCGAGTTGGCCATGCGGTTAGGAGCGCGCAGCTGTGAGCTCGCATCCGGGAGATAGTGGGTTTGAACCCCACTGTCAGCAGCCGTGAAGATGGTTTTCCGTAGTTTCCCATTTTCACATCAGTCAATCGGCAGCTCCGCCAACTCGGCACTTTGAACGAACCAGCTCAAAGGTGGTGTTAATGCAGACATAATGAAGCTGAGGAGAGTCTGATGTCCTTATATACCTACGCGGGGTATTAATACTCTTTAAATTATGCAAGAAAGCTTTCTAGAAGTGACCTTTTAACTCTGCCCAATTTCCCCTACCTTATAGTACAACTGAAATCCGTCTGCGAGCAAGGCTAACGTTAGCGCAGCCCGTCGTCAGCCGGGCCAACGTCAGCGGTGCCCGCAGTAGCGAGCCCGGCCCCCGTCGCCAACAGTGCCAATTTAATATATATAAAACAATTGTTGAGGAATGTAAAAATAGGTTTGTACCTTTAAAGGTAGTAAGGAATGGTAAAGATCCACTATATTATCCACTGGCTGGCTCGACTGCTGGTACGGATCTCCCAAACATACGCTCTCCAGATAGTCGCATGCAGTGTTGTGTTTTGTTATAGTTGGAGACCTTTGTCTATCCTGATTGTTTTTAAATATTTGATTCTCAACAAACAAGTTCATCTATTTCTTCGGTTGAGTGGTTTATTTTGTGTGTGCTTCCATGTACAGTATACTCATTTCAAGACTCATGCCGCCTATTAGACGCGGGCGGAGCAACTTTGGTCGAAGAACTCCACATACTACAAGCCAAGCTAATTTTCAGTTTAATCGAACTGCACAACAACGTGAAGAGTGAAATGAAACTGAAAGGATTGGGATATTACAAACCCGTGCAGCGCGTCGTTCAGCTAATAATCTTGCAACTTTGAATCGAGCTGCTTTCAGTTACGATGTTTCGATTGAGTACAGTGCCTACCAGTGCGTTGCTATTGTATCTATGAACTCAGTGTGCCAATATTGTAAGGCAATGAAATACAAAAATGAAGCCGCTGGATTGTGTTGCGCAAATGGCAAAATGAAATTAGTGCCATTGATTCCACCACCAGATCCATTGTACTCATTAGTTTCACGAACAAGAACAGATTCCATATATTTCCTTACAAATATCCAAAAATATAGACCTGCTGAACAGTTCACATCTATGTTAGTCTATCAGGGTAATTTCTAGGTAGTGATATGCTGTGACCTATTTCAGCATTTCCTTATTCACAATCAAGATATTCATATTGCAGGTAATGAAAATACATTTTTCCAGTAGTTTGTTATTAACTTTTGGTAGCAGTAGAAAATTAACTCATTCGATGTTGATAACGTAATCATTTGCATTATTCTGATTTTTGCGTGCAGTACAGACTGAATTCGAGTTCCTTCCATTGTAATTTATTTTTGACAGAACAACATTTGTCAGGTCAGCTAGTTAAAAATAAATGTGTAAGAAAGGAAGATATAAAAATTAGGACTATGAAGCAGTACCATATGGCTGATAAAACAGGCATGAGGGAGTTTTTAATAAGTAACTATGATTGGTGGGAAACGGTAAATAAAAATGTAAACAGACTCTGGGATGGGTTTAAAGCAATTGTTGAGGAATGTGAAAATAGGTTTGTACCTTTAAAAGTGGTAAGGAATGGTAAAGATCCACTATATTACGGTATAACAAAGAAGTAAAGAGACTAGGAAGGAGATGCAAGTTGGAAAGAGATTGAGTTAGAAATGGCTCTGGAAGTAAGGAGAAATTGAAGGAACTTACTAGGAAATTGAATCTAGCAAAGAAGTCAGCATAATTGACAGCCATACAATTTTAGTGAAGAATGGAAGAGTATGTATAGGTACTTTAAGGCAGAAACAGGTTCAAGGAATCATTAATGAACAAGGAGAGTGTGTATGCGAGGATCTTCAAAAGGCAGAAGTATTCTGTCAGCAGTATGTAAAGATTGTTGGTTCCAAGGATAATGTGCAGACAGAGGAGGTAAGTGATACTAAAGAAGTGTTAAAATTTACCTAGGACAAGAATGACATTTACAGTAAGATACAAAAGTTGAAAACTAGAAAAGCAGCTAGAATTCATAAGGTTTCAGGGGATATGCTAAAGACAATGGGTTGGATATAGTACCATGTCTGAAGTACTTATTTGATTATTGTTTGCATTTAGGAGCTATACCAAATGAATGGAGAGGACATAAAGCTAAAAATTACAGTCCATTCAGTTTGACATGCATTGCATGTAAACGTTGGGAAAGCAATGTTTCTAATTATAAAAGACATGTTTGAAAAATTAATAACTGGTTTGATAGAAGGCAGTTTGGGTTTAGGAAAGGTTGTTCCACTGAAGCTCAGCTTGTAGGATTCCAGCAAAATATAGCAGATATCCTGGATTCAGGAGGCCAGTTGGACTGTATCACGATTGACCTATGGTGGGCATTTGATAGGGTGGATCATGGGAGACTACTGGCAAAAATGAGTGCAAGTGGACTTGAGAAAAGAGTGACTGAATGGGTGGCTCTGTTTCTAGAAAATAGGACTCAGAGAATTACAGTAGACGGAGCTTTATCTGTCTCTGTAATAATTAAGAGGGGAATTCCTCAAGGCAGTATTATTAGACTTTTACGGTTTCTTATATGATATGTGTAAAGAAGTGGAATCAAAGATGAGGCTTTTTGCAGGTGATGTTATTCTGTACAGAGTAATAAATAAGTTACAAGATTGTGGACAACTGCAAAATGACCTCGATAATGTTGTGAGATGGACAGTAGGCAATGGTATGATGATAAACGGGGTTAAAAGCCAGGTTGTGACTTTCAAAAATAGGAAAAGTCCTCATTTTCAATTACTGGGTTGTTGGGATGAAAGTTCCCATTGGGGATCATTGTAAATACCTAGGTCTTAAATTAAGGAAAGATCTTCATTAGGGTAATCACATAAATATGATTGTAACTAAAGGGTACCCATCTCTCCACTTGGTTATGAAGGTATTTAGGGGTTGTTGTAAGGATGTAAAAGGAGAGGGCATATAAGTCTCTGTTTTTTTAAATTTCGTGTTTGCTATTTCTAGCCGAGTGCAGCCCATGAAAGGCAGACCCTCCGATGTGCGTGGGCGGCATCTGCCATGTGTAGGTGACTGCGTGTTGTTATGGCGGAGGATAGTGTTATGTGTGATTTGCAGGGATGTTGGGGACAGCAAAAACACCCAGTCCCTGGGCCATTGAAATTAACCAGTGAATGTTAAAATCCCCAGCCCGGCCGGGAATCGAACCCAGGGCCCTCTGAACCGAAGGCCATTACGCTGACCATTCAGCCCACGAAGTCTCTGTTAAGGCTGCAACTAGAGTATGGTTCCAGTGTATGGGACTCTCGACAGGATTACTTGAATCAAGAACTGGCAAGAATCCAAAGAAAAACAGCTCGATCTGTTCTGGGCAATTTCCAACAAAAGAGTAGCGTTGCAAGAATGTTGCAAAATTTGAGCTGGGAAGACTTGGGAGAAAGGAGACGGACGAGCTGCTCGACTAAATGGTATGTCCCGAGATGGCGTGGGAGGACATCAATAGACGAATAAGTTTGAGTGGTGTCTTGTCTTTAAAAGTAGGGAAGATCACAATATGAAGATAAAGTTGGAATTCAAGAGGACAAATTGGGGCAAAAATTTGTTTATAGGAAGGGGAGTTAGGGATTGGAATAACTTACCAAGGGAGATGTTCAATAAATTTCCAATTTCTTTGCAATCCTTTAAGAAAAGGCTAGGAATTCAACAGGTAGGGAATCTGCCACCTGGATGACTGCTCTAAATGCAGATCAGTAGTGATTATCAATTTAGCAAAATAAGTATGGTATTTTAATTAACTTAATGCCTATCAAAATACGTACAATTGAAGCTGCCTAAAAGTATTTTAGAAACTACTTGACAGTCTTTTAGGCAGCTAAAATGACCTTTTAACACCTAAATATCCGAAGTCTAGTAATCACTATTGCAGTTTCTGTGGTGGTTGGGAGTGCAGTGTGTGTTGTCTGAATTTAAAAAGCTACCTTCTGTTTTCCTTGACCGGATCAAGGATGAAATGAATTAAGCACATTTAGGCTATTAGTACGATGGGATCGCCACTCCCAAGGTGATTTATTAATGACTTATAGATACTATGAAATGAGAATGGAGAGTGTTGCTGGAATGAAAGATGACAGGAAAAAAGCGTAAGTACCCGGAGAAAAACCTGTCCTGCCTCTGCTTTGTCCAGCACAAATCCCTCATGGGGTGACCGGGATTTGAACCACGTTTTCCAGCGGTGAGAGGCCGACGGGCTGCCGTCTGTGACAGGGAGGCTCAGTGCGTTGTCGGAATATTAAGAGAAAAGTGGTGGAACAAACACTAACACCCAGTCTATGAGCCAGAAGTAATTAGGCGTGATTAAAATCTTCGATCCGGATGGAAAACAAATCCGGGACCTTCTGAAATGACGGTCACAGCCAAGGATTCGAACAAAGTGAAATCCTTATTGAGTTTTATTAGTATTACTATCAGTATTAACATTCAACTATTGTAATAGAAAGAAGCAAAAATCATTATTTACTTTATCAATTTTAAACACGTACCGGTAACGTTCCTTGTTCAATCTTGCCGCCTGATTATTTTTTAGGGACTTGAAAACGCTTTAAAAATATAGTTAAGTACCGTACTTAAAACTCTAGGCTTTAAAGTTATACAAACATGTACGGCGTCTGGAGGGACAGATTTTATTTGTACTATTGCTCAAGAATGAAAGAAATTCATACTTTAAAACGTGGGAGCGGCTCCACGCGCTCGACAATGCCAGACAGCAAAACAAAGCTTCTTCTTCTTCTCCTGCACCACACGTGGCGCGAAATCGCCATGATAGGTAGGAGGTGCTAAACGCCGAGGTTTCTCGAGCAGTCACGAGCAAAGCCGATGATGGCTGCTCGTTCGACATTCCCTAGACTCAAGTTACAAAGCCTGCCCAATAGCCACTCAAAGCTGTCCGCCCTATGGATGTTATATTTGCCGCTAGAGGCGCTGCAATTCAACCTCACATGAACACCTCGGTTGGCGGTATTTCTACACGTTGTATTCTTAGTGGTGACGTCGTATTGTTAAAATACGTCAATTATATTACAGTGGTGTACTGTTGCGTACCATTTTGAAAACAAGGCTCCAGAAATAAAGTTCCTGGAACTAGTTTCTATGAATTCCCTTGCCAAGAGCCAACTAGGGAATTATGGATTAAAGCGATAAGCAGACAAGGTATGGTACAGTAAATACGCAGACCACGTGACGGAAAAAAAATAGGTTACTTATTATTATTGCTCCTGTTCTGATGATAATTTCCTTATTCTGTTGTGTAGGTGGTACCAAGGATAAGTTGAGGAACCCTAGTGACCGCTCCGTCGTGTGCAGTAATCACTTTATGGAATGTGACTACAAACCTGAACTAAAGCTAAAGCGGTTAAAGCCTGATGCGGTGCCCAGCGTCTTTAGTGATTACCCGCCAAGTAAGAAAATTAAACTCTCAGTGCCAAGAAGATGTATTGTAAAATCCATTATACCCAAAACATCTTCCAATGCTGGTTCTCTTCCGAATAATTCTTGTGCTCCTGATGACGCCCCACCTACTGGTATCTCAAGTGGTAGTGATTTAGCCAAGAAAGATGTGTCTACACAAACAAAGTTACATGTGCGACATATTAACTCGCGGAATAGAACATTACAAACACTGCGTAGGTACTTCGACGTGCAAGGCAGAAGATATCTGCACTGAGGCGTTACCAACAGGAACTCAAGAAACAAGTCACTAGGCTAGAGAAAAAAATGGTCGATTATAATCTAGACGCAGTTTAGGCTTAGAGTGCTGAAGGAAATTTAAAAGCAAAGTTTTTACAAGAACAGCTTAAAATATTTGTACAAAAAAAGCCCAGGTGGAGTGATATAACTGTCAGGTACTGCATTATCTGGGCACATTAAGTCCCCGGCAGGTTACAGATTTATACGAAGTAGCAAACTGTTAAGCTTGCCTTCTAGGTCTACTATCAAACGTTATGATGGAAGCACTACTGGTGTAATGGTTTCAAGTTTAATAGTAAAGAGACTGCACGAAGAAGCAAAATGCACCGAGGGAATAAATACATTTGGCTCGATTATTGTAGATGAGATGGCTATTCAACCCCACGCGCTTTACTGTAAAGCAGCTGATGAAGTACAGGGACGTCACTGGGTGGACTGGAAAAAGATTTAGGCCTAGAAAATGTGATTGCAACAAAACTTCTATGTTTTGTGTTCGTTGGACTTGCTTCTCATTTTAAAATCCCTGTGGCGTACATTTTTACTAAGGACCTAAAGGCTGAAGTACTTCATCGACTTGCTATTGAAGTTATTGATAAAGTGGAAAAGTGGCAGATAATCACTCCACAAATGTGAAACTTTTTCGTTTGCTTTATGGAGATAGTACCCCTCTACTGTTGTGCCACATCCCTCGGACAGCTCACGGAATGTATTTCTCTATTATGGCCAATGTCATATATTAAAAAATTTAAGAAATTCATTACTAGACGTGAAGAAGCATTTGGTCAAGGATGGGAAACCCATATCTGGTATGTTCATCAGGAAGTTGTACGACTTACAGAAGGGTATGAATGTAAAATTAGTAAGAAGACTGACTCACAAACATGTCTACCCGACAACATTTGAGAAGATGTACGTGAGGAAAGCCGTGGATATTTTCTGTTCAGATGTCATTTCGGCGCTCAATTTCTTGAGGCAGTACGGGTCTCAGTTTGGAATAAAAGAATTTCAGGATGCTGAAGGTACTATTGAGTTCTTGAAGATAGTTAAAAAATGGTTCACCATCCTCATCGTGAAGAACACTTTGCAGCATATTCGCTGTCGGAATGAAGACGCAATGCATTTCTTCTCAGTTGATGATGAAAGACTGGAATGGCTGGAGAACGACTTCATTTCCTATCTGGAACTCTGGCAGAAAGCATCAGCAAGTCCGGTGGAAGTAAATAAACTTATCAAGCAGCTTGTCTGACAACAAAATCTGCCATCCTGTGTGTCAAGTACCTGCTTGAGAATGGCTTCCATTTTGTGCTAACCAGAAAACTTTCTTCTGATGAAGTAGAAAGCTTATTTAGTTGCATCAGACAACATGGAGGTAGCAACGACCAAACAAACGCTGCAAGTGTTACACAGGCCCTACATAAAATTTTAACAACTGGACTCGTTAGTGCATCTCTCACGGGAAATGTGCCACATGAATCCGCCTGCAGTGACTGGATGGCAACATCTAACTCGACAAGGAAACGTACTAGCTTAAAAAATGACGCGGGTGAACCGGCAGCAACGAATCCTGAGTTAGCAAGAAATTTTCAAACACAACTGGAAAACATCGAAAAGGAAGCCGAAGGAGCACCATGCGTTTCTATGTCGAGTGCTGCAATGGCATATATTGAAGGGTACTTGGTAAGAGTTGTCGAAGACCACATGCCATGTGAAGAGTGTGTTGATAAAATTAGTAGTATCCAGAGTCCATCTCCACTAACGTCATTAATAAAAATCAAAGACAGAGGTGGCCTCAGGTATCCAAAGCCAAGTTTTGTTTCACTGCTGATGAAACTGGGGCAAGTAACGGACGAAATGATATCGGTAACGCTGGGCAGTCCAAAAATAGCACAAACATTAACTGAAATGCTGTTGCCGCATGTTGCTAAAAATCCTATTCTACAGTGTGGGAAAAGTGATCATCCTGAGGAACTAAGCAGAATAATACTGCAGAAATTTCTGCGCCCCTCTGTCACTAACTACGCTAATTGCATGACAGATGAGTATCGCCGAGAATACTTCTTGAGAAGAAAAATAATTTATGAGAAGCAAATATCAAGAAAAATGGTTAAAGTCGTTCCTTTCCACTGAAAATATACGGTGCGATAGTAAAAATATCTAGTGCAGACCTTACATCCTTTTAAATGCCAGGAAAAGTTCGAGTTATGTGTGCCATCTGAAATGAAAATCCACAGTTGAATTGGACTCCTAGGGGTAAAAGGGGAACATTTATTATTGTCTACTTCATTCTGCTCACTAACGTATATAATATACTGTAATTATAGTGTAGAGGTAAATTTGTGCTGGTTTTAACTCCCGTTAGCAATGCTAGTGAGTGCTGATGTGAGGTGGTATACTAGCGCTACAGTGGTCAAGACGCGCACTGCCAGGCGGACAATGTTAAAGAGAGCACTGCGAGTGAGCAGGCTTGTATTCCTTGTAGGCTAAGGTACAGTGTAACACGTTACTCCTATTCCAGCTTACTAATTTCTTTGTGTCCCTGCTCAGTACCGAATGTAATACTTCCATGAACCTACTCATACCCGATATAATTTTGCTTCTTTAAGTGCATCTATCTACGTGTGATCATGCTAAAATCGGGCATTAGTGATGTAATCGTGTGCTTTTGTGATATAAGTGTAATATATTAATTGTCTAGTGACTGGGAAAGAATTTATTGAATCCTAAATAAATATCCGCAAGACAAGACAAGTATTGTGTCTGGGTGAAATAACGAGCCCAAATCGACTTCACGAACAGAACAAAACGTGTTGTTGTTGACCGGTGTTTACATTTTGTTCATTCATTTACTTTGTAATGTCGACAGATTTTTATATTCGCTATTATGTTGGACATAAAGGAAAGTTTGGACACGAGTTCTTAGAATTTGAATTTCGTCCTGACGGAAAATTGAGATACGCTAATAATTCCAATTACAAAAATGATACCATGATTCGGAAAGAAGCATATGTACATCACTGTGTAATGGAAGAACTGAAGCGTATTATTCATGATTCTGAAATTATGCAGGAAGACGATTCTCTTTGGCCGCAACCTGATAGGATTGGCCGGCAAGAACTGGAAATTGTCGTCGGAGACGAGCACATTTCTTTCACAACTTCAAAGACCGGGTCCTTGGTGGATGTGAATCAGTCACGGGATCCAGAAGGACTCAGATGTTTCTATTATCTCGTCCAAGATCTAAAATGTTTGGTATTCTCGTTAATTGGCCTACACTTCAAAATTAAGCCCATATAAAGTAAAGTGCTGTACACTTCACGAACACGGTATGTTACGGTGTAGCTGTTCGGGAAATTCAAGCATATTGCTACTTGGTAGTATCTTACTTTTGCATGTTATATTTCAGGTGTGCGGAGAGCCTTCTCTTGGAATTTCTTTTTCACAACGTGCCTAGTTGCGAGTGTTCCAGTCTGATGTCTATTGAAAGGAAATCACCACCATTAAGCTCTACTTCCAAATCGCAATTCGATCAAGATGCATTGTATAAGTCAGAGGTGAACTTCATGTATTTCAGCTGAAGTTATTTCATTATTTGATGGGATAGTAATTGGAAGAATATGTGATAGTCTTAAGTATCAGAATTCAAGACGGAGACAAAAAGTGGCAAGTTTTCTAGTACATAACTTTTCATTGCAGGTAATTGGTTGCACAGTATGTTTCAGCAATCTTAGTTTTTAAATTCCTGGATCAGATTCTATTTATTTCTTTTAGAACGGAAAAAGTTTTGCCTAACTTACGTGGGACTTAGCATAACGGTTTGGTTGCAGTACAGTATTAACTCAATATTAATCATTTCATGAATTTACAGTAGGCATTGTGGGTAGAAAAAAATTAAGAGATTTGATTTAGACAATAAGTTTTGTATCCTTATTTGTAGGGAAGCCCGTATTTGAACTGGAGTAGTTACTGATTCAATGTCTGTTATCCACAAAACTTTTATTGATACTTCGGCTCCCTAGTGCTGAATCGGTAGACCTCGTTTATCTTCTAGATTCGTATTGGCAACCTTTGACACAAAAACTATGGGTAAAAATATAGAAACCGGTACTCAAGGATTATTACATAGAATGTTACTTGAAATGCTTCCAAGTTTACCTTATAATGATCGTGGAAGAGAGATGTGTTCATTACGCTTGCCAGGGACCATCCCGCCCACCCCTAGAAGTACATTTACTTTTATAACCAGAAATACTGTTTTAGATTCCATTAACCATTGCTTATAACGGCGATTGGTTCACGTAACGAAGAGAATGACGTCACTGACACCTAGGATGAGGCCGAGAATTTGTTACCAACCATTGCCACACTCCCTTCGAGAGGCTCTTTTCTATTGTTGCGGCGCATACTGTCCGCACGGCAAGAAAAAGAAGGTAGTTTAGTAGTTTTAACCTATCTTTGCACATCCAGGGCAATCTTTGTCATGAGAACAGTGGCCCTTCGAGAGGCTCTTTTCTATCGTCGCAGCGCATGCTGTGCGCACGGCAAGAAAAAAGTATACTCATATCAAATCAACAGTTGGCAGCACTGTCGTTCCTCTCGGCTCTCTCTAGCGGTGACTCGTGTTGCTAAACCTTGAGTGCCGCCAAATACAGTAGAGACAATACACGACACGGATTTCGCCTTGCTAAAATGGGAGACAATTCGACGGTGGCGCTCCTAGTGACTTGACCTGAACAAATCGCGCTAAATTCAAATATCAATGGAAATGTATATACGGAAATGGATAAATAAATTACGTCTAGAAAGACAGTGGTATTGAGATATTAACTTCGAAGTTGCTAAAGCAATTCTGGATAAATGAATGAAGAATTATTTAAAAGGTTATTATTCAAAGACTGAAATTAGACATATAAACAAGGTGTGAAATGGACTGCTGTGAAATGGCTTGATCTTTCATTTATGCAGTACTTTTTTAGCTTCAGCATACCTGCCTGAAATCTTACAGTTGGATTTGTCTTTTTTCCTCATTTAAAAACAATGTATCATCACATTAAGACATTTGTCAATAAAAATATCGGCACATTCCTTACACATATGATGCAATGAATTAACATTTAATAGCTGGACAATTTTCCTCTTAACATGAAGCCTACTAACAGAAAGAAAATCTATAAAATCCCGGCTTTAATCTGAGAAGAGGGATAAAAGAAAGAAAAGTTTGAAAATGTTGTCGATAGTGATGCTTTGAGGAATATTTACGTACAATTAGAGTAAAAATGTAACATACCCTTGGCTGTATAGTCGAGGATTTTGAAGTCGCTGGCCTGGAAATGATCTGAACAGATCTTATAATTCTTATACAAGCGTAACGTCCCTTCTTTCTTGTACACTTTACCCAAATCGCTTCTGTGACATTTCAAAACCCACAGATCACACCTACAACAACACATCGGTATTGAAGGTTAACTGCTGCACTATACAATAAAATATGCGTATTATATTTTAAGCCCGTTAAAACACGGGTCGAGCAGGTCAGAAGATTATGAAGTACTATAAAAATCTCTGTCACTGGAAGAATATATATGCAAACACAATATTACATGTTCTTGTCACGAGGGAACCTGAAGAACGAGCGCGCATTTTTCTCTACATGGTAATTCTAAATTCCCATGGAGGGAATTAGATATTTTTCCACCAATAGAGCAGATCAAAAATTAGATGTTGGCTTTTCAGGCGTGTGCTCTATTAACCAGCATTTCGTCTTAGGTCTGACACTAGACTCGTCAGAGTGGGATGTGTCAGACCCTACCCACTTATGCTGGGGTGTATGCAGGTGAACTTATCAGAAGTCTCTTATATGGCACAGTCTGATAACTGTATACGGAAGATAAAACTCCACAATGGAATTAATGCCCGCCTACTTCGTAATTACTGCAGCCAAACACAGCCCATACCTTTCCCCTCATGTTGAGAGGAGATATCAAGGAATGACACACGCTACTATTTAATTATGTCAACTCACTGAAAACGCATAAATAACACCAAAAACTTCACACAAAAATACACGTGCTCTTATGACAGAATCAGTACCGTTCAGGTCTATCCGCTAGAGTGAGCTCCAATAGCTGTCCCTCGATATCTCGCTCAGTGTCGTGTATTGTCTCTACTGTATTTGGTACCGCTTTCTATAGTTTCGCCAAACTATGAATTGATTATGCATTCCCATGAGGCATCTGGCGGTATAATTGCAACACTTATGTACTGTTGTTGTTTACACAACAAAACCAAAATATAGGTTAGGGTTGAACATGAGCGAGAGGAAAATATTAAGGGAGACATGTCAGCAGCTAACTTACGACGACTGATCATCGAGGCATTTAATTCAGTGTCTGCTGCAGATTGGGAGGGGTATTGCAGAAAGGTGAAAGAACTGGAAGCACAACAGTGTCATGGAAATAGCCATGGACGAGATTGTAATTAATAGTACTGCAGATAGCAGTGACAATTGTGAAAGTGATATTTCTGAGAATTCATGCTAGGAACAAGATTCGCATTGAGAACTGTTGTATAATGTGTGTGTGTGTGACACAGTTGTTGGCTTAAGATAATAAAGGTTTAGAAAATTCAGATCGATTGATCATACTATTGATTCAATTCAGATTTCATTTCTATTCAGTCGGCAGTATTACCGGAACTGGGGTAGCTCCCTCCTTACTCCTCATCCCCGTAAAACGAAGTATCACTAAAAGTTTCGGGGATAATATACAATATCACAAATTTTACTGTTCATTTATATACAGATACTTTTAAGAATTCCTTTATGTTTGAATCATGAAAAAAGTTATCTGAACGAATCATATCCATGAAATTTAATTGTAATTTTTGTCCTAAATGAAGGATAATAATTGCTCTTACACAAATAACAGTAAAATTAGCGGTGAATTAATAAATACCATTATTACAGCGACTATTTCGCTGTAGACACGACTCTCTTCTGTGGCATTCCGCTTCATCGTATTGTCTTATGTTTCCTTCCTGAGGTCTTGGATTAGCACCGATGAATGGAAGTGCTGTGTCTGTGAATTCTCAGTATTTTTGTCCACCATGACTAGCGCGGGCAGTTCAGACGGGAAAATGAAGGTGAAAAGAATATCATAAATAACCCCCCAAAAATTTTTTTTTGAAAGAAAAATAACATGATCCCTGGACCAATAATTATATTAAATAATGAGTTATGAGCATAAGTCAGCAAGTTGCCCCAAGTAACATCAAGCAAAGCAAAGAAGTTAAGTGAGCAAAGACTTCACACACAAAAGTGTTACATGAACAAATGACATACTGAAGCACAGTGATGTAATAGAATTCATAGTCGTAATGTAGCAAAGTATGTATGTATAGATTTCTCTTAGTAATAATCATATTTATTAATTTACTGCTAATTTTACTCTTAATTTGCTTAAAAGCAATTATTATCTTCTGTTTAGGACAAAAATTATAGTGAAATTATAGTGGATACGATTCGTTCACGAACCCCATGAAGAACATTGAAATCAGTCTATAACAGAGAAGTAACTTTTTGTTTTATGTGTGTATTTTTAGTTTGAGGTAGTAATATTTTTGTCTTTTAAAGGTGTCCTTTTAATTTTTTGATTGTTAATTGTATAGTTTTTTGTCTTTTGTGTGTATAGACTTGAGATCGGTAAAGCTTTCGTACCAAGTGGGTGAAGGATAGGTTAGAGATCCAACTGCCGTGGCTCAAGTGATGTCACATACACTAAGCGGTAAAATTTTGCCCCACGCCGCACAAGCTTTATAACATGATGAAGTAGAAGTTATGCAAATTTTACGTGAAATTCCTTTCAGAGGATAGATGTGTTCATTGTGATGTCCAGGAACCCACCAGGCCACCCCCATAAGTACATTTACATTTAGAGCACACAGTATTCTCCATTACTTGCTATTGGCTAACATAAAATGGATTGTGACATCATTCTCAGGAGTGATGAGAATTACATTCCATTACCAACCCCTGCCCGCAGAATAAAAGCACAAGTAAATAGAACCTGTAAAGGAGCATTCTCTCCATACGGCAAGGAAAAAAAAAAAGTTGTTTAGTAGCTGTATGTAACGTATCTTTGCTCATCCAGGCCAATTTCTGTCATGGCCACACTCTCTTCAAGAGGACTTTTTTATGGCTGCAGCGCAAAAAAAAAAAGGTAGCTTAGTACCAGTACCGTATCTTTGCACTCGTCATAATTCCTGCATCGACAGGTTGGCATAAGCCTCGAGATTAATGGAGGAATTGAGAAAGTGTAAGGTTACCGTCCAACGCCATGATACTTTGAAACTTTGCACGCCTATTTTTTTCTTTTGCAATGGTTGGTAACGTCAGCCAGTGCCCGTGATCCTTGGCAGAAGCAATGGATAATGGGGTCTGGACCACTACTTTAGATTATGGAAGTAAATATACACTGACTGACAGTGACAATGCAACACCAAGGAGGAGTGGTTCGCAATAGCGCCCCAAACCATGATGCCGCGTTGTCTAGCGGTAGGGCGCTCCACAGTTACTGCCGGATTTGACCTTTCTCCACGCCGACGCCACACTCGTCTGCGGTGACTATCACTGACAGAACAGAAGCATGACTCATCGGAGAACACGACGTTCCGCCATTCCCTCATCCAAGTCTCTCTAGCCCGGCACCATGCCAGGCGTGCACGTCTATGCTGTGGAGTCAATGGTAGTCTTCTGAGCGGACGCCGGGAGTGCAGGCCTCCTTCAACCAATCGACGGGAAATTATTCTGGTCGATATTGGAACAGCCAGGGTGTCTTGCACATGCTGAAGAATGGCGGTTGACGTGGCGTGCGGGGCTGCCACCGCACGTGCCACATGTCCCTGTGCCAACCATCTTCGCCACAGGCGCTGCACCGTGGACACATCCCTATGGGTATCGGCTGCGATTTGACGAAGCGACCAAACTGCCCTTCTCAGCCCGATCACCATACCCCTCGTAAAGTTGTCTGTCTGCTGGAAATGCCTCCGTTGACGGCGGCCTGGCATTCTTAGCTATACACGTGTCCTGTGGCACACGACAACACGTTCTACAATGACTGTCGGCTGAGAAATCACGGTACGAAGTGGGCCATTCGCCAACGCTGTGTCCCATTTATCTTTCGCTACGTGCGCAGCACAGCGGCGCATTTCACATCATGAGCATACCTCAGTGACGTCAGTCTACCCTGCAATTGGCATAAAGTTCTGACCACTCCTTCTTGGTGTTGCATTTGCTCTGTCAGTTAGTGTACTTCTAGGGAAAGGTGGGCTGGACCTTGGCAGGCGTAATGAACACATCTCTCCTCCAAAATCATTTCTAGGTAAGAATAGCAGCATTGAAACTAACATGTTATGTTATAATCCTTATGTGTTGGACTCTATATTTCTACCTTTAGTAGCTACAGTATAACCTATCTTTGCGAATCCAAGCCAATAACTTTGTAACAGTTCAGAACTTGTAAAGATGCTCCTGTTGGCAATTCCATGAACTAAACAGAACAAAAATAAATTACCATCACCCTCTGCTGGGTCTCTGTGTGCAGTAAGTGGAGTGCCTTCACTGGGCTTGTTCTGTAAGAATGCTTCTTGGGATGTGGTGGTAGGTCCCTGGCAAGGAAGGTTCTCTCCTCTCTGCTCCTTGAAGTGTTGCTACACATCATTTTTTACCGAGCTCGATAGTTGCAGTCGCTTAAGTGCGGGCAGTATCCAGTATTCGGGAGATAGTAGCTTCGAACCCCACTGTCGGCAGCCCTGAAGATGGTTTTCCGTGGTTTCCCATTTTCACACCAGGCAAATGCTGAGGCTGTACCTTAATTAAGGCCACGGCCGCTTCCTTCCAACTCCTAGCCCTTCCCTGCCCTATCGTCGCCATAAGACCTATCTGTGTCGGTGCAACGTAAAGCAACTAGCAAAAAAACACATCATTTTTCTGTTTTCTTCTTTACAAAATAAGTACACTGGGTACAGAAGTGCAACTTAGCTCCCCCGCCCCCCATTTCCAATATCTCCCAAATCTCTCTTTCATGCCCTACTTGTTGTACGATGAACCGTTTATCTGCAACGACTTTAATTTCCCACACTTTACACAACAATACAGTTACATTTGGTTGAGAATATGTTTCCAGCAAATTCTGACACATACTGGTTTTAAATGGCTTGCAGTTGACTGTTTTTGTTTTGGTACTACACAACAAAACATCACACCTACCTCTGAATTCGTGTAGTTGCTGGCTAACTGAGTGAACAAGCACAGCTGCTTCAGAACTGTCAACACTTCTAATAAAGCAAAACTCTACACAAAACATATGGAATGATGCAGCTTCTTTTCTGAGACTGAAGCAATCCACACGTGCACGTGAAGAAACCAGTGACACAAACTGTACACTCAAATGCATCAAGGGTCAAGAAAGATTAAAATCGCTGCATAGATAAAGGAACAGATAAGCAGTGCAGAACTACAGATTATGGATTAGCCCAAGAATTTTTATGCTAATATGTGTTTTGAATTCTTACAGTTTGCTTTACGTTGCAACGGCACAGATAGGTCTTATGGTGATGATGGGATAGGAAAGGGCTAGGAGTGGGGAAGAAGCAGCCATGACCTTAATTATGGTACAGCCCCAGCATTTCCCTGGTGTGATGGTGGGAAGAAAACCACGGAAAACCATCTTCAGGGCTGCCAACAGTGGAGTTCAAACCTGAACCTGAATGCAAGCTCACAGCTGCACAACCTTAAACGCACGCTCGACTTGCTTGGTTGTATGTGTTTTATAGCTTAGAAATACAGATACTATAAAATTGATTTTAAAATTAATATTTAACCATATCAGATAGTAAAATGACCTGTAAAAGTATGAAAACTCAAAAAAAAATGAAACTAAAGTACACTTAAATAAAAACTTTATTCTGAAAAACGTGTGTGTGGGGATGCATTTTAATCACCTTTAGAAACCACATACCGTACATATGACATAATTATTGCAGAATCCACTTCATTGCCGATTTCTTTGAAAAAAACATAAAAAATTACTTGAACGTAAGAAAACAATTATAACATCTGATACCAGATATTATGGGCCGATTGCAGAAACGGTATTTTGATGATGTTTACAGTTAAACAGTGTCTAAGTATGGCTGCCACATTGCTAAGATGTTATTTATCACTTGGACACTGTCTAAAACCGATGTTCAACCAGCCATGTTTAAGTACTGCCGAGAACAGTTTAACCTCCAATTTTAGGAGTGAATCACAATCAGAGGTTATGAACAATGAAACATATGACACAAGGGACACTCCTGTAACTGTCAACTTGATTACAATTCTTGGCAACCGATTTTTTAAATTATATTTGGTATCATTTCCCTGGAATTATAGGTCACTTCGACTACATCCATATAAGAATAACTTGTCCCAATTGTCAGAGGGCTGTCACATCAACCGGGAGAGTCATCATCATCTTCATTTTCCGTTTCCAGCTTCCCGGGTCGGGTTGTGAATCAAGGACCTCCATTGCTGCCTGTCTCTGCACCACACTCCTCCTTTTTTATCTACATCTTCTGGTTTTCCTCCCCTCTTCTCTTCTCTATGCACTCCCACACTGAATCTGTCCACCTCTTTCGGGGTCTTCCTTGTGGTCTCTTTCCTGTTAACTTCTCTGAAAAAGCTTTTTCTGGCACTGTCTCTTCTCCCATTCTCATCATATGCCCATGCCACTTTAGCTTTGTTGTTTCTATCCTGTCTTGAAGTTTCAAGATTCCTGTCCTTTTCCTTATCTTCATTTCTAATTCTATCCTTTCTGGTCTTGCCCTTGTTACCTCTTAGGAATTTCATCTCCGTTGCCTGTATTATACTCTCGTTTTGTTGTCCACGATCCAGCTGCATAGGTTAGTATGGGTTCATAATAGGTCGAATATAATACTTTCTTACATTTCTTCGGGACATCTTGGTTCCACAAAATACCCCTTACACTCTGGTAGAAGCTGTTTGCTTGTATTCTTTTTCCAAATTCCTCGGTAATCTTTCCATCTTCTGTGATCACACTTCCCAAGTACTTGAAACTTTTAACCACTTCCAGAATTTTACCAGTCAGTTTTATCCTTCATCTGCCTTCCTTCCCCTTGTCATCACTATTGTTTTACTTTTCTCTGTGCTTACTTTCATCCCAAATTTTTATATCTCTGATTCCTTACATCTACTTGTTTTTGGACTTTCGTTTCATCATCTATATCATCTGCAAACAAAATGGCTTTTGTTGCCTGTCTTCCCAATCTCTGTTTAATGTTATGAATTTCATCCATGACTGATGAATAGTATGGGGGATAGTATACTTCCCTGTTGGAGACCAGTTTCAAATTTAAACCATTTTGTTTTTCCTATACCAGTCTTCACACTACTAACACAATTTTTGTACATAGCTTTTATCATTTGCACTTCCACTCTGTCTTCCTTCCAATACTCTTTCAAATATCTTAGCTACATGGACAATAAGTATGTAGTTATTGCAATCCTTTTTATCACCTTTTTTAAATATCGGGATAATTAAACCCTTTCCCCACTCTTCTGGGATCTCTTTCTTCCTCCAGATTATTCTAAATAGTTTATACAGCCATTGTAGAGCTATTGGTCCTGCTGCTTTTATCATTTCCGTAGTTACCTCATCCATTCCTGCTGCTTTACCGCTCTTCATCTTTTGTATGGCTTCCTCTATTTCTAGCATCGATATCTCCTTTTCTTGTTCTTCTTCTTTCTCCATTGTCTCTTCTTGCTCCTTCTCATCTACCCGTTCACTCTATTAAATATTTAGGAATTCTGAAAAGTAATCTTCCCATCTTTTTAGTATGTCATCTCTACCGGGCGAGTTGGCCGTGCGCGTTGAGGCGCGCGGCTGTGAGCTTGCATCCGGGAGATAGTAGGTTCGAATCCCACTATCGGCAGCCCTGAAGATGGTTTTCCATGGTTTCCCATTTTCACACCAGGCAAATGCTGGGGCTGTACCTTAATTAAGGCCACGGCCACTTCCTTCCAACTCCTAGGCCTTTCCTATCCCATCGTCGCCATAAGACCTATCTGTGTCGGTGCGACGTAAAGCCCCTAGCAAAAAAAGAAAAGTATGTCATCTCTTTGCGTCAATATCTGCCCTGTTTCAGTTTTTACAAATTTTGTATCTTCCTTATTTCGTAAACTTTACCGGGCGAGTTGGCCGTGCGGTTAGGGGCGTGCGGCTGTGAGCTTGCATTCGGGAGATAGTGGGTTCAAATCCCACTGTCGGCAGCCCTGAAGATGGTTTTCCGTGGTTTCCCATTTTCACACCAGGCAAATGCTGGGGCTGTACCTTAATGAAGGCCACGGGCGCTTCCAACTCCAAGGCCTTTCCTCCCCCATTGTCTGTGTCGGTGCGACGTAAAGCCACTAGCAAAAAAAAAATATTTCGTAAACTATTCTTCACTAAACCATACAAAACCATTTTACTTCCCTTTATAACTTCCTGTAAAGTTTCTGTGAAACTTTCCCAGCTCCTCCGTTTCTCTTCTTGTACTATTTTCTTACATACCTTTTTGTCTTCTTTATATTTCTGCCAATTCTCTGTACTATTGCTGCCTACCCACTTCCTCCAAGCCATTTGTTTCTTTTTACCTGCTTCCTTTACCCTGTTGTTCCGCCAAGGAGTCTCCTTTTCCTTTCCTCCCTGATATTCTTCCACAGGTGTTTACTGCACACTTCAAAAATCCATTTCTGAAACTTGTCCATTCCTCTTCCACATTGTTCTTTGGGAATTTTGGGAATTTTTCTCTTCAGATCCTCTTGAAACTTTTCCTTATTTCTTTCTCTTTTAACTTCCATCCCTTTATTTTTCCTTCCCTTTCTTCTATTAACTTTGTTATTTTACCAAGTATTAATTTGGCTACCACCACTTTATGGTCTCCTTCAAAATCTGCTCTTGGCATTGCTGTCACATCTTCCAGTTGTCTACGTTTCTCCTTTTCCACCAGAATAAGATCAGTCATTGTCTTTGTCTTTCTATCTCCCCAACCATATCTAGTTTTTTTTTTTCTAAACCACGTGTTGCCAAGTAAGCACAAATAATAGCGACGCTAAAGTCTGTTTTGTGTGTGGGTGTTTTTTAAATAATCTTTGCACTACTTCAGGTAAGTCTTCAGCAACTATGAGATAGGAAAAGGCAAGGACTGGGAAGGGCCATAATAACAGCCCCAGTATTTGTCTGATGTGAAGGTGGAGAAACTGAGGTAAAATATCTTCAAGTCTATCGATGGTGCATTTCGGATGTATGATCTCTAAAATGCAAGCTACATCTATATGGCCCATACAAGTAATTTGCTTACACAGTAATATTTTCATCTTCCCTTCGCCGATGCTATTTAGATTACACTCACCGTAACAAAACTGTAATCAAAGCTACACTTCCTTTTACGATGGCGTGTCGCTTTAGTATTGATAATATAATATTTTGTTTCTGACTAAAGCGATATCTGTGGGCAAGTCATGCTCCTACTTAGCCATATTTGAGTAATATGTAGGAAGACGACAGGTGACTAACGTTTGGCGCACGCACCGACAAATTTCATTGGTTGTGACGAGCAAAGAATTACGTGGAAGATACTTCTTTTTCCATTTTTGAACCAATATTGAAACTTTAAATGACGTCTAGCTAAACACCGGTTGAACATGGTTTATGCAGTGGAAGATCGTGCTAGACTTGGACATTCTTTAGGTAGGCATTGTCCAAGACTTGAAACTAGTCATGTTTTCTGCAGTTTGCCCTATATATTTTGAATGGGGGCATGGTTAACACAGTGGCTTAGCTGCTGTTTTTCTACTCAGATTCAGTCAATCTCAAGTTGGAATTTTGGGCATCTGGTCAAAACTTCAAATGACCCAGGGGGTGTCAGATAATCCCAGGCTAGAATAAATTGAGAGTAGTTTTGTTGTTATTTTGAATGAAAGTTAGTGTTGGTTGGGAATGATGGGGGCAGCGCTAAGCTGTACGACTGAACCAAGCTGCAGCAGTAAAATTAATCTGATCATTGAAATGCAGTTTATTGAAATATTTTAAAAATAGATTTTACCATGATTTTATACATGTTACTACCAGTTCACATACTGCAGTTTCCTACTTGTAAAATACCTTGCTCCCCAGAAAAGAATGCAGATGTACCAATGCCCCCTGATTTAAGCAGGAGACTCCCTATTTTTGGTCCTTCCTTCCTCTCTCCTGATCGCACAGACTTATCTCACGATTTTGAGAACAGATTTAGTGTTCCTGTATTGTTTGAAAATCCCAGGTTTTTCCTCGTTCTTTAAATATCTGGAGAGAATTGATGTTCAGTGGGTACTGGTAAGGCAGATGCAATCAACTGGTGGTGTTCTTAAATGACAGAATCTTTAACGTAATGCTTTTTATTTTATCATTTCCATATGCCAATGCCGACTGTGAGACTATTTCTTAGCATATTTACAAGGACAAAACTCAGTTCAGACCAAAGCTTCCCTAGGAAGAATTCTGGAAAAATTAAAAAACCCATTTGACTAGGTCAGTGCTTCGAGCATAAATCTAGTTCAGCAATTTATGGAGAGGCATAAGGCAGCTACAATGAAGAGTGGTATGATGTAAAGCTCAGATACATACAGTATTTCAGTATTTATAAAATATATGCAATATTTCAGTATTTATAAATTAATAAATAAAAGAAATGACAATTGAGTAGTATAATGTGTTAAATATTCTTCAAAGTTACATTATGAATGACGTGTCGTAACATGTTGGGATATGCTGCAAAAAAGATCTCCTGATTTTTGACATTTGAAAGTCTGAGAATGCAAAAAATACAATAAGTCAATGTCAAAAACTGCTTTAAAAAAAATTGACAGTGCCCTCTACCTCAGATACAGAGATATGTCTACTCGGTGTTATAAGATGAACATACACGATTTAAATGCCCTCTGTTACGTAAAGTGAGAGTGAATATTAAGGCGATGAATGTAGAGTATAATTTACATGCAGTTCCCCCTTACATTTTGTTAAAGGTTATGTTTGGACTATTACTACAGAAATGAGAATATTGCAGAGTCCCTTGTCCCGATTAATTTTTTTCTTTCCATATTCTCATCATGATTCCTCTTTGCTCTGAAAGTTATTTATAGGTATATTTTTCTTTGCCCTTTTGCCATTATCTCCCTACCTTGCACTGTTCAAAACATGCATCATCTCTTTGACTAACTCTTCACCTTTGAAGGAACACAAGAATAAAGTTATCTATTGGATTAAATTTGTAACATTATTTCATAACCCCTCTTATCATAAAATAACTTAGGGTTATTGCATATGTTTTTTTAACCACAAAATGATGTATTTAGGATAATATTCCCCATGATTTGGGGTTGTATTACCTTCCAGCAGTTGAGTACATTTTACTATTAAATTTTGAATGCTATTTGTAGTCAAGAAATGTATGCTATATTTTAAGTGTAATAGTGAAGAAACGTGCTGTTTTTGGTGAAATATCTGTACTCTTCAATTAAACTATTGTTTGAAGTTACTGTTCTATATTCTTATTGCAAAGTGAAGAGATACTTGGTACTTTTTTAAATTGGTATGTTAATGCTTGTGGATTTTTTTATTGATGTAAGTTTGGTTGATTAAGTAATATGTACTTGGAATGGCTTCTTTTAGAAAGACTGCCTGTAATATGTTGAAGACATGTACAACATCTTTACACTATCTTTGCAATGGCTCTTGGGTTTAAATTAGATTTTGTTTGAGTGTGTCACGAATTCCCTTGGGCTTAACAATCATTTTTCTCATGTATAGATGTATTCTTTCCTCTAGTATAATTTATCCAGGCTGTCAAAACATAAAATATAACACTTGGAGCACTGTAATACAGGGTCCATCAAAAGTATCTGTTGATTTTCAAAAATTAAAAAAAAGACGTAGACTTTGATGTATGTTGATATATTTTATTTGTTCATTGACAAGAAACATTATTGCCATTGACCAGGAAGAAATGTCTGGAATAACAATTAAGTTTTGACAGTAACACCGTCCAAATGATGTCCGTTGTTTTTCAGGCACTCCTTGAACCTGCTTCTGAAGTTCCCCATAACGCGTTGTACCGTATCTTCTGGTATTACATGTATCTTCTGGTTTTGCCAAAATTTTTACACGAATTGCTTCCTTAAGATCATTTGTTGTTCAGGACTTGGCCTTCTAATGTTTCCCTTTAAGGTAGCTCCAAAGAAAATAGTCGTGCACACACTGAGATCAGATAAACGAGCAGGCCATGGAACATCACTACAGCAGGAAACAACATGTCCAGGGAACATGTGCTTTAAAACTGCCATTGAAGCCCTAGATGTGCTGGAACCCAAGTTGACCCGTATCACTGCGGTTTCTGTGTAATTCTGGTACCAGAAAGTTTCTGAACATGGATCCAAGTTGACTGTAATGGCATGACCACCCTCACTGGAAAAAAAAAAGAGTGTCCAATTATCCCAAAGCAGCTTACACCACACAGTCGCCGTTCACTGTGACAGAGACGCTCTTACAGGATGTGTGAATTCCCGTCTGATCAGTTTTGAAAGTTCTGCTTATTCACATAACCGGACAGATGGAAATGTGTCTCATCAGTCATCGTTTTAAGAATTTTAATTGAGAAAGCTCTTTGCAGTCACGAGGACTCAGCTTCTGCACAGCCATCGGTAAGGGTGGAACTTCAAATCCATATGCAGGATTCTCCTCGCCGATCGTTCAGAAAGTTGTAGAGCAGCGGTGTAACGGGCTGATGAACGTTCACTGCTGTTGTGAAATGCTTGTGTCACTGCCTGAATGTTCTCAGGCTTAGGGGCAATTCTTAGCCTTCCTATTGATTTTCATTTAAATGGCAATGCATTTGTTCTGAAATTGTTAACCCACAGTAATATCGTGTTGCGACTGGGAACTCGGCCATGTTGGCCCACATTGAAATGGTGCCGGAATCTTTGCTGTGTAACAGTTACAGGGTCACTGGCATAAAACAAGTCTCCACAGCAAATGCCCAGTGTGTAGTGTTTCGCAGCTATTTTTGCTGGACCCTGTGTATCTGGAAGAAAAAAAACATTTGGTAACAGAATGACAAGTTTTATTCTACAAGAATATCCTCCGATTCTGTAAAATCACTTCTCACCCTAGGCATGTATATACAATATTTTAATGTTGCATAAACTTGTCAGTGATTGCGATTGGGTGATATTATGAACAAGTGTGACACATTATGCGAATATTTAAGTCCATTATTGATTTTTTACTAGCTTTGTATTTAACTAAAGACCTTCCCTACCTCCCCTACAGACATTTGAGGCATTCAGAACACAAGGGAACCACGTCACAATAAGACTGTTTTAAGAAATGTAGGTATAAAGTTTTTGGTGAATAGTTAATTACAGGGAATAGCGTACAGTATTTTAAAAAGTCTGAATAATAAGGATATTTTGTGTAATATATTCTCATATTAAAGAAGGGTAAAATTAAATGCTTTTATGTTGTAAAAGTGCAAAAGTAAAATTATGGACTTGATTCTTTCGTGCTCTGAATGTATTGTACTTGTTTTTTGTTTTTTTTTACTTATTCTTGTATTCATGGTTTTTATTATGGAAACAGTAAAGAAAACATTTCTTGAATGTATAATTATAATTTTATTTTGTCTCCCTGCTTATAACAAATATTTCCAAACAGAAACTTAACTTATAAATCTCATGTTTGTCCTGCATTGGCATCAACTCAACTATAAGTTGAAGGAAGATTCCCACCTTCCAATACTTTTGTTTTTTATTGATAGTCTGTGTAATTATAAAACATATTCCAGCTTAACATGAAGGAAAATTCTATCTCATCATTATTATCATCGTCATCATGAGTGTTTTTATTTCATTTATGCCAATATTTTTTTTCCGCTGAAGATGTTCCATGTTAGGAATGAAACATACTTTTAAAAATAATTTAACTAGATTTTAAGCTGAAATATGTTTTATAATGACATAGACTAGCAGTAAAACACAAATAAGTATTTGGAAGGTGGAATTCTTCCTTCAACCTAACCTTAGTTGAGAAAATTCTCATACAATTGAAGTTCAAAGAAAAATGTATTCTTGTTCTAGTATCGCATGGTAGGTTGTTGAAGAAATGGTGATGTTCAGACAGAGTGTATGGCAGTAAATCCCCAATGTTCTTTTCCTTTGCTTTTGTTGCTGGTCGACTTTGGGTATAAAGAGGGCCCTAATTCTGTTACAAAAGTGTCAAGAGATGGATGGGTGAATTCTTCCTTAAGTCAACTTCGTCAAATTGCACGTCAGAATTAAGAGTCTGCTTAAACATCAGGGTAAAAGAAGGTTCTCCAGTCAGCCAGTTGAAGTCATACCCATCAATTGTTTTCTTTTACATTACTGAATTCTCTGAGCTTACAGCAGATAAGAAGTCTGAGAATTTTGTTTCAGTGACCTCAAATGACTATATCCATCCATCCAGTCATTTCATGTGTAAATATGTGATATTTTCCTACTAGCTTTCTCCACTAAACCGAAGAAGTAATTAATAATTACCTGAGCTAGAAAGCCGATATTTTGATGCATTATTATCAATATCTTCAGATGAATCGCTTATAATTATCAATCCGTGCTTGGTTCTCCTGGAGGGATGTGGGTTCGATTCCCTGTCGGGAAGTCGAAAAATACAAGGAACGAGGTTTCCATTTTCGGAGGTGCATATGGCCTACACAAAAAATGAGTACCAGGTTAATTCCTTGGGGCAAAGGTGGCCGGGCATAGAACTGACCACCCCACCAAGTGCCAAGGTTACAGATAGTAGAAGCCTTCACCTTCCACCCCTCCAAGAGCCTTCAAGGCCTGTACGGAGATTTCGGGTATGGGCTAGAGTAATTTTGTTACTTTCATTGATTTGACTCTGTCTTATCCTTGGCTTTGACAATGTGAAAGTGGCTGAGGTATGAGCGATGCAGCCAGTCCCTGCTATGAATGGTGTGAAAATGTTGCTCATAGGGTTGGTTGGTGCATGCATTTCAGTGGGCCTGGCAGACTGATATGTAATAGCAACTTCTGGGTCAGCGAGGAAAGCAATGGGAAACTGCCTCACTCCTCTAGCCAGCCTTCGGGCTGAACATATATGCATACATAGACCAGTATTGCTCATGAAATGTGATAGTATTACTAACAGTGGCACTCTGGAGTACACCACGTGATAGTAATATTACTATCGCTGAGCGCATAGTGTTAATGGAAGAAGAAAATCATGTGGAAGTGTATGCAGACAGAGTGATCAGTGGTGGTCTACTGTATTTCCACCTTTACGAATGTGTGATTTTTATTTGTGGGTAAACTGAAAGAAAAAGCGTATCGAAAAAATCCTCCCACATTGGACGAACTGAAAGAATACATTACAAATGAAATCAGAAACATTATAGTAGTACAACTCACTTGTATCGGCCAAAATGTGGTTACCAACGCCTGTCTAACCCAGGAAGGACGACATTTCCAGCATCATTTATAAGGCAAGATTTCATATAAGATTGTAGACACTTAAATTAGGGCGGCTGTGCATGATACAAGTTTGACTGAGGCAACTGCCGGAGCACAGAGTTCAAACACCATACGTATGTGATATTCTGTCACTTGAAAGCTATTCATGTTATCGAATTAGATTTTGTTTTAACGTGTTGTTGATTTCCTTTACTATTGACCGGTGGTGTTATCGATCGATAGTGATTGGTGGTGCAACCTTCGAACAAAGTTTCATAGCCATGTGCACTCAGCTAGATCTTACCTAATTGCTGACATACATACTCCTTGCACGCTCTGATTCGATATGCTCAAATTTATGCGCAGATGTTCTAATGCTGGATTATATGACTCCACAGATTTAGAATGAAAGTCTAGTGAGTTAGCAGTATGCAATTATCTCTCAAGTAGTCGATTTATACTGTATGTTGAGATATGGATCCCGGACCTAGTACAAGTAAAGGAAATCCTACGTGTGCATACAGTCCACGGATAAGTGAACAGATTATTACGGAACTTATAAACAATTCGGATCCTGATCTGTGTGAAAGTGATTATGAAGAAGAAAATGAAAATATACAAGCCTCTCAAAATGATGAATCATCAGAATCATCACCAGAAGAACCAGTCACAAAAAGACTAAGGTAGGCGAGAAGCACGGGAACACAATGGAAACAAGATATTGCTACTGTGAACAGGCCCCTTTTTTCTTCCCCTATCGAAATTTTGTGAACGTTTGGCAGATGATTTGGTGAGTAGTGTTGCTAATGAAATGACTGAAGAATCACGAGCATCTTCTGCGGGAAGGCTTGTAGGTAGAGATTATTTTCCACACAGAATAACTGCAGCAGGCATGAAGGAGGAAGGACACTCGCAGCGTACATGCGAGGTTTGCTACAAGTCCAAACACAACACCGACCGTGCTGTGAAGAAAATAACGACCGTATATTGCCATAAATGTGACGTAGGTCTTTGCATAGGAGAATTTTTTTGAGTGTTACCATATCAAAGCTAGGTATATTGGGAAAAACAATGTGTAATTCTGTTGTTGAGTGACTGAAAACTATTAAACTTTTCTGAGTGATTTAGAAATTCAAGTGCGTGAACAAGGATAACAAAATGTACCAATATTGTAGCCTGATTTTATTTCCAATGCTGAAGGTATGCTTTTTAAAAACTGATTTCATGTGATAGTCCATTTTTTCTAGAATATGTATATAAATTTGTTTATTTATACTGCAAAAACTGACAAAACTGTGATTTTTTTCTGGCATTTTAAATCACACTGGCACAGGATAGGGACACTATCTTGACTTGCACGGGCTCATAGTGCTAACTGATGGAAGAATGGCATCAAAATGCCATCTTGGTACCCCTCTGCATTTAGTTGTCTCAAGTAAAGTAGACCCAATTATTCATCTTGCCCTAACAGCACACCAAACACCAATCTTCTTATCATAATAAGGGGCTTCATAAACACCATTAGGATTTTCTGCACACCAATAGCGAGAGTTATGACTGTTCACACGACCATTAAGATGAAACCAGGCCTCATCGGAAGAGAACACAAGCTGTGGGTGGAATAAACGATAATTCAATGATGCAAGATACCACTCACAATATCTCACTCTTGTGGCTGGATCAACAGGTTTTAAACAATGGGCCTATGTAAACCTGTACGGTATATGTGTAACAGCCTTGTAGGTCTGCCTGCAGAAGAAACCAAAACTGAAACTAATTTTGTGAGTGATTTATTTGGTGACTGTTCAAGATTTCCACCAATGTCATCTAACTCTTCCTCTGTTAAAACTGTTAGTGTGATGCATGTTTTTATTGAGCACTGAGCCAGTAGTTTGAAATTTACTTACAATTATGTGAATCTGTGCTCATGAAGGTGGCACTTCACCAGGAATTTGCTGAACACATGCATCACGTACCTGTCAAGCTGACTCTTACTTAAAATAACTTTTACATGTGAAAATAAAGTGTTGCAATGGTAACTGTCTCACCACGTTAACAGTTGAGATTCAGACTGGTGACTGATGCTTGCGAGATCGAACACGTGCACGCTGCTTGCAAGGTCATGAACTATGAGCACGCCTCCAATACCGCAGCTTATGTATCAGAGTAAAAACACGGCTTGGACAGTCTTAGTTTATATGTGAGACCCTGTATGTCTGATGTTCCTAATTTTCTGGCTCCAGACTAAACCTTCATCTTTTCTTTTCTCTTCTGTTTACAGAGTTGTCTTTTTCTCCACCTTACACATCCTGCATCAAGAGAAGATCTTTCCAGAAGACTAAAAAGAAATTCATGAAAAAGAATTGAGGTTTGTGAGGACGGAGTTTATCTATGTGAAGATGGGTCATTGTCCTCATCTCTCTGTCCTTGTGTTTATCCTAATCATTCCTATGACTTTTATAGTAAATCCATTAGAGAAAGGAGCATAGAGTAGTTCAAAGTAATAATCTGAAAGGTAATTTAATTAGTGACCAGAAGATAAGGAAGAACTTAAATAAGTATTCATAAACATCCTTGTACAGCAAACATTGTTTCTGACCATCCTATATATACAGAAGAACCTTGATGCATTATTCCTGTATTCATCCCATAATTCATCATTCAATTTATTCGCCCCAAACACGTTCCATATAAACTAACGTTGAATTTTCCCGGATCTAACATTCCTCGAACTATTGTTTCATCACATCGATCTTCCAAAAATGATTTGTCCTCTGCGACAATTTTCCCGCATTACATAAAATCAGCTTCATGGTCCGTATCGCACTTCAATTGATTCACAATTAAGTATTTATTATTTTCCACCTAGTCGATACAATGATTGCTTAAGGCAATTTAATGGTTAAAAGTGGTACATGTTTCGTATATTATCAACATCTTCAGCCACATAACACTGTTTAGATGAAAAATATATAAATTGACAAAGTAATGCTTAAGAGGAAGTGTCCTTAAAATTAACATAAGTTTGTGAGAAAAATGTGTGCAAATGTTTTCTTGAACTCAAAGAGACAGCTCAATACTCTAGCATAGAAAGTATACCATAGCAGCAACCTGTTACACGAGAATGTGCGAGTGATTCCCAGTTCTTAGAACTGAGCAAGAAACGTATAGGCTGGAGATCAGTGCGCAGCTTATTCACACCACGAGGCTTCTGGTGTGAATGATTCTGCTCGACGCACCATCTGGCCCCTAGAAATATTCTTACTCGTATAGAAGAATTAAACTGAGGTATTGCAAAACTCAGATTTGCCACTATTTTCTGTGTTGCTGTTGGCTGGTTTAGGTCAGCTGTCATGAAGACTAGTTTTCTAATGCTCCGATAGACCTTCTATCGTATACTGACAAGTCTGCCACCTTTGTAGAAAATATGAATATAGTGCTGTTTAAAATGTTCATGGCATGCGCTGGTTGGGAGTTGTCCCTCCTAGGGGCCAGTTTCATCAACGTAGGTTAAACCTTAACCCCGAGTTATACAGTTTTAACTCTGAATTTGACTATTCATTCTGTTTCATCAGGGAGGGTTATTTTTAACTCTAGGTTAAGACCGGAGTTAAGTTAACCTTTCCTTTCACCTGGGTTAAACCGTTTGTTCGAGGTTAAAAGCAAAATGGCCACCGCAAATCATGCGTTTGATGCAGAGTTGCTTTATTTAGATTTGTTAAATTGTGTTCCTAACAGAAGTAGGCCTATAATAAGAAGGAAAGACTCTAAAGATCTATCTGCATGGTGTTTCGTCCTTTCTGAAGAGATATAGACTGTCAAAAACTGTAATCAGTAAAGTTGTTGATGAAATTCGCGAAAGGTTAGAATACACAGCTGACCGAAACAACCTTTGCTTACGAACTAAACTAGAAACTATGTTGACCGTAACAGTAGCAACAGCAGTATTACACACTAATACTATTACACAGTATTGCTGTGCACACCAGAGATGAACCTTCCCCACAGGACTTGATGCTGCATGCCTATCTCACAGGAAGGAGAAGGAACAGGAATGTTGGAATTGAGAATATCATTCTTCACAATGATAACGACAGCACTCCAGTGGCATATAGGAATGCAGTTGCACAACACCACTTCAATAGTACAACACTATTATGAAAGTTATACTGTGTATTACGTAGTGGTTATACAGAAATGCACTTTGAAACTAAACTGTGTATTTACTTTTGTGAGCGTTATTGCTAATGTGAAGGTGTGCCAACTTTCAAAAAACAACTCTTGGCACAGAAAAGCTAAAATTCAATATCAGAATACTAATAAGCAAGTTACAACTCGTCAAAAAAACATTAATAACAATAATAATCTACAGTAATCATTAGGTGTTTAAGAAACCCATGAGTCCATATAACTAACTAAATTCTAACTATTGACTATCATTTAGGTGTCTTCTCTACTTTTTCACTTGCAGCTTCCTGATTAAGCTTTTCTGCTTCAATTTTCTCTCTCGCAACTTGCTGATTTAGCTTTTCCGTTTCTACTTTCATTTTTAGAAGTTCTTTTTCGTAGGTATACTTATCTTCAATCATATTCATTTCTGTTTTGCAAAGGGTTGTTTGTTCCTCAGCAAGTGCAGCGATGTTTTCACGGCAGATATTCGTCTGAAAATGGTAAAGAGAGATTGCTGAGATTTTTACTTGAAAATAATTATTTTTACAGATATCAGTGTGGAGTTTTACCAAATTCTAGTACTTACAATGCAATAGAAGATATAATAATTAAACTTCAGGAAAATTCAGACTCGCGAAATATAGCTGCGGGATAATTCATTGACTTGAAGAAAGCTAATATATAAGTAATAATAATAACAACGTAAACGTTTCCACCTTTTCAATACTACAATATATTCACAAAATTATAAATTACATGGTACTAGTTTTGACCCATCTAGGGGTCATCATCAGCCGTATTGGCCAAAAGTGATCTTTGCTCCAATACGGCTGATGATGACCCCTAGATGAGTCGAAACTAGTACCGTGTAATTTATAATTTTGTGAATATATTTTAGTATTGAAAAGGTGGAAACGTTTACGTTGTTATTATTATTACTTATATATTATTCTCAGTTCAATACGGACCAAAAACATGAAATTCATAACCATTATAGAAGAAAGCTTTCGACACAGTGGACCATGATATTTTAATCAGGAAGCTGGAGTGGAGGAGGTGAGGCAAAGAATGGAGTAGGAGTGATTGTTAACACAACACTGGATGAATATGTGGATAAGGTACACTATGTTGGTGACAGAATAATCAGAGTACGACTGAGGATGGAAGAAGGTGTGAAAGACTTCATCCAATTTTATGCACCCCAAACTGGAAACAGGAAAATTGAGGAATTCTTGGAGACACTCAAAGAAGTAATCACCGATGTGCAAGTAAGACTGGGAGACCTCAATGTGCAGGTTGGAAATGACGGAATTTGGAAAGAAGAAGTGATTAGTCCGTTTGGATATGAAAATAGAAGCAGCGAAGGAGATAAGTTAGTTGATTTTTGTGAGAGAAACGGAATGATTGTGAGTAACAATTGGTTTAGAAAGAAGAACAGTAGAAAGATCACTAAATATAACTGGGTTGAAAGAAAGACAAAAACAGTTTTTGATAATGTTTTAGTTGAGAAAATACATTGTAAGCAGTTAATGGATGTAACAGCACTACCAGGTAAGGCATTTGATGGAGACCACAGAGTAGTGGTAGCAAAATTGAAAGTAGATAAAGTTGTGAGAGTAAAAGAAATAAGACAGAAGAAAATAAGTACAGAAACTAAAGGATAAAGGATCTCAGGGGAAATTTCGAGAGGAATTAAAACAGCACATCCCTATATCAGAAATGGAAACTGTAGAAGAATGGACAAAATTTAAAAATGTTGGTTCAGACTTGAAGGATTCATCTTTCTAATATAATCGCATTGTGTTATGAAACAGAAGAGATCCCAAATTACTTTAGTAAAAGCAGAACAATCAGTGTCCGCAAAAGAGGAAATGCTATGGAATGTAGTAATTATAGAATGATCTCAATCGTATCCCATGCCTCAAAAGTACTCCTAAGTAACTTCCGTTTTCAACGTCAATGCGCTAGCGACTAGACCACTGAGACTAGCCAGAAATACCTGCGGGACTAAGACTACAAAAGTTTGAGGATAGATTTTACACATTAAAATTTGAACATATAAGGCTCATTGACAAAAACGCTTGAACAGGCTTAATATTTTTAATGAAGGGCAAATCCTCAAATTTTGAACACTTTTCTGGAAAACTACATGGCGATCTCCCAATTGTTATTTATATCTCCTCTCCATTTCAGATGATCTGCTTCTCTGCAGAGGTATTCCTCTGAAGCATTTAATCAGGTCCAACCATCTATTTGCTTTGTACCTCTGGCCCGCTGTTCCTCCACCTTTCCTAAAACAACTAGTCTCAACACTAGTTCCCTCACGGCGAATCACGTAACCAAAGTATGCAACGTCGCCAAGCAGTGGATACCCCGTGCTGAATATCTAGTTTACTTAGAGTGGAGATGTTAGCTCTTCTGGCTGCCTACGGAATACCGAATATTCACCGCCAGTACCACATTTCAAAGGCATCTATCTGATTCACAACCGACGCCTTCATTGTCCATGATTCAAGACTGCACAGAAAAATGCTGAACACCAGCGTTTTCATAAGTTGTTCCTTTTGTGTTTTGTTTCTCAGACCGTATCCTCACAAGGCTCACCATCACAATTGCAATTATCTCCGACTCACAGTTGTCCTAACTAGAAATGAGTGATCGAAGGTAGACAAATTCACTAACAACTTCAATTTGTGGTGGCAAATATTGCTATCATTAGCTATGATTTTTCCGTGTTTATCTCCAATACAAAATTACCACTTTCAGCAGCGATAATTTCGAGCATATCCCGAAGTTTAGCAGCATTCTTGGCCAGTACACTTAGCATATCAGAGATTAGTGAACTCCTGAGTTGGCTGTAGCAGTTACGTAGAAATGAAAATGTTAGCACAGGTTGGGGTGCCATGGACAGCTGCATTGAAACAGTCTATGCACTGATAACCCAAACAACAAAATTAACTAATGATGTTACTGATATAGTGTCCCACTAACTACTTTATGGTTTTCGGAGACGAAGAGATGCCGGGATTTAATCCTTATAGGAGCTCTTTTACGTGACAGTAAATCTACCCACGAGACTGACGTATTTGAGTACCTTCAAATTACCACCGCACTAAGCCAGGATCAAAACTGCTTAGTTGGGGTCAGAAGGCCTGTGCCTGAACCGCCTGAGCCACTTAGCCCGGTAACAACAACAACAAAGAGCACTCGACGCAGATGGCAAACAGAATGCATTAATATTGGAAATATAAATATTGTCTTTAAAAAGTACAGTACATTGTTAATTGTTGCCAACATAAGTAGTCTACATCCATTTCTATATTATAAAATTATTATGATCTTTATTACTGTAATTGTTATCTATACTTCATATATTATTATTAACTGTATTTGTTAATATTATGATATTTAATTGTTTTTGTTACCATAATGTGGTGGGGAGAGCACAAGAAAAATGTTTGTTTTTCCCTACTTCTTCTACTACTACTACTACTATCATTATGTTTTCATTCCTCCCTGAAGGGGGGGAGGTGGGCCTCCTAGACGGTGAGGCTCTCTCAGGCCGGGAGATTTGCTGTGGAGAAGGAAGTTCTGCACACACCAACACGGGAGCGGTAGCGATCCCGTCGTGAACTATCACGAGTACAGCGGGATATGAATCCACTCACACCGGAGCGTCACTCTCCCTTCTTCATGGCGGGATTGCAGTGAACCATTTTCAGTTCACTGCATGCAGCATTGTCCCGCGTTCATTGTGAACAATCACAATGGCGACTGAACTGTTCATAGAGTTCATTAAGAAACATCCAATGTTTTACATCAGTAATGAAGATCATCAGAATGTGAGGAAGAAAGATAACCTAGGACCTAGGAAAGGTTTCCATTCCCCTCTCCGGAGGGGAGGGGCGGGCCACGTAGAAGGTAATGCCTTCTCTCTGGCCAGGAGATTTGGTGGGTTTGGAGGATTGATGGAGTTGGAAGAGGGGAAAACGGTGATATGTTAAGTGGAGGTGTGTTGGAGGATTGACCTTTTGGCTAAGGGAAGTGTTGTTCCTCAGTGCTTTATTAAACATAGATACATACATACATACATACAAGGATTTATGGCTACATGCAAGGATACATGTGCGTTTTATAACCGGGTTGCATATGGTGGCGTGATGAAGTGAGGGGTTTCGCGATGTTGAGGGAGAAGGTGGAGTGCTAGGATGTGGTACAGGGACGAGAAGTTTATTAGGGTGGTAAGTAGGAGGCTTAAGAGGTTAGGTGGAGGAGGGGATGGTGGGAAGTTTCTAGGTGGGGGTGGTGGCAGGTTTCTAGGTGGGGGTGGTGGATAGTTGCTGGGTGGAGATGGTGGAAAGCAGAAGTGTGGACTGGGAGGTTGAAGAAGGGGTGCAGGCCGGGGACGTGTGCGATGGCGGGGTGAGTTATGTTGGTTGGGAGTTTGGGGAGGGGAGCGGGACGGTTCTATCCGGTGGTGGTGGCCGTGAAGATATACACCTTGGGTGATTAAGCGCTGGACGTCTTCTGGGGTAGGTAGGTGGAGGGTGTACTAGGTACGTTGGTCCATCATCATTGCGAATCCTAATGGCTCACTGCACCGGGAGTCCTGTATATGTTGTTCTGGCTGGGCTATGGTGGTGGTATGGGCGGTCGTGCATTGTCTGTTGTTGGTAGTCGTACATTAACTGCTTGAGTGACAGTTTCTCTGTTTGGCGGCGTTGTTGATTCATCCTGCTGGCCCTCGGTTGCGGGTGGTGGTGGGGGGGGTATATTGTAACTGTAGTCGGAGTGGTGGAGGTAGGATGAGTGGAGGTGGTAGTAGTGATGATGGTGGTAGTCGTTGTGGTGGTCAGGGTGGTGCAAGGAGACGGCGACTGCTGTTATTGTGATGTGCATGTAGTGGGGATCGCACGTGCGTTGTTCATTAGCTGGGCGAATAGTTTTGCTGGGGTCTCTCCTATTTGATGCAGCTGTCTTCGAATATATACACCATTATCCAGAACGTTGAAATAGTCCTCCAGCGATGGGTAATATAAGAGTACATTCCTTGTGGATGCGCCGTTTTCGTACAGTCTGGCGGCACAGAAGGCGTCGGTCGGACGGAGTTCCTTGAGGATGTCTTCTTCCGGGAGCGCTGAGTCGACATCATGGGCAATATAGGTGTACATTATAGGGGAGGCTGACTTCCTCTTGGTGTCAGGCCTATTTGTTTTGTTGCGTCGGCTGGGTGTGTAATTAAAGGTGTGGCGCCACCCGGCCAAAAAAATAAAAATATTAGAGGGTATTTATAGGGGTACACAGTCCACTTTTGGAGTTTGGAGAGGGGATGAGAAAGATTACTACTGCTACTAAACATTTTCATTCCTCCCCTGAAGGGGGAGACGGGCCTCTTGGACTGTGAAGCCGTCTCTCAGGCCGGGAGATTTGTTACGGTGAAGGAAATGTGTGGAGAAGGTGAGGGGGTGGGCGCCCGTGGCCTATACTACGAACTGTCCTGGCATTCGCCTTAGTGCAGGAGAATGGAAAACCATTCTCAGGACAGCCGACGGGTGGGGCCAGGCGTGATGTCCGGCACTGTGCCCCAGGCCTGTCTCCCGAATGCAGAGGCGTAGAGCCACTGTGGAACCATGGCCAACTTTCTCTGCTCGGTTGGCCGGTCAGAGTACAGAGCTGGTGGACCTCGGGCAAGCCATGGCCTCTTAAGGGCCGAAACCCACTCTGCATCTACCGACGAGAAAGATAAGTATGTTGTGCGATGAAATAGGAAAAGAACTGCATATATCTGGTATCAATTTTTAAATTATCACTGTCTGTTGTGTCTTCCCCCCCCCCCCCCCCCCCCCCCCTTTGCACACAATTCTCCATTCGTAAGCATCCAGATACATGCAAGATGTATGCTAAAACTATCTATACACTGTTATGCATACCAAAGAACTCCACAAATGTCTCACGATCAGCAAAAGCTACAGCGGGTGCTCGTCATTCATAGTCAACATTTTCTAAGGCTCTGAGTTCCGATTCCGGTGGATCTAAATCTTCGTAATATGCTGAATTTTCTGTCAAGCAGTTGTGCAGAATGAACGTTGTTCTGTTGATAAGGTTAGTTGTGTCCACATTATCATCCATGGGTCTTTAATACATTCTCCATTTCTGTGCTAGTATGTCGAAGTTATTTTCTACGACTCTTCTCGCTCTACACACTTGATACGGTAAGGTGTAATTTTCTTTGGCATGTACAGTTTATTCCTTGCATTCTGTCACAAATAGTTTACCGAGCTCGATAGCCGCAGTCGCTTAAGTGTGGCCAGTATCCAGTATTCGGGAGTTAGTGGGTTCGAATCCCACTGTTGGCAGCCCTGAAGATGGTTTTCCATTTTCCATTTTCACAACAGACAAATGATGCGGCTGTACCTTAAGGGGACCTTGTAGGTAACGAATGTCCCATTTAATTCAACGCTAAAAGTGAACATATTTAGGTACACCCTGTAGACAATATAACCATTACATTACCTTTAAACAATTGATGGATGTAGGGTAGCTCATGTTAAACAATGCCATGCATATTTAGTACATTTGCACTAATGAGGTCTGAGAAATAAAATAAATAATTAGCTGATGCATTTCTTTTCAAAAATTCAAAATTTTCAATGCTCTTTACACAAGTATTTAAACTTCTACATATTGACCTAAATTTGCATCACTTTCATTATTTGGGTATGGAAAGTAAGTTCAGTAAGTTTCATTGTTATAGCTCTTTTACTTTTCAAGAAATATGTACCCAAAACTGAAAAAAATAACTTTTCTTGTAATTTAAATTTAAATTTTTACCAATGAAAATACTGTATTGTCTTCATAATTAGAACAATCATGCCCCATAATCTGGATCATCTGCATCATTGGCTTCTTCACTCTTCCTTTTAGTGTTCCTCTGATACTTTCTGGCATCTTGCCAAGTAACGTTGGTTCGTTTTTCAGCCTTGATCACTCGCTAATTGTCTATATCATTGAGGGTTGATTGTGTGTTGACACCTGGTTCAATACCTAACAGCTTTAACTCGTTCTTCTTGCCAGATACTCCTTCATTGAATCACAAAACTGCATCATACACATCAAATTTCATTGTTTCCAATCCCACATACACAGTTTTTGGTAACCTTGTCCATATTACAGAATTGAAACATTCATTTGGATTCTGTGTGGCACCATGCAAGCATTATTTTGGGAGATTCGGCTTGCTTAGTTCCATGTAAATAGGCTTTATTGCCTCAATTACTTGACCAGGTAAGGGATGTTTGTGGTCATAGGTGCTTTCTTCTTTTTAATTTTATCGGAACCTGCACCATGTATATGTAGTTCAACTTTTCCTTGGAAACTCTTGGTTTGTTTTGGAGGTTAGGTTCACTTTTGCACTTACTGTTCCTTATTTCAATAATAGTTCCTTTAAACTAACTACACTGACTTACGTTAGAGGTGTTCTGATTATCTCTAAATTTAGCTTTGGGGGAGAACTACTTTATCCTGGGCATTGTAAGATCCATATGTTTAACACAATTCAGCACATGCACACAAATTATGAACAAGCTGAGAACTGACATCTATTCCCGCCCAAACTCTGTATCCAGAGAATAAACAAGGCAAGTGCACATACATTACTGCCAATACACGTGTTTAAATCTTACCTTTGTGAGAAATATGCTTCTGTGACACTGCTTTACAGAGATCTATGTCTTTTTAGTTTCGGCACTATGGCACAACTAATTTATATTTCAAAAACTAACAGTCCGATCGTCATGAAACAAACCAAGATTTATTCAGAAAAGTATGCGTAATTAAACTAAACAATAAAATAAATATCCCAAATTTGACCCCTTTAGGCTACAAGGTCCCCTTAATTAAGGCCAAGGCCGCTTCCTTCTTACTCCTAGCCCTTTCCTGTCCCATCATCGCCATAAGACCTGTCTGTGTCAGGGCGACGTAAAGCAACTTGTTTAGAAAAAAAAAAATGCTTGGCAAACATCTCTCACAGTAGCATCAACTGTTGTCAATCCTACCAGGAATCAGTGACAAATTGTAGAATAGGTATCTCCAGTAGCCATAAATCTGAAAGAGAATATGTGCAGTAGAGTGTTGGAAATCCGAGGCTCCGTCAAATCCGAGCGTTATTTGAATTTTTTATTTAAAATTTAACATTTTTCTACAGCACTCATTCCCTGCTTATTCCCGACATGTCATTGTACTGTGGCTCCCCTCTACTGAGATCACGTGCGATTGTTTTCGTGCCTGAAACTAAAACCGGAACGTTTTTGAGAAAGAAGAGTCTGCCTATTAAAGCAGTTTTATTGCTGGACAACCCAGTGTCACAGAAATAACTGGAATAAGCTAAAGAAAGTAGTAGTAATTAACAATAATACGAACCTGCGGTCATCATCCTCAGCATCTGCTAGAAGCAGCAGCACCAAATACAGTAGAGTAGTCTCGACTGTATTTGGAAGCACATCCTCATCAGACGCTACTGTTTCCCGCTCCGGTGTGAAGGCAAGGACGAACTTTGCAGCGACCGCGGTATTCTAGGTTTCGCTCCCGCGCCCCGCATTGGTGTATCCAGACCTTACTGTTAAAGATGTCGGTTTGGCAGTTGTGGTCTATACTAGGAAATTTCCCGGCATCCAACCTTAGTGCAGGAGAATGGAAAACAACGGAAAACCAATTTAATGACAGCCGACGGTGTGGTCTAGCCCCTATCCTTCTCTCTAATACAGAGGCGTAGAGCCGCGGACGAACCAGTCGTTATAACCGTGTCTCTGCATCTACGACAGTTTTTTTGCCCACCACGCAAATCTTCCAATCTATTCTATCAAATGCGTTCATTCCCAACCCTGAAGGGGTGGGGCGGGCCACCTAGAGGGTGTCGCCCTCTCTCTGGCCAAGAGATGCGGGCAGGTTGGGGGGATGTGACGGAAGAAGGAGGTGGGTAAAGGATGTGAATATATAGGAGATGGGAGAGGACTTGTGCCTATGCCTAGGTGTTGAATTTCCTTGAGGGATTTTATTAGCATAGATGGTTACAAAGTAGTACAAAATATATTACACAGATTTAAAAGTACGTAGTAGGATGATATAAAGGCTGTTGGACGAAGGTAGGGTTAGTGCTAGAGGTAAGGGAAAGGGCTAAGATGTGAAAGATACAGGAGAAGTTATGCAGGGAAGTGAGTAAGTTGTGGAGAGGGTTTGTTGGGGGTGGTATTGGAGGAGAAAAACCAGGTGGAGGAGGGTAAAGACGGATTTGTGGACTCGGTGGAAGGAAAGGAGGAGCCGGCCGGAGACGGCGACGGGGTGCATGAGATCGGTTAGCAGGTTGGGGAGGAGAGCGAGATGGTTCAGTGTGATGATGGCGGCCTTGAAGATGGATGCCATTGTTGATGAAATGCTGGGCGATGTCCGGAGTCGGCAGATGAAGGCGAACGAGGTGGGTAGGTCCTGTAGCGGTGAAAATCCGAGTTGCTCGGCGAACTGGTGTTCCTGTCAGGCGGAGGTCTTAAAGTATGGCGTCGTTGGATAAGAGCGGGTCCACTCCTCGGATGACGCAGGTGCAATCGGTCGATGGTGGCGGCATTGTATCGGTGGTAGTGTCAGTTGCAGGCGCTGGTTCTTGACTTGATGAGGTAGAGGTGGGAGGCGTGGTGATAGTAGTGGTCATGATAGGGATAGGGTGGGTTGTTACCGTAGTCGTGAGCGAAGTTGTGAGGGAGGTGTGAACTGGGGAGGTTGTGAGGGTGGTAATAGTGGTGGTTGTTGTAGTGGTGTAAGGAAAGGACAAGGGTTGTGGCGGGGGTGTGTAAGGAGGTGGATCAGGAGAATAGTCCGGGAGTTGCTCTAAAATATTGCTGGGAGTGTCTTCCATTTGATGGAGGCGTTGGCAGATTTGTGCACCAGTGGCGAGAAGATGGTCACGTTCGGTGGATGTTTTGAAGAAAAGCAGGACGTCGTTCGATGGTGCGGAACCTTCATGTAGCCTAGTGGCGCTGTATACTCCAGACTTGCGGAGTTCAGATAGGATGGTGTCTTCAGTGATGGATTGTTGGACGTCCAGGACAATACAGGTGTACATATTGGGAGGCCGACTTCCGATTTGGTGTCTGGCCTATATGCTTTTTTGGGTCAGCTGGGTGCGATGGTAGAGTTGCGGCGTCACCCGGCCGAATCAAAAATGAGGAGATAAGGGTGTACAGAGTCAACTGTTATGACAGACAGCAAAAAGCCCCTGAATCTTCCAATGTATTATGAACGTTTCAATATTTACAGCGAGTAAACTGCTATCGGGGGTGGTATTCCGGTCCCCTTGTTGTTACTGTAATCCCTTCGCCAGGATATCCAAATAGCTTATGAATTGCGAATGTTCAACACGTACACGCCTGTGATATAAAATCATTAAAATAAGAGCTAGTGAAAGAGCTGTACGATCAGCTGATGTCTCTCTTGCGGACTTACGGTACGAGAACTACTTTCGCTTGACCTTGTAGCCAAGTCAAACATTCACCGCTAGATACCAGCACAATCATACGTCAAGTGCGAGCCTCCTTGTTGAATTTCTCTGTATAAAAATAATGTTGATTTTATAGAAGTAAATATTCCTCCAACGTTATGCCGTATCTTAACACTGCCGTCTCTTCCAAACCTGTGACAAATTCTGAAAGAAAACAATGTACCAAGAGAAACTTACACTTCGAAGTCTATTACTTACATTGAACAGTGCGAATGAATCTGTATATATTGCAAATTCTATTCTTCAGTGCTGGATCATTTACTCATTCCCTCATCAGTCATTCAATGTGTTAGGTGAATATTGATATTTTCATTCCCACGGTGTACATTTAGTTACAAGAAATTAAAAAAAAACGATTATATTTAATTTGTTGAAAGTACTCATAGATGGTAAACATTCCGTTCCAAATTTATACCTTGAAGTTGTAGCTTGAAGTCAGCTCTGGTGGACCAACACAGCTCACTTCTCGACAACACGCCTTCATCGTCCGTCTGAATCTACAGTGGACTGTCTTCTCCATTACCTCATCCCAAACTATTTTTGTTTCGGCCGGGTGATGCAGCAACTCTAATATCGCACCCAGCTGACCCAACAAAGCATATCGGCCAGACACCAAGTTGGAAGTCGGCCTTCCCGCTATGTATTATACCTGTCTAGTCCGTGATGTTGACCTTGCAATCTCCGACGAAGCCATCCAGACCGATCTGCGCATCCTCGGCGTTCATAGTGCTGCACGACTCTATGACGGCCTTGCACCATCACCGGATGTACTTCTGTATAATCGACTCTGCAGATGCCTACTTCAAGCTTCACGATAATGGTGTGTTCATCCAACATCGCCTTCACCGTGTGGAATCTACTCCTTCCAACGTCTTCGCGCAGCTCATGGACAACGCACCTGCTACAGCCGCTTCGCCCATCACAACCCCTCCATCCCCGTCACCACCAGCACACCCGTCCTCTAGCTACACCTCCACCGTTACTACCATTACTACTACCACCACCACTACCACCTCTGCGCACACCTCACTCAACACTCCTATTACCACCACAACGATGTCCCATCTTTTCCCCCTTATGATGTCTTCTCTCCCCATCCCTCCCACCCCTGATCTATCACGTCCCCAGAGCACATCTCTTCCGCCACCTGCCGAGGGAACTATTACTTCTGATACTCCTGGAACTATGTTACGTCCACCATCAACGCCACTGCCTTCGGACCGTAATATCCTGTATAGCTGCGTCGTTCGCGGTGTGGAACCAAGTATACCAGCTGACGTCATCGCCCAGGAACTCCGCCAGTCAGGACTGCCCGTGCGAAGAGCGTTTCGCATCCACAACGTCGACGGTCCGACCTTCTTAGTCAGACTCCATCTTCCAACTTCCGAAGATGCTCAACGCCTCATCGACAACGGGATAAACCTCTATGGCCGCCACCATCGAGTTGAACCATCTCGCTCGCCTCCCCAAACCTCGCCTCGACATACCACACCTCATATTACATACTATCCTCTTCATTCCGTATCGATATTGTAATCAAATAAGAATTAAATAAAAACTTTTCCACCTGATCGATACTTTTATTATTAATTTATTTAATTCTTATTTGATACCACACCTCGTCGCCGTCCCCGGCCTGCCCTTTCTCCTCAACCACCTAGTCCACATCTCCGACCTTATCCATCCCCACCCCGTTACTTTTCACCACCATCGCAAACCTCTCACCTCCTTAGCCTTCTACTCACTTCTGTTGTTAACTTCTGTTCCTTCTATCACATCCTTGCACCTCATCTTATCCCTTGCAACCTTGGTTAAACCTTCCCTTCTTGGCTTCTCTCCTATACAAGTATTTGTAAATCTGTCCACAAAGCATTAAATAACCTACACATCTGTTATTCTCATTTCCTTAACTTCTTCATACCGCATTACCCACCTTCCTCATTTCTCACACCTCCCAGTTCTCTTCACTTCTCACGGCCTGAGCAAGGGCATCACCCTCTGAGAGGCCCGCCCCGCCCTTTGGGCGGGGAATAAAAACAAGAAATAGATAGATAGATCAAATTTTTGGATGCCTTGGTTTCGTTAACTAAGGGCATAATTATGAATGCGTTCTTATAGCTTAGATTGATGGCAGGACGGAGCGGTGCGTGCGCAGCAGTTGTTATAACGTCGTCACCCAGTTGCACCGAGTGTATGCTATACTGAAATTCAAGTCAAGAGCTTAGGAAAAGTATCCTTCCGCATGTGAGCACGTCCCCTGTTCCCCCTTCCCGTCTCGTCACGTTCTCCAACTCCGCCACAACCAGTTTATCATTCACGCCGTGTGTCCATCTGACAAGTACAGTACTTCATTCTGAAATAGTGAAGCATCAAACGAAATCACTTCCTTTCACATAGCTGTACTTTGATTACGTACCATACCTATTTATTCCTTTATTGACCTTGTAAAACCTACAGATTACTGACAAATACCAAGGCAAGAGAAGCAAGGTTTATTTTTATTTCATAATGCAATTTGTGTGAGGCACATGGAGACTTACAACATAAGTATACGATTCCGCTCTCGTGCAACGACTGTCAGTGGCAGTTTCTCACCACCCGGGAGTGGGATTGCAAAATACAATGCTTCCAGGGATGTTGCAAATATTGTAGTCTCGTCATTCGGAAGGTAAAAACGAACTCATGATCCTCTCATGACAACATTTCTGCAGGTAGAGGGCGGTTACGAATATAAGGTAAAGAAGTAAAGTACACATTATTATTATTATTATTATTATTATTATTATTATTATTATTATTATTATCGAATACGCCAAGGATCCTGTTCCCATACCGTGTTAAGGCCCTTCCTGTTTTATTTACGATGAGTGCTGAGCTGACACATCGATCTTTCGCTGGAGACTTGGATTTTCCGTGGAGTTTCAATTCCAATCGAGGGGCGTAAACACTGTACACAGAAACGCCGATCAGCTGCACGATCTTTTTCACGTCTTCCACAGTCCACAGTGGATTCTAATCTCGTAGGCTACTGTACACGTTTAAAACAATTTGGTTTAGATTTTCTACTTTATTTTTCTCCATTTTTGTTAGCTTTAAAATATTTCACAGGGGACTCAAGCATCACAGCATCACACACGTCTTGTTCACAGCTGGCAGCCATTATGAATACTGAACACGCTGTTGCAGCCAGTATTGCCAACAGTTTTCTTGGATCCATCTTCAACGTCGCACATATCATGCGAACTTATCAACAGTGGAATGAACTCGAACACACTTACTAAGTACACAGTGCAATAAGATATCAATATCATATTAAATAATTATTATTTTGCTACATACACCACTGAGAACAATAACTATTCATAGCCATCTACGTATGAAATATAGGAGTTGGTAACGAACCCGAATAACATTCAACTTGTGATATATTTTTCATATTTATACAGAGCAAAAATTTTAATTCATCAAGTCAGTTCACCAGAATATCTAACCAAACTGAAGAAAGCTCCTGACTTCAGGAACAAGTAACAAACCTAGGGAACGATTTGGCGCTGCGGAAGGCTTTTCACCGACCAGAAGTCGGACTAACATCAAAGGGACCGCTAAGGTCTTGAGTTGACTCTCAGTGAAAGAACTGTACGATCAGCTGATGTGTCTAGTCTACCTCTGGCGGCACGTTTAAATACTCGTACGTTATTGGTATGGCAACAAATTCCTTGCCCTTTTCTCACAACATAACTGTTCTGCTGAATACAGCAATGTTGTTTTCTGCAGGAGAAGCCGACCTACTCATTTCATCCTTGTGATGCCTCTTGATATGATCCCACAAATTTGATACGCCACCACCCGTCGCGTAAATGCGGCCACAAAATTGGTTTTGCTGATTTTTATCATCAGTAATTTCAAAGAACTGCCATGCATCAGACGGTTTTCATGGCATTTGTGGTACAAATGTCTGTAAAAATTTATTCAGTTCCTTAAATATTCTAAATATGAATCCCATGTAAAATGAGATTAAATATCAAACTAACACCACAATTATTATCTAATATACTTTGAATTATCTACAAAACACAACAAACGGAGGAAATATAGATGCAAATTAAGAAGCACAGACTGAATTCAGGTGCAATAATCTTACACGGGAAGGCCACGACGTTCGGATCACGGAGCATCTTTTTCAAACATTGTACACATTTAGTAGTCCATTAGGACAAGATAATGTGCAAGTAGTATGCTGTACTAAGGCGTTCTCGAGAAAATCAAAGAGAAGTTTTCGCGTCGAATATGTAACGGTGCGTTGCGATCATGAGCACAAAACGGCTGTGGTCGAGTGGTTAGCGTTCAAACTCCGTAATCGCTGGATCGAGTCCCGCTTGTCGTTTTTTTCTTTTTTTCTTTCATGTATATTACAATCCAAAAGTAATATAATGAAAAAAGGTGTATTTGGATGAACTTTTATTGGATTTCCAATGTTATTTGGCTCTTTACTAATGTTTATCATTACAAAAAAAAAATTCTTTTTTTTTTCTTTTTTTCTTTTTTCTTTCTTAACCTGGCGGGCTGAGTGGCTCAGACGGTTAAGGCGCTGGCCTTCTAACCCCAACTTGGCAGGTTCGATCCTGGTTCATTCCGGTGGTATTTGAAGGTGCTCAAATACGACAGCCCCGTGTCGGTAGATTTACTGGCATGTAAAAGAACTCCTGCAGGACTAAATTCCGGCACCTCGGCGTCTCTGAAGACCTTAAAAAGTAGTTAGTGGGACGTAAAGCAAATAGCATTATTATTATTACTTAATCTCTTTACCCTCCAGGGTCGGTTTTCCCTCGGACTCAGCGAGGGATCCCACCTCTACCCCTCAAGGACAGTGTCTTGGAGCGCGAGACTTTGGGTCGGGGATACAACTGGCAAGGATGATCAGTACCTCGCCCAGGCGGCCTCACCTGCTATGCTGAACAGGGGCCTTGTGGAGGGATGGGAAGATTGGAAGAGATAGGCAAGGAAGAGGGAAGGAAGCAGCCATGGCCTAACGTGAGGTAGGGGCCTACATCCCGGCATTTGCCCGAAGAAGAAATGGCAAACCATAGAAAACCACTCCGAGAATGGCTGAGGAGGGAATCGAACCCCTCTCTACTCAGTTGACCACCCGAGGCTGAGTGGACCCCGTTCCAGCCCTCGTAGCACTTCTCAAATTTTGTGGCATAACCGGGAATCAAACCCGAACCTCTGGGGTTGGCAGCTAATCGCACTAACTACTCCACCACAGAGGCGGACTACAAAAAAATATATTTATAATTATCAACAAGTAAACGACCAAATGCATACAGTTTTCCTGAAAATGTATGTCTGTCGTGATTTGCGAAATCCCTCAAACCTGACAGTGAAATCGGGTAAGGTATCCGGAACTGCTTTGCACCTGGACGCTCTGAACTGCAACAAAAAAAGCGATGAGCGGGACTCGATCCAGCGATTACGGCGCTTGAACGCTAATCACTGGACGCGAAAAATCTCTTGCGATTTTCTCGAAAACGCCTAAGTAGTACGCCCTACTATTTGAACATTATCTTGTCCTAATGGACTACTAAAAGTGTACAAAGTTTGAAGATAATCCGTGATCCGAACGCTGTGGTCTCCCCTTGTTAAGCATGTGTCGTGAGCAGTTTTGCCAACTTATATTTTCAAGATCCGCTAAATACTACTTATAATCCGCTAAAATTCCATCAAGAAATCTGATATCAAATAATGAGCAATAAAATGAGCAGCAATAATAATAATAATAATAATAATAAAAGTAAATATCTGCACTCACCTGATCTGTGAGTTTCACTGGAGTTAACCTCCTGCCTGTGAGCCGGCAAGCTAAAACTTGTAGTCGTTTTAGTGCCGGGTGCAAACTACGTGAATCCACTACCTCAAGGGCCACACACAAAACAGGCCAGTTTATTAAACGGTCTTCCTTCATAGCATGAATGTAAATGCTGCTCTCTCCCAGTTTCATTATCTGTCGTCATTTGTCAACTAAGAGATAAGTACCCTTTCCGCACGCATTAGAAGTTTATGATACCATGATCTCATAACATCAAATCCAAATAACATGTTTTCCTCATGTGACTGCTAGCTCCTGACAAGAAATGCGGAATAGTTCGGAGACAGACTGGAGTACAAATTAAAAAAGAACGTAAAATGGATAAAACACTAAATTCCGCTATAATACATCTAGAATTCCGCCAAAAATTCCGCTGTCCGCTAAATGATATATTTCTCCACCGACAGTCTTCTACTTCCACCAAATTTGGCGGAAAATCTGCTAAGTTGGCAACACTGGTCGTGAGCTACACTGTGCTCTGATCCTCCGCGAGTACCTGCAGTTGTAAGCAGAGGGGATCGGTGGTGCGCTCTCCCACTACAACCGGATTACTCATCGGTATTACTCGCTCCGCTCCCAGCCCGTTTGTAATCAACCTATCAAGAACTTCGAAATTTTTTCTCTAGCCAATTAAAACCAGGGGTGTGTACTGGAATCCAGCCTATCTGTAAAGAGTTCTGGAATCTTCCCCTTAGGGTACTAAAAAAGCAGAGCACTTTTGGGCTGTATTGTTTGAATTGCTCCTGTGATTGGAAGTGCGACGTGACCTAGAGAGGCAGGGCAAAACCTGTGTGAGGAAGATCCAGCGGCTCAAGGTAATGCCAGATTTTACCTAGACATGTGTTTGCTCCTGCGAGTAGTTTAAGGGGAAGTGTTTCAACCTCCTTCCTTTTAAATAAATTTTGTAAAACTGGTGGTTTAAATGTAGAATTTCTGACAAGTCTCTCTATTACCTACTGGGAAATATGTGATGTAAGGGAACAAAGAGTGATGACCCTCTCTTGTTTCTCATTCAACCTTGCATGGGGTGTCTAAATTTTTCAAAACCTCTAAATTTTGTACATCTGGTTTGGCATTAATTTTCTCATTGAGTCACCCCAGTGTATGTATAGGATAGGAGTCTCTATATCATTGGACCATAAGCAAACTTAAGGTTTTAACTATTTCTTGAAGAAGTGCAAGAGTTTTGCCTCCTTGCCTTTTGTTTACGGCTGGTTATGTGCGGTCTTTTCTTTAACCATTAAGGCCATGCAGTATGGGCTATTATGCCCCCGTACATTGATTTCTGAGTGTAAAATTTTCCTTGTAGCAACAGTAAATATTGTGCAATGGATACACTCACATTGGGGCAGCTGTACATGAACACTTTGATGTGAGGTGTAAGTTTAATGTGCTAAGGAAACTGATTGCCTCTGCAGGGCTAGACTACGGTACAGTTGGAGCGCAGACTCCTAAGAAGTGTAGCTTCCTGGAGCATTTCTTGCTCTTATAAAATATTGTACCTGGCAAGAGCAATTTGGCTCTTTACTATGTAAATTAACAATTTGTAATTCTTTCCAAGTGTTGTACCTGATGTTCGGACTTCTAAGTCCCCTACATTGTTAGAGCTGATGAGCTCATTAATATTGTTGTTATTCATTCAAATTTTCTAGTTGTCAATTTTTAAACTAAAAAAAGGAAAGAAATAAAATTTCAAAATTTATTGTGTTAAGTTCTGCTCTAGTTAATTCCTTGTCCAGCCATTCAACTCACATGCTTCTTATCCCTCTGTGAACCACAGAAGCCTCATATCAGGTAGTAGCAGAGCGTGGCTGAATGGGCCTGGACAATGCCCCTTTTGACTACCTTTTCTAAATTCTGGATTTGAACACTAGAAATTGTTTGGTTTTCCGATCTTTCAAAATTTTGTCAAAATTTCATTCATTATGTCTGGCCCTAGAGAGGCTCTTGCTCCTTGGTACTTGCGCAAGGAAGAGACCATTTATGAATTAGCTATTAGAAAGGTTCAGTCTGGTGGCACAGTTGTGACAAATGCATCGAGACTAAAGGATTCTTTAGAGTTACCTATTTGTATTCCTCTTTATGGAGAGAAGGAAGTTGGTGAGGCTTTATCCACGATCACCTCCAATACTGCTGACCTTGCATCTGTAGTGAGTTTTTTTTTTTAAGGAGGTGAGCGCTCTGGTAACCGACTTAAACGGGTTCAGGCTAGACTGTTTCATTTTAATAATAGATTGGGTTATCTGTTTTCTCTTAAGCTCAGTGAAGAACATTCTAGTATGGCTAACTCCTTGCGTCAACATATTTCTGGGCTGTCTAGTAAAGTGAACCAGTTGTTATCTGGGTTTGTTAGTGGCCCCATGTTGCCCCATTAACTATGAATACAGAAGAGGATCCGAATAAGTCTTCAATAGTGGGGAATCTGTTGAGCAACAACATGCTTCTGCCCCATCTGAACAGATATCCTATACTGTCGGCAATCCACAACACCTTCCACATTTTTTTAATATTAGTAATGCCGCTTTTGATCCACCCCACTCTCCCTCTGCATCTCCGGTAATATCCCCAGGCTTTAGCAGCTTACCCCTGTGCCGTTACATAGTCAAACACCACAACTACAACCATAACGGCCAGCCCAAAGTACGAACTAGCAGTTACACTACTGCCTCAGTTCATAAGAAATAAGTGGAAGCACAATCAGACACTATATACTCCACACAAACCACAAGAAAGCAAGGAAAACTTACCTAAACAAGTGGAGAAGTGTCACAACAAACCGTGGTTAATTAAATTAACCACTGTACTGGACATGAGAACACAAAGAGTGAAAGAAAGAACATTACTTACTTTAAGAAAAATATTAAAATTTAATTCATGGTATTAAATGAAAAACCAACATCGTCCTTAAAGAAAATAAATAAACAAGAAAATAAACATTAGAAGTTATCAGAGTAAGAAAATTAATTGAACCAAAGATTCCAAAAATTAAATTAAATCGTAGCCTTGAGATAACATCAATAAGGTTGGTGTCAAGTGCAAGTAGGATCTCACATCAGCATGAAAATCCTTTTCAAAAATTAATTTCGGAAGATTAAAACCCAGAACAGGAAACTCAAAATAAGCAGAAATTAAGTAAATATGCGTGAAAGCACACGACGAAAACTTCCCAGAAGCAAGAATAGGGGAGAAAATTCATTACACGATCAACATTACATCAACCGAACCACGCCTACACACAAGAAGATGACATAAAATAATAATAATAATAATAATAATAATCGGGCTTCACATTACCATGGCAACTACAAAATAAATAAAGAGTAAAGGGCCAATGGTGGGATACGGCTGCAACAAAGGATTAGGCAAATAGAACAAAAGAAAATCAACCCACCCAAATAGAAAAGAAATACCAGAAAAATAAGAATTATCCCGAGAAAAATGTAAGGCCCAACAGGACTAAAGCGAATTAGAATTTCATGCTCATGTTCAACCCATTTAGATTAAAGCTACCCTAGCCTGATTAGTGGTATTTCAGATACACAGATTAAGCCTATTTCACCGGTGAAAACAATTCCATAAATTTACACCCAGCTTTTACCAACACAAAAATTCAATTTTTAGAATTTCCTGAGATACTTTAGCGTCCATATTATCGCTTCTTTCAAACGGATTAAACATACAGTAGGCGTCATAAGGTTGTGAATTTCCAAGCACAATAAGCAGGTTACAGTTGCACGAAGAACTTAAGAAACGCAGAATACTTTCAATATTACAGAAGATGGATTTTACGGTGCTTCCAGTACTTACTTGAGTACATCCAAGAGCTTAGTAGAGCTAGATACTCACAGAAGTTATCTCGCAGGTCACATAAATAAACAAATAAATAAGAATATTACGAGGACGATGTCAATGAATTGAAGATTGATGGTAGAAGGGTGTAAAACCCTCTACAGTAGGCTTTAGCTCAGGTCAAACTTGCTCCCAAACTCAAACATGTTAGTCGATTTCCAAGTGCGTCCTCTTGCCATCAGCTCTTACAACGAACTCAACTCATTATAGCTTCCAGCTTTGTTGCCTCGAAGTAGCCGTACGCTGATTGGATCAGACAATAGTGGGAGGACCGTGCAACTTAGCGCATGGCCACAAGGGTTCAGTACACATCAGGAATCGTAGAAAAAAATTCACTTTCGCTAGCAAATAAATGTATGGAGTTTTAAATTAGTTCTTTCCTGTGCACAGGTCGGAATAACATATAATGCGGAACAAATAATTCCAGAATTACAGATAGTATGTGAGAAAACACTTCAGTTACAGAATTAAACGATATGAATTTCCACAGCTGAATAGCTAGTTCGAAACCGTTCCTTGGGAATGGGGTATTAAATCAGTAATACTGTCTCACCCCATCCTTTAGCCATGTTGCTTAAAGGGATTTCAAGATTTTCAGTCAACACCACTAATGATGTCATTTCTTTCTTAAGATTTCTTGCGGAATTTCAGGACCATGCGTTGGTGCTTACTCTGTCACACTCTCAGATCTTACAAATAATCTACTCCTACACAGCTGGTATCTTATAAGACAAGATAGTTAAGGCCATATCGGAAAGGAGTTCCATTGAAACCTTCCATGATCGCTTGTTGGCTAACTTTATCATATGCTCATATGATTGTTGTATCCTAAAGGTTAATTTAAATTTTCTTTATAAAATTATTTTGTAAAAACCTTCACTCCTATAATTTCTAAGTATTCTGCCATAAGCCACCCCAGCCTCCAAACCTAATTCAGAAATATTTCTGATTCCAAAGGCTAGATGAAATTCTAACTGATTTCATTTAGGATATTAAGTTCTACACTAGGGTATTTACCTTACACTATTCCGAAGGCCAAATTGTACAGACCATTATTGAAGGCATTTCTCCATCTTACCGATCATATTTGTGTTTTGCTTCCCGTCCTCAGACATTGAGGGAACTTGAGGCCATGTTTGTTTCTGCGGAAAGAGTGAAATATGCCAACATGCTGAGAGTTGCGCGCAACCCAACACCTTCTTCTAATATAACTCAGCCATCACCTCGTAAAATCTTCACTCCCTGCAAATGTTGTGCTTGTGAGTCTGTGAACCATTTAAGAAATAAAGTGTCCTCTATTAAATACCAAAGGATCTAAAAATGGATCATCTTCTTCAGGCTGTTTCAAATGTGGTTCTTTTACACACCTGGCTAAGAACTGCAACTCATCGAATAGTATACCTTCTTCTTCTACCTGAATATGTTTCTTCTACTGTAAAATGTGTTTCGGCCAAATCTTCCCCTTAGAAACTTTAGGATTTATCCATGCTGAAATTCATATTTATAAATTTACATAGAAATTTAACTTATTTGGTGCTAAATTTTTCATGCACCTTGCATTATTTTAGATTTTCTCACTCTGGTCACCCTTTTGGTGAGTAATCAGGGGACTGAAAGGATTTTTCATGTTCACCTGTCTCAAGTAAAGCCTATGTGAAGGTCTTAGGCTTTATTCATTATATGCCCCCAAGTGATTAAGTTGCTGATTTAATTATATTTCTTTCCTTAGGATATTCATAAGTGTAAGTATTATAGGAAGTTAAGAGAATGAGGACATTTGCTCCTATTGTTCACCTAAAATTATGTATGTAAACGAATACTTGCTCATATGATTAAGTTGTATTCTAAAGGTTAATTTAAGTTTTGTTTATAAAATTATTTTGTAAAAACCTTCACTGCTATAATTTCTAAGTATTCTGCCATAAGCCACCCCAACCTCCAAACCTGAGTCAGAAACTCCGTGTGCTCCTCCTCTAAAGTCACCAACCATATGTAGCACCATTTGTACAACAGTTACTGCCGCCACAAATTTGCATGTTAATGTGCCCAACATTATATCAGAGGCCATGTGAAATCAACCTCGAGGAGATGCCGGCACGAGGTATGGGCCCGCCTCGTTCCGACTAAGACTCCAGATAACTACCTCATTTGTGTCTGTCATTTTTGGAAGATGCTGGGAGGCAGGACTCAACCTCCCACTCCACCTTTGGATGGGACCTTATGATTTGGTCTCGAGCTGTCATCATCTCGGCTTCAGCCCTCAGTGTATCAGGGTACCTAAGGGGTCTGAGCATCCCCAAACAGACACCGGCAGCTGCGTCCGCTCATGGTGTTAACCCTTGGCACTACAGCCCGGACTTGGACTACTTTGGTGCTGTTATCAGTACAAATCTACTTCAAGAATCTGAAACAAACAAACAATAATGGACTCTTAAACAAGATATACTCCAACTTACCTATATATTTTGCCAAATTAATGTACTTCAACATTTCAAAGCTGTTCATTCCATTGTAAAATCTTAAGGGTGGAGGTCTGTACCAAGCTGTTTAACTGCACACCCTCTCTAAGGCTATCACTGTGAACAAACTTGAACTTGTGAACTCCCAGAAACTTTTGTCTTCTACAGTTAGATGTCTCAAACATCACTTTATTTCCTCCCTCTCATGAGCTAAACTCTAATTATTTCATAGAGTAATCTTTATTTTTGAAGTTTGTATACTTGGTTCTGAGGATTGCTTTTTTTATTTTATTAATGTACCGAAGTTGTCAACACTTCAGCTGATTCCACCTCGATTGTAATCAGTCTATCAAAAACTTGGAAATATTTTCTCTAGCCAATTAAAACCGGGAATGTGTATAGGCACCCAACCTATCAGTAAAGAGTTCTGGAATCTTCCCCTGAGGGTACTATAAAAGCAGAGCACTTTGGGGCCATATTGCCTGTATTGCTGCAGTGTTTGGGGAGTGTGGCATGACCTAGGGAGGCAGGGGCGAGGCCTGCATGAGGAAGATCCAGCGACTCAAGGTAATGGCAGATTTTACCTAGACGTGAGATAGTTCCTGCGGCTAGTTTGAGGGGAAGGTTTCAACCTCTTTTCTTTTAATGTAATTTTGTAAAACTGATGGTTTAAATGTAAAATTTTTGGCAAGTCTGAGGAATCTGTTCTATTCCCTACTGGAAATAGTGTAATGTAAGGGAACAAAGAGTGATGACCCTCTGTTGTTTCCCATTAAACCTTGCATTGGGTGACTAAATTTTCAACCTCTAAATTTCTTAATTCTTGTCTTGGCATTAATATTTCCACTTTAGTAACCCCGGTGTAGCATAAGATTAGCCTCTGTTTATTCGGGCCGTAAGCCCACTTAGGGTTTTAACAATTTCTAGAAAGTGTGCAGGTGTTTTGCTCCTCACATTTTGTTTATGGACGGTTTTTGCAACCATTTTCCTTTTCATTAAGGCCATTTAGTATGGGCAATTATGCCACTGTTTATTCGGTAACTGTTTCTGTGCCTTGGTTCCCTTTAGGAACACTGCTTAGTATCATTGTAATTATGGGGTCATTGATGAACACTCTGAAGTGAGGTCACCCGATGGGATTCCTAGTGTAATTTCTGTTTAGTCAAGGAAACTGACTGCGTCTGCGAGGCTAGACTATGGTATAGTTGGAGCGCAGTCTTCTAAATGTACATTCCTGGAGCATTTCTTGCTCTTATAAAATATGGTACCTAGGAAGAGCAATTAGGCTCTTTTCTATGAAATTAACAATTTGTTATTGTCTCAAGTTTTTGTACGTGATGTTTGGACTTCTAAGTTCCCTATATTGTTAGACATGACGAGCTCGTTAATATTGTTGTTATTCATACAGATTTTCTATTTCTCAGTTTTTAAACAAAAAAGGAACCAAATAAAATTTTGAAATTCATTATCTTCAAAGTTGCTGTAAGTAATTCCTTGTCCAGCCGTTCAACCCAGGCACTTCCTAATCCTCTGTGAGCCTCGGAAGCCCCGTAACAACTGTTATTATCAAATATCGTTTTGAGTGAACCCCTTTCTACTCCTCTGGCCAGAATTAAAATGCTTCACCTGGTCGGTAAAGGAACCCAAGGCCTTAAAATAAGAGACAGGCACAATACCTCTACACCACAGAGCTGGCTAGTATTCATAATAATGATGTACGCCTCTTTGATGTAGTGGTTAGTGTGATTAGCTGGCACATCCGGACGCCCTGGTTTGATTCCCGGCTCTGCCATGAAATTTGAAAAGTGGTACGAGGGCTGGAACGAGGTCCACTCAGCCTCGGGAGGTCTGTTGATTAGAGGGGGGGGGCTTGATTCACTCTTCAGCCATCCTCAAAGTGTTTTCCGTGGTTTCCCACTTCTCCTCCAGGCAAATGTCGGGATGGTACTTAACTTACGGTCTCGGCTGATTCCTTCCTCTTCCTTGTCTATCCTTCTGATCTTCCCACCCCCTACAAGGCCCCTGTTCAGCATAGCTGGTGAGGCCGCCTGGGTGAGGTACTGGTCCTCCTCTCAGTTTTATCGCCCCTGGCCCAAAGTCTTACGCTCCAATGTGCTGTGATACCCCACACCCACTTTGTATACCCCCGACACTTCATATAACACTACAATCTGCCGTCCTTGTTTTCACTTACTGACCACCATCTTGGACAATCATCTGATTCCCCCCGCTCCCCTGACGACAACTCTATGTCTCGCAACTTCTAGAATGAACTCTAAAATCATATAAATACTTGTCACGCGGCCTAACTCGTCAGGTTGAACGAGAGGCCATTCCCCGCTGGATGTGCGAGTGCATAATATAGGACCGAGCTGGTTCTCTGCTCCCATCGACTCCTGGCGTTCTTCAGGTGAGACACAGAGATCACATTATGTAACATATATTTTCATTCATCTTTCTCCGGATGGTGAGGGAGCTGGTAGATTCACCAAGTTCCAGAACACAAAATTCCATTGTGTGTTAATGGGGCTACGGATCTTTGAAGCACTCTGGGGCATACACTTTTCTGTCCAATCTCAGTGCTCCTACCTTTAAAGCATAATTCAAATCTTCACGTGTTTGCAGTTGCTCCTTGCGCATCTAATGGGAACTTTTTCTTTTACTGGTCGTGTCCCTCGGTTTCCCTCACCAACCCCCCCCCCCCCCCCCCCCCCCCCGTGGGTCTTTCAACCTACCCCATATCTCGTTCAAATTTTGTATGATTCATTGTACATAGATTTAAGACATATTTGTTTAAGAATTTAGCAACTTTTGTCTAACAATGTTGATTAATAACGTAGTCGATCTCGTTGAATAGGGTTATTTGCTCACCTAAACTTACAAATATATATATAGATATGTATTGAAGTAAAGGTATGTTGTTACCATTGAAACTATCTTTCCTTTAAATTCACACATCACTACCACTCTTTACATCCCGGATGCCTCTGGGTTGTTTTCCACTGCATACCCCTGTCACAATAAGTGTTTTATTATTATTATTATTATTATTATTATTATTATTATTATTATTATTATTATTATTATTATTATTATTATTATTATTATTATTATTAATTTTGAACTTAAACCTGTTGTCTGTTATCAAACTCGGTTTCGCCCCAAAATACAGCAACACGAAGACACTGCCCTTGAGGCAGTAAAGGTGGGATCTCTCGCTGAGTCCGAGGGGAAAAACCAACCCTTTGCGGTTTTCGGAGACGAAGAGATGCCAGGATTTGATCCTAAAGGAGCTCTTTTACATGACAGTAAATCTACCGACGAGACTGACACATTTGAGTACCTTCAAGTTACCACCGTACTGAGCCAGGATCGAACCTGCCTAGTTGGGGCCAGAAGGCCTGTGACTGAACCGTCTGAGCCACTTAGCCGGGTAACAACAACAAAGAGCACTCGATGTGGATGGCAAACAGAATGCTTTAATATTAGAAATATAAATATTGTCTTTAATAAGTACAGTACTTTGTTAATTGTTGCTGCCGTAAGTAGTCTACAGTCATTTCTATATTATAAAATTATTATGATCTTTATTACTGTTATTTAAGGCTGGTTGGATCCTCAACAGCTCCACCATCAGCTGTAATAGATTGCCTAGGCATCACTGAAGAGGCGTACTAGGGAAATGAAGAGTGAAGTAGTTTCCCGTTGCTTTCCGCACCGAGCCAGAAGTGCTATTACATATCAGTCTGCCAAGCCCACTGAAATGCATGCATCAACTGACCCTATGAGCAACATTTTCACACCATTCATAGCAGGGACTGGCTACATAAGGAATGGCATTACTAGCATCACTCATACTTCAGTCACTTTCATATTGTCAAAGCCAAGGATAAGACTGAGGCAGGTCAATGAAAGTTCATATATTATTATTTACTGTATTTGTTTATATTATGATCTTTACTTGTTTTTGTTACCATAATGTAGGGGGAGAGCACAAGAAAAACATTTGTTTTCCCTACTACTACTACTACTACTACTACTGTTATGTTTTCATTCCTCCCCTGAAGGGGGGAGGCGGGCCTCCTAGACGGTGAGGCTCTCTCAGACCGGGAGATTTTCAGTGGAGAAGGAAGGTCTGCACACACCAACATGGGACGCGGAAGTGGTAGCGATCCCGTCGCGAACTATTACGAGTACAGCGGGATATGAATCCACTCACACCGGAGCGTCACTCTCCCGCCTACATGGCGGGATTGCAGTGAACCATTTTCAGTTCGCTGCATGCAGCGTTTTCCCGCGTCCTGCGTTCATTGTGAACAATCACAACGGCGACTGAACTGTTCATATAGTGCATTAAGAAATATCCAATGTTTTACATCAGTAATGAAGATCATCAGAATGTGAGGAAGAAAGATAACCTAGGATAACCATCCTCAGCGTGAAGAACACTTTGCAGCATATTCGCTCTCGGAATGAAGACGCAAAACATTTCTTCACACTTGATGAGGAAAGACTGAAATGTCTGGAGAACGACTTCATTTCCTATCTGGAACTCTGGGAGAAAGCATCAGCAGGTCCGGTGGAATTCATAAGTAAAGAATATTATCATGCAGCCTGTCTGACAACAAAATCTGTCATCCTGTGTTTCAAGTACCTGCTTGAGAATGGCTTCCATTTTGTGCTAGTCAGAAAATTATCTTCTTATGAAGTAGAAAGCTTATTTAGTTGCATCAGACAACTTGGAGGTAGCAACGACCAAACAAACGCTGCAAGTGTTACACAGGCCCTACATAAAATTTTAACAACTGGACTCGTTAGTGCATCTCTCACGGGGAATGTAGCACATGAGTCCGCCTTCAGTGACTGGATGGCAACATCTAACTCAACAGGGAAACGTACAAGCTCAACAATTCACGCGGATGAACCGGCATCAACGAATCCTCAGTTAGCAAGAAATTTTCAGACACAACAGGAAAGCATCGAAAAGGAAGCCGATGGAGCACCATGCGTTTCTATGTCGAGTGCTGCAATGGCATATATTGGAGGGTATTTGGTTAGAGTTGTCAAAGACCACATGCCATGTCAAGAGTGTGTTGATAAAATTAGTAGGTAGTATCCAGAGTCCATCTCCACTAACGTCATTAATAAAAATCAAAGACAGAGGTGGTCTGAGGTATCCAAAGCCAAGTTTTGTTTCACTGCTGATGAAAATGGGGCAAGTAACGGACGACATGATAACGGAAACGCTGGGCAGTCCAAAAATACCACAAACATTAACCGAAATACCGTTGCCAAATAATGCTAAAAATCCTATTTTACAGTGTGGGAAAAGTGATCATCCTGAGGAACTAAGCAGAATAACACTGCAGAAGTTTCTGTGCCCCTCTGTCACTAACTACGCTAATGGCATGACAGATGAGTATCGCCGAGAATACTTCTTGAGAAGAAAAACAATTTATGAGAAGAAAATATCAAGGAAA